>NW_023596545.1:391729-432074 GCF_011947565.3 Pollicipes pollicipes
GTTCTGACCATGATGACGACGCTGATTCCGCCCCCCTTTTTTGACTGTGCCGATGCCGCCGCCACAGCTGACCGCGCCGGGCGGTGCCCCGCAGGACAGCACTGACGATGTCCGCCGCCCGCCGGTGCCGACCGCTGCGGCTGCTGACGCCGCTGCTGCTCGCCTGCCTGCTGCCGGCCGTCGGCGGCCTCAGCCACAGCCAGTTCTGGGCGGCGCAGATTCGGAAGAGGTCCGCTAACCTCGACACGCACCAGGCCAGCACAGGTACGAGCCGGCGTGGCCGCGGCGCCGCCGCCCGGAGCGCGCCCGGCGCACGTGAGCGCGGCCGCTGCAGCTGCTGGGCAACCGTCGTTACGGAGGAGACCATGCACGAGATCAGAGGTGTAGTTTCACAAAATAACTATTTAGGGGGGGGGGGGGGGGCTAAACGGTAAAATTGACTCGACTTACCCTCAAAATATGCCAAAAGATGTTTCCCACATTTGGCCCAATTTATAGATATCGTATAGACGCTCATAAGACACCAAACATCACAAAAGATCATTGAATCATATCAAAAGGAATTGCAGGTCATCTAGGCCGTTGGGCTAAAATTCCAGTTTTAACACGCCGCTAAACTATCCAACTTCGTGCAGTTCCTTCTCGACTTAGGGTGCAAAATCACTGGCCAATATTGGTTGAAGACATATTTCATTCAACTATCATCCCGTATAATTCTTATGATCATTGGTGCGTACATTTCTTACAGTTCTTAATGAGAAGTACATTGACTTCGTCGCAGCAATGGCGCCCGCGGGCCGTGGTGTCGCGTCTCTTGGATACTCGGACGTTCACTACCGTAATTATAAAAAGTCGAAGGCACGAGCGCGAATGCGCCTGTTTTTTTATTATCCACGATAACTGCTGCCGTAAGGAAGACGACTATGTACAATGCTTTTTCTAACATATGGCACCTATATTTTACTATACCTATCGGGCAGCCCGTTTGCTTTGCTTCCTGAAGGGAAGGCAGGGATGGCTAACTTCCAACCGCAGTGTACAAGAGTGAGGGAGGGAAATACATGAACGTCACAATTAACCGTTCTGTCACGACAGCATCAGCTGTGCGAATCCCCACCTTTTTACCAGGTACATGCACACCGTCCACATCTACCGCGACGCGCCGATGAGCCCATGCGGTGATGGCGCTCCCGTTCAGGGAAGGCATTCCACAAGCGTGATCCGAGGATCCTGAATATCATCGCTACGTCATGACGTCACTGAGGAACCTTGCAAATAACGTCCGATCTCCGCTGATGTGGCAATCTGGGCCGGTCCTCAGACAGACGCCTGAAACCTCCGCAGAAGTTTGCAAGTCGCAGCATCAGCACCAGTCCGAAAGACTGTATCTGTTCGGTATCTTACTACCATATGTATAAGCTTGACCAATGCACTGATCAACAGTGTCGGTCCTGCCAAAGTGTGTGAGCTGTTGGCAGCGTGGACCAGCAGACCCGCCGTGCTGCAATGCGGAGACACCCCACAAAAGCCTCTTGTTTTTGTCGCCGTCGGACCAGTTTTCGCCTTTAGGTCTCGTCGGTAGTTTTTGCCGCCCTCCTGATACCTTGATCTTGATGACGATCGGTCACCGTCATCAAAGTGCCAGCCGTCTGGGAACGATCAGCGGTCGAATGACCAGCACTAACGACCGTCAAAATCGGGGTCTCTTCTCGACACGGCAGCCCTAGCGTGACCGGTCCTACGGCCGGAAGCCGGCAGGCGGATAGTGTGCTGTGTACTGAAGGATGCTCAGCTTATCGCCGCCAAACTTCAGAACATGCACAGGAGGTAGTAATGAGTAAAAAAGGGGGTTGGGACAGGGTAGGGGAGGGGCGGGCAGGGGACGTGGGGGACCGACCGAGAGGGGCTGGAGAGGCGAGGGAGGGAGAGAGAGAGAGGAGAGAGAGAAGAGAGAGAGAGAGAGCGGAGAGAGAGAGAGAGAGAGAGAGATATATCTCGTATTATAATCTCTTCGTCGTATCTCTACTCTCCTCGCGCTCTATCTCTCCTCTCTCTCTCTCTTCTATATCTCTCTCTCTCTCTCCTTCCTATCTCTCTTCTCTCTCTTTGCAGACATGCTCACTTTGCTTATTGACTTATTGACTGCTGTCGTTATAGGTTAGCAAGAGCACATACGTGCTTCCACCAGCTTAAAAGGGAGGCAGCTTTTACCATTTTTGAGTAACTGCATGCACGGTTCCGACATTTCTCCTGATCTGTTTTACGTTTCTTTTTCCAATCGGCTCGCTATTTGCATCGCAATAATTCCGCAAATTTGTGACTGTAACAACTGCCCTTTGAGCTGTACAGCCGTTGTTGCAACCAGGGTTTCACCATGGATGTTGAGCTGGGGAAGGCAGCAATTTTTTCAACAGGCTTCCAGGCCAGATGGAGCCTTTCCACAGGGGCGCCTGCTGGTCAGTGGCGTTTACAAGGGGTCACCAGAGGCACGTGTCTCCTTATTGAATAGTTAAATGGCAATAGAATCGATGTGGAAAGATATCGAAAGTGAAATTAGAGAAAGACCCTTGAAAAATATATAAATTGGAAGCGCCCCGATGTTTTGAATGCTGACTACCCTCCTCCAATGGCAAAATCATGCAAGCATCCTGTCCTGGGCGACACGTCCCCCATTTGTTGTATCCTTAGTTTAGACGGGAAAGGCGCGAGCGAATTTACCCGGTAGCCTATTTTAACACATCAAACTAACCCCAAAGCTTGTTAGTACAAAAAGTGCTGCGTTTGTAGACATCAGCATGCTGCTCATTAGACACGTTTAAGCATAAAAGACAGCATAATTTTGTGAGAAGTTATTGTGGTTGTTGCTTACTGAATAGCGATATGTTTGATCACTGTGAGCAGATGATATCAAAGCAGCGTTTGCATCCTCAGTGCCAGGGTAGACAAAACAATGCAATTATCACTACGCATAACATGTTTCTGCGATTGCCAATGGATCCAAGGCCTTGACATCAACTGGTGTATGTCCTTGTTTTTCACATCAATAAATTCTAACAACATAGCCTGCTTTAACTTTGACATCGATTTATAGTTGTCTCTTAACTGAACGGCATACTCTTAATTGAACAGAAATCGCCACCACTGTGGTATGCAAATTCGCTGACAACATAATACGTTGAGCACGTCCCCCTGTCTCCGACCGCGAGACCCTATTGGCCAACGCCCCATGTGTGGCCATCCCCTTCACATCGTCTTGTTGCATGCAAGCCTGATGAATATCCATGCAGCGTGAAGTTATGCAGCTAGGCTTAGCGCCAGACACCGGTCGGGGGGCCTATCGGCGTATTGTGCCGGCCTTCTTACAATGTCCATCTGTTGGCGGCCTCGTCAGTCTGGCAAGTGGCGCGCATCTGTGGTCTGCGGCGTTGTAGAAAACACCGGTCGACGCCGTCTCGAGTAGATGCTCTTCACGACGTGAGATCCTCGTGACAAATCGTCAAGCACCGCCTGCCAACACGTGCCATCATTTCATCTTTCACCATCTGGTTTACTGCAGATGTCATAGGAGTAGCGAACAAAATTTAGTGCAGTGTGGTGGGATTTTGTTAAGTTGGCGGACAAAGTCGCATTCTCAGCCATTTCTTTTCATGTGATGTTAAGTTTTCCCGAAGTTCGGAAGTTCGGGGTAGAGAAAGATAAGCATTCACTTCCATGCCGTCCTAAATCGCACCCCTGACTCATTCTGAGCGATGGAAACACAACATCGTTATTAAATAAAGACATCAATTATATACTTTCCGCGAAAAGGTGCGTCTGCTTGTACACCTGTCTGTCTGTCTCCGTTTGCTTGCTCATCGTTGTGCAGGTTAAACAGAGGGCAGAAAGACCCTGTAATTTTCATACCATGCATGTAAGAGCGTAAGGAGTGCACATGCGTGTTAACAGCTGGGCCGCAATATTATTTGATGACGCGCAAAAAATTGCAGCCCGCGGCACACTGAACTTGATCTAAGTGAACATTTTTTAGTTGTACCTGCTGCTTGGGACGCGTTGAAGTAAGAGGTGCATTTGGAGCCACCGCAAAATTGGGAGGGCATGACCGTGTTGGTTTATGCCACCAATGCGTAGGTGTGCAAGGGAACGTTGCGGTAGTTGTTTGGGCGCACACATTTGCCCCCAAATCGCCAGACACCATCAAATTATCTGCACTCTCATACTGATAGGTAAGTAGTGACTAGTATGGGCGATGCTTTGAACTGACCGTGCCACGCTGTGCTTAAAAAAGGTAGTTGGACAGCGCATCAGACCACAAGCAAAGGAAGCAGGCATGGATGCTGAAAGCGAAGGCAAGAAGCACGTGGAAACCTGCCTCCATTCTCTCCCCGTCCCCGCTTTCCCCTACCTTCGGAAAAAACCGCAGTAACAGGTGCTGTATGCGTGCCACAAGAGTGGTCAGCTGCATCCCACGTCCACGAAACCGAACGTAAACATAATAACGCTGTGGGGGGAAGAGCCGGGGAACAAATCGCCTTGTCTCAAAAACCTCTCAGAGAATTCATCATCACCGGAAGCGATGTGGTCGAAAGCCGGCAGGTTCTACGGCAAAAGGGCATGTCTCAATTACAACTGGATGTTTCTTGCATGATGCCATGCTCGTGATCCACGGTAACATACAATTTGCGTTGACCCGCCAGCTGGATTCTTCACATTTTTCGCGTCCGTTTTATCTTGCTTGCGGTTGCAGTTGTTCATGAAATTGAACCAATCGAAATGGAATCCAGCAGTGCTGTCACAAGCATCACAAACATCTGTTGGTCATGTCATTGCCCAAATTTCGGCCTGTACCTACACCAATCAAATCCCATCTTACAGAGACGGTCACATGTAAATATGATCCAAAACATGCGATATCATTTTAAGGTTGCAATGCATTTTGCTTACCTGACTGTCTGTCCATTCTGTTGTTTGAATTGTGTGACTTCGCAAAGGCGGCTCCTCGCTCTTTTTTTTGTTCTCTTATTTTTTATTAAAGAACGACTGACTCGCCTAAGAATGCTTGGCCGCATACACCATGCGTGAACCCACCGCGACGCCGATATCTACCTAAATTGTCTGAAAGACCTGGTCGGACGTGAGCTGCCGGCAAAACCAGGTTTTCAATGGGGGTTGGGGGTTGGAGGGGGGGGGGGGCTGACAGTCACTGGTGGGGATCATCCCCCACCTCTCAGTCAACATATTGAAACAGGCCCTGGAATGCTTTCGCAAACTTGTCAACCGAATAAAACCACTAGCTTAGAAACAGGTAGGCAAAGCAAACAAGTCACTACCATCCTGGTCAATAAATCAAGCAACCATCTGAATGAACAAATGCATTAAGCCTATTATTCTAGGATTATTACGATGCCTGTTCGGAGTTTTCTAAGTTTTTGTGAGCGGCGGGAGTTGGAAAGAAGTGCTTACTCTCAGCTAAGTCTAGCGGACCTCTCTCTGAATTTCGTCAACGTCTGCGCGGCCCATACCTGAAATAAATCTCGAGTATAAGTTAGAGTAAGCTGCTGCAATGGTGATGTGAGTTGGAAACCACCACCAGCTAAGGGCAGGGCGCCTGCTTGCTAACTATGGTAGCAAAATCAGTACCACCATCTTTGACCGATGAAAATAGGCCTCGTTCAAATGTCCTTCACGCATGCATGCGTTTCTAGCATGCTCAGACACACACTGAAATATGGTCGCTATTGCCTCGCTATCATCGCGCCGTATATGGCGACACAATAAGAAAGAGCGCAGAAGCTCTGCATTGCACGTGATGTGCAATGCACGCCGCCGGCGCCGAAATGCGAGGCCTTCCGCCGGCTGTCGGCGCTTCCCTCCCCCACCGTCTGCCCTCCCCCATCCCGGGACTGGCAGGATGTCCGGTGGCGGGCCGTTTGATAGCGTCAGAGGCCGTTCATCGCGGCCTGAGGTCACGCACGTGGTCCATGAGGCGGGGGCGGGGAGGGGCTGACGGAAAGAGGCGGCGATAACCCCCCACGCTGTATCCTGAAGGTACTCCGGGCGGAAGTTGTGAGGCTAGCTGGTTTGTGGAGGATCGACATGCAGGTATAAGGCGAATAAGAGAGGTGTGTCTTCTTTGCTGCTCAGTCCAAGGACAACGCGCCTCTTCTCGCAGCAGTAGTCAAAACCATGCCGCATGATTCAGCGCTAGAAACGCGTTACTTTTTAGCCATTTAGTGTCACTTAAAAGTATTTATGGCAGTGGAATTAGTCATCACAGTAGTTATCTTTAATGTATGAGTGCTACGGAAAATCACACATCTTCCTCGGTCATCGTTAGAGAAAGGTTTCATAAAACCATCTGAAAAAACAAGCAAAATGAAGCAATGAGTACATAAAACACTTCATCTAAGTACTCAGCCCGCGCACTTACGGGGAAAGAGGTATCACCAGATCCGGATTATATGGAAAGGGCTATTACCAGATCCGGATTTCATCAAATGCTCGAGGAGAGGAGACAGCCCGATCAAAATGCTTCCAGACGACTTTTCCGTGATACATTTTACACAGACTTGCGAAAATCACCGTCGCCAGTTGATGATTACGCTTAGAACGGGGAATACACCCCCAGCCAGCCTCGGCCAAGCCCGGCGGCGCCGTCCCGCCGCCAGACAGCTGGAGGCTGGCCGGGGTCGGCAGGCCGCCGGCGCGTCGCCACGTGCGTCACCCGCCGGCTGACCGGCCTCAGCGCGCAGGCATTAGCCAATCCAGGGGCACGTGCCATCTCTTTTTTCACACATTGCATCTGTCAGTCGGCGCTGCCTGTCAGGCAGCGCCGACAGCCAGCGACGGGGCGTGTTATCAGTATCCGCGACAATAGCTCAGTTTGTGAGAGCACGTGCCTCACCGATCACCCGGCCGTGGCGTGGTGGTTTGATTCGCTTTAGCCACGCGGTATTTACTCCAGGCTAGAAAGATCTGCGGCGGTGGCAGCGGCCGCGCTAGGAGTCGAGTGACACCAGAAGGCGGAGTGGACTGGACCGAGCAGTGCAGCTCGGCAAAACCCTGCCGTTGATCTTCATACCACGATCGGATAGTGGGGTCAGGTGTCACGGGACAAGTACTGCTCAGCGACTGCGCTGATCCTAGAAATCAATCAAATCCAGATATTCCGGCAGTATTACGGCCATGGAAGCCACACAAGTCATCGGGAAGCTGGAAACCAAGGCGGCGGAAGTCACGGTCTGGGCTGTGTGGAGTGAGGACAGAGCGCCGTAATCTGACGAGGAAGAGGACGCCGATCGGTGGAAACGGAAGACGAAACGAGCAAAGACGGACCTCCAGAAGCGGAGTTGTTCTTTCGCCAGGACCACCCCAGCTTCGGGCTGCGTGAGAGACTAACAGAAAGTGCCGCTGGTTGTCATCGAGACAATCTGGCACGTGAAGATGGGAGAACAACAACATCCTACCAGGGGTCTCTGTCCACAGATTACACGTTGGATCAGGACCAGGACGCATTTGCATTGGCCTTGGAGCCCCTTGCAGTGCTTTAGGAAGTATTCCGCAGCCAAGGTTTCAATTGATTACATCCTAGAATGCAGCTTTCGTGAATACCACTGGCACATGTTGATCTGGATATTGACCTAACCGTCGTCTGTATGCTCACGTCTTGTCACCGGAAAACGGCTGCAGGCTCTCGATCTAAACTGAAGGAAATGGCACGGATAAACGGCTCTGAGTCATATCAACCTACGATCCGGTCGTTGTCCGCAACAGGTCATACACGGGACTGGCGATCTCGCAATGTGCCAAGGTTTCTGCGCGCCATATTTCAGGCGATTATGACGACTAACAAGCGACATGCGAGTCGGATGAGCCGAGCCCACCAGTTCGCATAAGTTACGGTGGCCCAGCTGCGCATGGCTCGTGCACACGTCTCTGTGCATGTGACGGACGCAAAGTGGTATGTTTTTAGAGGGTAACTTTCGATTTGTCACCTCTTTGTTGCAGGTTGTGAAATTCGTGAGAAAGCGGTAACCATGATCAGCTTGACGCCCAGTTAACACGCGCTCGGGTGGGGGTCGAACTGACCCTCCAAAGGTTTTTCCGAAATGGTTTCCGAACGGCGCGGCATAGCCACGCCAAATTCTGCATAGTTGTAGACAATTGAATACCGGGTCGTCTGGCTTCAACCATTTAAATGTACCCTGTAAGGTCGCTAACCTATGGCAGGTCAAAGTTAGGCCATGGTTTCAACGAAGCCAATTTCTAGGGAATCCTGCAATCTAATCCAACAACGGAGCGCCAGGCTAGTACTAGAAATTGTGGAGGCCTACATCGCTGTGGCAATGCCCGCTCCCCTGGCTGCCACCGTCTTCGTTGAGAGTCTGCTGCACGCACCAGTGTTCATTAGGCCAAGTGTCCTGCCAGGTGGCTGCCGTGCGTGACGCGGGCGTTCCACCATCATGTACCTAGTGCACGGGATGTGCAATCGCGGTACAACCCGGCTGATTCACAGCTGAGTGTGTTCGAGCGGAGGCATTGCCAGCGGAGGACTTGTTATCATTAGATAAAACTATGTACACTCGTTCTGAAGGGTCCTGCCCATGGCCCTCACAATGGGCCTCCGAGGTTGACTCAGACACTCGGGACACTGTTGTGTAAACCGCTCCATGCTTTAGAATCGGGCTATCTCGGTTGAAAACCCCACGCCACGGCCAAATGTTCCACCGAAAACAAACGCAATTGTTTTGTTGTGTGGGCCATCCTGTATCTCTCGTGTTCTTCAGGGAGGATCATGTTTTAAAATATCTTTACTGAAATGATGCTCAAAGATTGATCTGCTGTTTTAACCATAGGTCTCCCAGCGTGCGACTCTTTTAAAGCATAGTTCCCCCAGCGTAGGGCTCTGTTTAAGCATAGATCCCCCAGCGTGCGACTCTGTTTGCAAACATCACCGAAGAGCACGCTGCCGGGTCTGAAGGCCAGTCCTGTCTTGTCGCCGGGGAAATTATGGCCGCCCTCGGCCGGCACGTGCGCCCGGTACAGTGGACGGCTAGTGACAGCCGCCTCCCCCCCCCCCCCCCCGAGATCGCCGCCCGGTATGCAGGGGAGACTCCGTCCACCCGTCCAACACCTTATAGCTCACCGGGCGCCGTTACAACGTTAGTAAACACATAAACTTGACCAGGACAGCGCATAAAGAGAGAGAGATAGGCGGTGACATTGTCATTTGTGGCATCGGTGAAGAACGTATCACGTGGTCGATAAGGAAGCAGGTAAACAAGGCGTGATAGACGCCTGCACAGGACAATTTGTAAGGCAAATACAGGTGAGGTCACTATTCGAAGCCAACAAACCTGAGTCGGCTAGTAGCATGCATGTCATACCAGGAAGGAAGTCTCCATTCACTTGGGAGGCTGTGTTAGTCAACGTACAAGGAAATGCTATCGGAATCTAGTTAAATACGGACATAGCCTTCTCTGGGTATGAATTAAATAGTCCACGCTCTGGGGTTTTGACCCGAGCCTGTCTGAGCATGTGCCATACTCCCACTGCTGACAACAGCACCGAGGGCAGCCACGTCGCGTGCGACCAAATGGGAGCATGTCGTGTCCTCGAACCCTCACAGTTCAATTTGATCAGGTCCATACGATTCCAGATGAACTCGAACCGCGAGCGTTATAACCCTCACTGCTAGATAACAGAGCGAGGGAGTGAAGGGAGGGCAGGAGGGATGGGCGAGGGCAGGTCCCAGCAGTGGGTGGTCAGACTTCCCTCAAGCCGATCGTAAAGCCTTGTATTGATCAAATGTAATGCACTGACCAAGGCTTTTGCTCGCGCTCTCAGTAGTAGATTCAGCGATGCGAAAAGCTTCGCTGGAACCGAATGTATGAACTCCAAAACGGCCTATCTATCTGCTGTGTCAATGCGCCGGCCAGGTGAGACACCCGTCCCTCTGACCGTGCCAGAAACCGTGCACGGCTCCGCCACCTGGTTAGAGGCCGTACACGGCTCCGTGACCTGGCCAGAGACCGTACACGGCTCGGTGACGACCATCTGTACAGTGCGCTGTAACTGATGTGCTGATTTGCCGACAGAGACGCCGCCGGACCACGTGACCTACCATGGGTCGGGTCACGGCCTGGAGCCGGACGTGGATCTCAACGGCACGGGCCTCACCATAACGGAGGACCACACACATGGGTGAGCCAGGCGGCCGCACCCCTGCCGGGCGACAGGTCATGGGGACAGGCGGTATTGACAGGCAAGGCCGGTCGACAGATCAGCTAGCTGACAGGTCAGCTGGCTGACAGGTCAGTTGGCTGGCATGTCAACTGGCTGACAGGTGAGCTGGTTGACGGGTCAGCTGGTTGACAGGCCAGGCCGGCTGACAGGTCAAATGGTTGACAGGTCAGCTGGCTGGCGGGTCCGGCCGGTTGACAGGTCAGCTGGTTGACAGGTCAGCTGGTTGACAAGTCAAGGGCTGGCTTGTGTCAGATGGTGGGACGGGTCGGGTCGACAGGTGGAGTGCGCAGGTCACGTTGACGGGTCAGTTGACGGGTCGGTCAGCAGCTGGAATCGTCAGATCGTCCTGCCTGATGAACGCCCGCTCTCAAGTTCTTGTCTAGTCAACTGCCCTTCTCAAATTCGCGATAATGAATAGGCAGTAGAGGGTAAAGAGCACCAGCTCCATCCCTCCGTCTTACACCGGCACTATGTGTAGTGAACCGTGGATTCGCCATTCCCCATGTCTCTGGCGCCGCGGGATCCTTTTCCCCTCCGCTCGTTGCAAGATGCCTAAAGGAGGTCATCTAGTACTCCGAGAGTTAAGCAGGGTAGGAATAAGCAGATTACAGTCTGGGCTCGCTGAATAACTATGCATTAATACTCAGCCCCTAACACCACACGGAGCATTTCACAAGTCACACGACAGCAGCATAGCCAGGATTTACGTAAGGATAAGGACAGAAGACGGGACCTCCGTCAGCAGCTACGTAGGCTGAAACGACTGGAAAGACCACGGCAAGCAGAGAAAGGGAGGGAGGGAGGGAGGGAGGGAGGGAGGGAGGGAGGGAGGAGTGGCTCGGACATATGCTCGGTTTCATAACGGTGACATCTTCGCAAGCTCTCGCTGGGGGCATCCGGGTCCGTGAGCGCCCGGCTCCACTCTCACCCGTCCGCGTCGCTCCGCCCCAGGAGCCTACATCGAGAGCAGAGCAAGGCGCACGACGACATGTACGAGTACTGCGTGGAACGCGAGCCGCTCGACCACACTCACGGCATACACGTGGCGTCGTGGCGCTGGGACGAGGTGCGGCCCTACTACGCCATCACCATGTTCATCATGATCGCCGGCCTCGCCAAGCTAGGTGGGCTGCGTGACGTCACGCGTCGGTCGCCGGGAGGGGGCGTCGCCGTCGAGCCCGCGGGCCTGGCGATTGCGGCGCACGTGCCGGCGGCGGAGTGCACCGCCGGAGCGTGCGCACGGAGGTAAAAACACAGAAGGTCTTCTCACTCTTTATTCTAGATGGAAAAAACTGTGATACCTGAAAATTGCGTTGTAAGTATACGATACCGGTCAGTGGCCGAACTGCCGGTCGCGCAGCGCTGTCTTCCGCGGTCTGGCCGTAAGCCATTTAACGAATACCGCGTCGCATTGCTGGTGCCTGACGTGGGCTCCCCCAAGGTCTATGTTGAATCAAAAACTCGAGACGTGTGCCGCAGCAAACAGATCGAACAACCGTCGCAGAGCCAGCGTAAGGGTCGGGTGGAGATGCCGCACCTTTTCAGGTGTGCAACTAACGATTATCAAGCATTTCTTTAGGATCTATTGCTTGTTGATGGATGACAGGATAACAAATATAGATATATTGATATTTTGGGCCACACCTTTGCCTAAACAGTGCACGAACGACCTTTTCATCAATGATGAATAAGGCCAATGGACCTGGTCTCATATATTTGTAATGCTACTCACAGCTGCATTGTACAACTTACATAGGCAAATAATTGTGCAACGGACCAAATCCCCTAATAGCGAGCACTGCGCAGCTACAAGTGGAAGCAATGCCTGTTGTCCCAGTGCCACCTATGCTCTCCAGATGTCGTCGGTCGATTCGTTAGGTATGCTTCGTAGAGACGCTGATGCATGCTCTGTTCCAGCTTTCCATCACGCTCACTTCCTGTCGTCACGCGTACCAGAGTCATGGTGAGTTTGATAGCTTTGCATGTCTTTATCGCAAGGGTTAGCATTGTTAGGTATCGAGCCCGCATGCACGCTTGTCCGGCTATGACGGCATTGTGCATGTTCATTTTCATGCTTGCATTTTGACACTGCACAGTTACGCCACTTCCTTGGTTCAAGCTCACTGCACGATGAGTGCGACACTGGGAGTACGCGCACCGTCTGTGACTGTGGGTCCACACACAATACCTCAATGTGTCAAGCAGATTCAGCATTCATGAATGAGGATGAATAGCAGAGCTAGCCCGGCTCGGCGGCCGAGCCGTGCTAATTTAGCCGGCGCGTTTCTACCATCGGTCATGCCAAACACGTTCGCAAAGCCGACGGCCGGCCAATCGCAGCATCAAGGGGACGCTCGAACCTATTTGATGGCCACGGTCCCGCCGTAAAATAGCATTATCCGCCCTGTGTCGCTGCACGGACCTCCGCGCGCGCATCGGTCGTTGGTTACCCACGCCCCGTGCCTGACGACCATCGCTGATCCCTTCCCAGCGAAAGGTCCGCAGCTGAGGGCCTATGCCTCTCTGGTAGTGGTAGGATGTTATATCCGTGCTGTGAATTCTGTACAAGAAGTTCGTGCGTACTTCTGTGACAATGTCGACGTTGTCCACGCCTTCCCAGAAACTCATGCAGCATGCCTGCGTCACTTCAATGCAGCGCACGTCACGCATGCAAACTAGCGCCTGTGAGTGACGTTATCATTGTGAGCGCCGCACCCGCCGCGCCCTAGTATGGCTGCGACACAGTTACGAGGCGACGCAACTGTTCCCCGAGCTGCTCTCGCTGAAGCGGTGCGACTGTACAGCAACTGGCGCCGTGACTTTGGACAGCGGAAGCTCACCGTAACACCCTGTAGATGTAGTTTCTGTGTAGTTGCCCATGTGCCCTGTAGCTGGCGTGCCTCGTCGCGCCCCTGTCTCCCGCTGCTGAGTGCACGGCTCCGTGTCCGTCTGTTGCAGTCTTCTGATCCTGCTCGGCATCACCATGGGCTTGCTGACGTACCACTTCAGACACCTGTGAGTCAGACCACCACTGCTTAACACTGCTCCTATCGCCGCCACGGCGTTGCTACGTACATCAAGAATCGGTGGCTGGTCCGTGTGACCGCGCCGGGCTTGCCATGAGCCGCCGTTTTGCGCGAGCGTTACTTGTCTCTCCGCCCACCGCGCTTCGTCGCTTCCCAGCCGGCCGGGTCTAACCTAGAGACGTAACTTTCGCCAAATAGGGGGCCCGCAGCCCAGTCCGCCCCGCCCAGCTAGTGATCCAGCCCGTGAAAGCCCACCCCGTGCAGCTAGTGATCTAGCCCGTGAAAGCCCACCCCGCGCAGCTAGTGATCTAGCCCGTGAAAGCCCACCCCGCGCAGCTAGTGATCCAGCCCGTGAAAGCCCACCCCGCGCAGCTAGTGATCCAGCCCGTGAAAGCCCACTCCGCACAGCTAGTGATCCGGCCCGAGAAAGCCCACCTCGCGCAGCCATTGATCCGGCCCGTAAAAACGCGCCGCGCTACAACGCTGGCACACCATGAAAGGAAATGCTTCACATTTGCAGATATTGAAGCAAGGCTGCCCGCAGTGCACCGTCTTGGCTGGAAGCCGTTCTGATGAGGCAAAGAAAAGTGATTGGATTCGAGATGTACCCTGATCGGACCATTTATCATGCATTTAAATAATTTTGATTCCCATCTGGTCAAAGCGATAGGTCAAAACTAGAGGGATCAGAATGAGGCGAGGCTTGAGAATGGGTATGAAAGTACCAAAGCGCCAAGTGGGAGGAAAGCGTCTTCCAACCAAATATTGTTATAAGCTGAAAGAAGATTTGTAGCCCTAGCTTCAGATGAGTTTTCGGAGAAAGGATATGGTAGTTGACCAGCGCCCACGATATTATTTCCACACGCGCTCATGGCAAGACGGCTCAAAACATGTGAAACGTGAGATGTTTCAAAACGTGCACAAGGCGCATTATAGGCATCGGCGCTGCCGCTGTCAGTCACATGTCGAGAGGGTGTCGTTCAGTAATGTAGACGTGTGCCTTGTGAATTGTTCCCGGGATGAAAATGGCACGTAGTTGGGTTGGCGGGTTGAAACTTGGCGGGTTGAAAAGCAGCATCTCTAGTCTGACCTGTCTGGCCCGGGCGCCGGCAGGGTGCACGAGGAGCACTTCCCTGACATCGAGCTGCCGTCCGGCGCCAAAATCGGTGCTTGCCAGGCAGAGCGCAGCGCCTTCCTGCCCAACTTCAACTCGAACCTCTTCTTCCTGGTGCTGCTGCCGCCGTGAGTATGGACGGCGACGGTGCGACGGTGCGATGGTGCGCCGTGTTCCGGCGTGACGGTGCACCATCGCGCCGATCAGAGCACACCCTCCAGCAACGGCAGACAAAGCATGCGGCTTAGCTTGAAGCCAAATGTCGCGTCGAACCGCTGGAAATCGTTATCGGGATGATTTGTGCTGTTTTCTTAGCAGCCCACACACCGTGAGTTTGTGGCAAGAGAGGTTTATTCTTTACAGATAAATCTGTTCGTTGTCACGTCGCTTGTCACAAACACAATACCTTACAGCAGACCACGAAACCAGAGGAACCATCAGGTCCGGCATTTCACCTAATAACACATTCTGCCCAAAGCGCTTCAATTCCGTATCGTCGCGGGATAATGCGCCCACACCCCTCCCTCCCGCCACGTCGGCACCGCCTGTAACGGTGTCGACGATTGCAGCATCATCCTGGAGGCGGCGTACTCGCTGCACGACCGCACGTTCGCCGACAACCTGGGCACGATCCTGCTCTACGCGGTGGTGGTGAGTGGTGCCTAGCGTCCCTGCTGCGGGACGCTGCGCGGCGGTGGGCCGGGGTCGGGGCCGGGGCCGGGGCCGGGGCCGGGGCTGGGGCCGGGGCTGGGGTCGGGGCGGACTCAGCGGCTGTACACAACTGCATAATCAGCCTCCGTAGCCGCCGCAATGCACAGCTGCCTTTGCGGTGGTGAGAGGGGGGGGGGGGGGGGGCACAGGCGATGGCTTTGCTGTCTGGGGCTCAGCACACCTGGTTGGTGACCGCGAGAAGCAAGTCGTTACACAGGCGGTTAGGTTTTATGCCTCGGAGGATTAGGTGTCCTTTCACACCCAAATTTTTTTGTAACCGCCAACAGCCTTTGGTGGCCACAAGACATGCGCTTCGGTCGTCACGTGACATGTCTGACGCTGGCGACAGGACCAGCCACACGGGGACGGCGTGTCACGTGACACGATGGGGACGGCGTGGACGACGACGTGCCCTTGTGGAATGTTTCAGAACAGTTATGCTGCATCCTTCTCCGATTGGCTTTCAGAGCTATACAGTTAACATGTTATTCATAACACGGAAGTGTCGCGCGATGACCAATGTTGTGGCTGATGCCATAGGATCTATCAAATTAGCTGTATACGCCAGACGGTTCATCAGAAAGCCTTTTCTGATTCCTCTTGTTCCGTCATATCGCGTCCTGCCCTTCTCTGATTTAACAATTCTCGCTGAGTCCTCCCAGCTGCTTACCTTGCTGAGAGCATGTCGCGGACTCACTACCCGTCGGCTCCACAGCCAGTCCGGCTGCGAGTCCACCAGAGTACCCGTACACACCGCGGTGTAGGGTGCTAGAGTACCCGCACACATCCCGACGTGGGGTTCTAGAGTACCCGTACACACCCCGGTGTAGGGTGCTAGAGTACCCGCACACACCCCGACGTGGGGTTCTAGAGTACCCGTACACACCCCGACGTGGGGTTCTAGAGTACCCGTACACACCCCGACGTGGGGTGCTAGAGTACCCGCACACACCCCGACGTGGGGTCCTAGAGTACCCGCACACACCCCGACGTGGGGTCCTAGAGTACCCATACACACCCCGACGTGGGGTCCTAGAGTACCCGTAGACACCCCAACGTGGGGTCCTAGAGTACCCATACACACCCCGGCGTTGGGTCCTAGAGTATCCGTACACACCCCGGCGTTGGGTCCTAGAGTACCCATACACACCCAGGTGTAGAGTCCTAGAGTACCCATACACACCCCGGCGTTGGGTCCTAGAGTATCCGTACACACCCCGGCGTTGGGTCCTAGAGTATCCGTACACACCCCGGCGTTGGGTCCTAGAGTATCCGTACACACCCCGGCGTTGGGTCCTAGAGTACCCGTACACACTCCAACGCGTGGTCCTAGAGTACCCGTACACACCCCGGTGTAGGGTCCTAGAGTACCCGTACACACCCCGGTGTAGGGTCCTAGAGTACCCGTACACACCCAGGTGTAGAGTCCTAGAGTACCCGTACACACCCCGGCGTTGGGTCCTAGAGTATCCGTACACACCCGGCGTTGGTCCTAGAGTATCCGTACACACCCCGGCGTTGGGTCCTAGAGTATCCGTACACAACCCCGGCGTTGGGTCCTAGAGTACCCGTACACACCCCAACGCGTGGTCCTAGAGTATCCGTACACACCCCGGCGTTGGGTCCTAGAGCACCCGTACATACCCCAGCGTGGCGTCCTAGAGTACCCGTACACACCCCGGCGTTGGGTCCTAGAGTACCCGTACACACCCCGGCGTTGGGTCCTAGAGTACCCGTACACACCGCAACGCGTGGTCCTAGAGTATCCGTACACACCCCGGCGTTGGGTCCTAGAGTACCCGTACACACCCAGGCGTAGGGCCCGGTTGTGGAGTCAGATTCGGTGGCGGTGACGTGCACACACCCCGGCGTGGGGTCCTAGAGTACCCGTACACACCCCGGCGTTGGGTCCTAGATTGTCCGTACACACCCAGGCGTGGGGCCCGGTGTGGAGTCAGATTCGGTGGCGGTGACGCGCACACACCCCGGCGTGGGGTCCTAGAGTACCCGTACACACCCAGGCGTTGGGTCCTAGAGTACCCGTACACACTCAGGTGTGGGCCACCGTGTGGAGTCAGACCCGGCAGCGGCGACCCACTACGGCCGCGGTAATGTCCGCCTAGCGCTCCAATAAAAACGGTGTAACGACGCGCCTCTCGCTCCCTTTTTAGAATTGCCCTGTAAGAAAACATGTCAAAAGATCAATCAACGAGCACTTCGCCGTAACAAATCGTGATGGCAAATTGGTTCACTCCGCTCTGTCTTCATATAACGGGTCAATTTACACCAACCGCTGATAAATGCGATCAAGAAGCGGATGATGGTTTCTTGACCCAAACGGACGCACACCGCTGGCAGCGTGCACCAGCGTATCACATCCTTCCCCACCTCATGTAACGCGCTCGGGGACCACGAACCGGGCCCGTGCTGCTGATCCTCCCAGAGTCAGCGCCTGGCGCCGCCACTGTTGTGACTGGCGCGTGCCGCCCTCACTGCGTGAGTGAGCCTGTCAACAGATGGCGCTGGGAGAGACGCGCCGATTCAGCGTCACGTTTTGCTGATTGCAACGACCTTGGCGCGAGTGGAGAAGGTTTTCCGGCGGTCCTCCCGACCGCTAAAGAACAGTCTGAGCCTCCGTCACCGTGGGCTTGTTACAGGCTCGAGCTATTGTTAGCTGACACTAGGGCGGCATACTTTTCTGAGCAAACAGGTCGCTGGCCAGTACAGCACAATGGTTGCAGATAGACAGGCATTGGACATTTTTACATTCTTTCTATCTCTCTCCTTAATTTTTGAAGAAAACTCAATCATATATAGCCTGAAACTTGGATGTCACTTGCAAGGTACATCGTTTTGAGTTTTTGTGTGTAACTGTGGCAAAGTGGATATATTTATGTGAATATTGCTGAGAAACCTCTTGTAAGGAGCCACGTGGAGTTAAATGGCGTCGGTCTACTCCTCCCGCTGCGCTGTCGCCGTCAGTTTCGAGACGCTGAACGAACCCTCGGCGACTGGCACTGTCGGCATTGGGTGTGTGCTGACCCACCAACCCGTCATGTAACGATGTCCATTTAAAGGACCGCAGGGCACGCAGGCTCAGCCCGTCAGCGGGCAAACACGGCACGATGACACTGACAGATAGCCATAGGCCGCTGAAGAGATTTCGCACAATAAAGCTCCTCCTGCTGAATAATTCACACATTGTAGCAAGGGTGTGCGTAAACTTGTTCAGATTTCTCGGAGCTATTTTCCAAGTCAGGCCGTTGGTTTCGTGCGTTGGCGCCGTGCGCTTTGGCGCAGTAATTCCTCACAATCACCAAACCGGCCGATGAGTCAGCCGTGTCGAATGCGGATGAGCGCCGCCATTGAGAAAGATGCTCCTGCGAACTGTGACCGACCAATCCAGCACGAGTGACATGTGCGCTGGTCATGCATCGCGGATAGGTTATCAACGTCCTCCGCTCGCTTTTGACTTATGCTTGGCTTTCTCAACCATCGTTTTCGCGTTACAGGGCACGCTGTTCAACATGTTCACCATCGGACCTCTCCTGTACGGCCTGGCCAAGCTGGGTGCCATGGGCTCCAGCATGTTCCCGGCCTACGCCAACTACGACATCGCCAACATCAGGTCAGTGGCGCCGGCACCTAGGGCCACCGAGGCTATACTACGCTGAGGTGTCTGCGGAGCCGAACCCCCGGGTCCTGACCGGGTGCCGGTGGCTACGCCAACACGATACCTATGATGGCTTGGTAATGGCTGCTGGCTGTCATTTAGCGCATTCTCGGCCTCCATCAAAGAGCGCATTGACGTCATGTCCCGTCATGCCTGCTTTGTACGTTTTGACCTAAAACCGTTGGGTTCCGGATTCCTGTCCTCCATTGTTTACAGTGCTTGCGGTTTAATCTGTTTCTTCAGGGCTTCAGCAGTGCCACGTGTATCAAATGAATGTTCGCCTCTTTAAAAAAACAGGCATGCATTATGCATGTAAATTATTAGACATTACGTCGGCGCATCCGTAGCGTTTGTAGTGTGTAAATTGCCCAGGTCATTATGAAAATGTTATCACTACTGGGACATTCTGATTCTGGAAACAATAAGATTGTAAAAATGTGTTCGAGTGGCTGCTAACACCACCTTATGAGCCTTCGACACCATTTATTTTTCGCCGCCAGACTTCTCCTGCCAAAATGCATTCTTGGTTTACATGATATTTGCCCTCTGGAATAGAGCAATGGCTAATAACTATGCTTGTGATAGAAGCCGTTTGTGGCAAAAAAAAAAATCATTGGGGAAGGTAATACAGGTAGTGTAAGCAACGCCGTTGCTCAGCGCAAAACACACTCAGCGCCACAGCCAACCGAGGCGGTATTCACCACTGCGGCAATGCAGTCGCCGTCCCAATTCCGTGGCGCCGCAGTAGGTCACCCCGTACCGCACCGCCCCCTCACCAGCCGGTACATTTGTCTGCCGTGTCGCCGCTAGCCCCCTGCCGAGGGCCGGCCGGCCGTCACGGTCACCAGCGGCTCGCAGCGGGGCCACTGTGGCCGGCCAGCCCGCGCGGCCGCGGCCAGCGCTCAAGGGATTAGGCGGGTCCGCGTGCTGGCCAAGCCACGGGCCGCCGCCGGGGCCTTAAGCCGGCGACCGCCTCACCACCAGCCGGGCACTGGCTGTACTGAGCCCTGCCGCTCGTACCGCTGCCCTGGGAACCACGTGCGGAGGTGTTCGGAGGGACATGGCTGGCAGGGCGGGTGGTTCGTAAGCGGATTACGCTGCGGCACCTAGCGCACCGATCTACGCAAATACATCGGCCGCTTTAAAAAAAAAAAAAATGACGGTGCGAAGAAGCCGGGACCCAGAGGCACACAAGCTCATGCGTGCAAACAATCGAATATTTCACCAGCTCCTGTAGCTGGGGTCAGACGAATGGCTCGCATGTCGCTGGTCATCAAGGGCGTTTGAGCCAAGACAGGTCAGCACCAAACCCAGACAGCGCACAGAGGAGATGCTTAGTCTAATTGGGCTTCAAAGAGCACTAGAATTTTAGTTGTTTTGCTCAGAGCATATGGGGAGATGCTTTTGGCAATTGCTTACAATTGCTGGCTGCGCAATCTAACGCGTCATCAAAACAGGTGATGCATGCAGAGAAAGAAAATGCATGGGTTGGAGGAATTTGGATGGTTTTATGTGTCTTTAACAGCACCGTGAAAAATCAGTGGCGACAGCTTTCTGTTTTGTCTTTGCTATATGTCTTTGACAGCTCTGTTAAAACTATCCTTCTCCCGTGATAACGGACTACACATTCTAATGGCCGCCTCAATTACTCCGGATTCCCAGAGCTTGCATTATCCAGCATTAATACATAATCAATATGCAGGCTACACCGCTAATTTCGTTTGGCTGAGAGGCGTCCCTGGCGCCACTGCGGCGTTTGCTTCGGAAGCGTTTCTGGCGCCACTGCGACGGGCCGAGTGTGGGCCTCGAGTGCCTTCGGACATTCTGTGCTGAATGCCTGTGAACATCTCCTAGATAATGGAACAAGCTTAACACTCCCATGGCGGTGATGTGTTGTGTGAGCCGAGCATGCTTACAGTCGCGGTCCGTGGTTCAGGTGCTACGCATGCTTACAGTCGCGGTCCGTGGCTCTGGTGCTACGCCTGCTTACAATCGCGGTCCGGGGCTCTGGTGCAACGACTGCTTACAATCGCGGTCCGTGGCCCAGGTGCTACGCCTGCTTACAATCGCGGTCCGTGGTTCAGGTGCTACGCCTGCTTACAGTCGCGCTCCGTGGTTCAGGTGCTACGCCTGCTTACAGTCGCGGTCCGTGGCTCAGGTGCTACGCCTGCTTACAATCGCGGTCCGTGGTTCAGGTGCTACGCCTGCTTACAGTCGCGGTCCGTGGTTCAGGTGCTACGCCTGCTTACAGTCGCGGTCCGTGGCCCAGGTGCTACGCCTGCTTACAATCGCGGTCCGTGGCTCAGGTGCCACGCCTGCTTACAATCGCGGTCCGTGGCTCAGGTGCTACGCCTGCTTACACTCGCGGTCCGTGGTTCAGGTGCTACGCCTGCTTACAGTCGCGGTCCGTGGCCCAGGTGCTACGCCTGCTTACAGTCGCGGTCCGTGGCCCAGGTGCTACGCCTGCTTACTATCGCGGTCCGTGGTTCAGGTGCTACGCCTGCTTACAGTCGCGGTCCGTGGCTCAGGCGCTACGCCTGCTTACAGTCGCGGTCCGTGGTTCAGGTGCTTCGTCTCCTGCAGCAACTGACTGCTCAACCCTTTGAGCTTCTTTGCCAATTCGAATGACGTCAGTAAGCTACCAAAGCCACCCACGTATTCAGTAAGCTGTCTCGTTTATGAGGACTGGCCACCTGCTGGGTGCACCGGGCAACACGCGATGTATCCCCACAAGCTGCTCCACGCATTCAGATTCCTTTAGCTCTCACGCGTCTTGGGTTTTACGTCTTTTGCAATGAGGATGCAAACAGTAACGCCGTGGCTTGCTACCGCAGTTTGGTGCAGATGCTGACCTTCTCGTCGCTGATCGTGGCGGTGGATCCTGTGGCCGTGCTGGCCATCTTCCAGGAGGTCGGCGTCAACAAGGACCTCTACTTCCTCGTGTTCGGGGAGAGTCTGCTGAACGGTCAGTGGCAGGAGACGGCGAAATATCGACACTATAACATCATGACTTGTGTTGCCATTGGAAAAGTGGATGATGCTGGGAAATGTAGATCATAATACTATTCTAGGAACAAAAGACTTGTGTCGAATGTTTTCATAAGCCCATGCTTGTGGTTGTCCATCTGGAACAGATGTGGTCATTTTCTGTTTGAGTAATACATCGCATCTCCTTTGAGCGAGAACACCACAATCTCAACAATTATGAGTATCGCATGTGCCGACGACCACCGCGCAAGCGTAATGCTCCCCATACTAATAGATGACAAGCATTCTTTCATATCTCTAATTGATGTCCAGATTACACTTTTATACAACACGTGAAATTCGTCTTCGATGGTGGTTAAGGAAAGATTCTCGATGCGACTTATTTCAAAATTAGTTTTTGTGAAGGAGACCAGCTAGCGGAGCTATGCTGATAATACACGCGCAAAGAACAGCATCGATCCCGCGGCTGGAGCTGCAGCGGCCCTGGTGCCGTGAAGCTGCAGCGGCCCTGTTACCGCCTGTCCACAGACGCCGTCACGGTGGTGCTCTACAACGCGATGGTGGCATTCGCCGGTCAGGATGGCGAGGTCATCACCTACGACCAGCTACTGCTAGCCGTGGCCGCCTTTTTCTGCGTGTCGCTGGGCGGCCTGACCATCGGCATCATCTTCGGCGTGCTCACCGCCATCATCACCAAGCACACGTCCGAGCTCCCCGGTGAGACGACCGGCCTCACACGCAGTCCGATGTCGTGCCTGGCCGGAGGGTCAGACAAGCGGGACGCGTAAGAGGCCCCGGCCGCTGGCGCGAGGACCGTCTCGTTGACACGCAGCCTCCCCTCCCCCCTGAATTCTAGCGAGGCACGGCGCAATTTTTCGTATGATCTTCGCGATCAGCTGATGACAGGACTTATTGGCCTACGCCAAAGACTTCGCCGAGGCCTGTCAACCTGAAAAGAGTTGGTACGATGCAGATTTATCCCGGTCCCATTAACCGGCCTCATACGTCCAAATTACAGTAAAATTCCGTTTGTAATAATACCCAAGCGCATGCCACGGACGAGGTAACCGCACAGACACGCTCGCGCGCTCCACTCTCTCAGCGTAGTACGACATTGATGACAACACTGCTGACGACATTGAGCGATGCATTCACATTGCGTTAGCCTTGACCGTCACGTCCTGCCGGTGTCCGGCCAAAAAAGTATGACCTTCTGAGGATGTGAACCTGCTGACAAGTCACGTGACATTGTACGCCCGGGGACGCCGGACCTTCGGCGACAGACCACCGGACGTGTGTGGTGACCGGATGACCGGACGTGCGTGGTGACAGACCACCGGACGTGTGTGGTGACCAGAGTGTGTGGTGACGGTGTGAGCGACAGAGATGCCGCATCGTAAAGCGCAGCGGTGGTTCTATGACAGATTCATAGAGGACAGGCTCACTCCGAAGGGCTTAGGCTAGTGAAAAGGCCACGGCATTTGTGGCACCGCCTATCGGGTCGCGCCTCCGATGCTCAGCACGGCCTCTAAGTCCCGGGCATCTGGCACTAACTAGCCCGGCCGATGACGTCAGCCTGCAGACCGCACCCGGCCGCTGCACACTTTGGGTTCCTAGACCCATGACCGGCTGAAGGCCATTCCTGTGCAGTGGCTTTCGGCTGCTAGACGCGGAGGGTGACCGTTGGGGAACACACGCGAGACGAGTCCTCTGCATCTCATCCGATTTCATGCTGGTTGGCCCAACAACATGTTTACTTTTGCTTCAATGATAAAATGCTCCTCCGGCAGGCAAGCTGTCCGCAAGGTTGTCGAAGCAAAACGCTTGGCTCAAAGAAACAAAAACGCAGCCTTCACGGCTAATACATCTTGCCTGCCACTGGCATCGCACCAGAGGGGCGTCAAACCACTCCTGCTGTCAGGGCGAGCCAGGGTCACCGGGGTCATGTCGTACCTGTCGACCAGTCGACATTGAAGGGGAGGGCGCCCAAATACGGTTACGGACGTCACTGGCCAGCGTCGTGACAGTCGTGGCGTCAACTGTGACGCAGACCTCAAGCCACCTACGTCAGCTCCGTCTGCCCTCGCAGAACACGTGACGCAGCTGTGGGGCCAGGCTGCTGGTGATGTTGAGCCAGCAGACTTGAGCACCAGAGACTGGGTGTCACCTGTGTGAGAGTCGGTCACGGGGGCCGAACCGTGTGGCGGATAACCAATGGGACGACGCACGGTGAACTGAAGCGGAGCGAACAGTATGAGCGGACGTGACCTTAACGCCATTGCCCAGTCGCTAGCCGTGGACAGCGGCATGCGCCGCTGCAAGGGCTTTACTGGCATACAATACTCGCTGAAGGAGTGTTTTGTCGCTCCGTGACGCAGTGGGTGGAGGACGTGACGCGTGACAGAAGGCTCCCTGCGGAGCATGCCTACAGTGGGCCCTTATCAGGTCACGCGTGGCTGAAAGGTCGTGGTGGGAGGTGGGTGGACCCTGCACCCATCTGACGGCCTTCCCCACTCCTGGTTGACGGAAATCACTGCAATCAGCAGAGAACCAAGTCCGCATGGTTGCCAAGGATACAGGATGATTTTCCGTCAGATTACGTGCAGCAGCCATGTCGAGTGTAAGGGATTACGTCGTTGAGTGCTGTCGTTTTTCAGTGGTGGAGCCGCTATCTCTGCTGGCACTGTCGTACCTGGCCTACCTCTCAGCGGAGCTGGTCCACTTCTCCGGCATCATAGCCACTGTCGGCTGTGGAGTGGTTCAAGCACACTATGCCACCAAGAACATCTCCAAGAACTCATACATTACCATCAAGTATTTCGTCAGCATGGCTAGGTGCACACTACTTTTTTATATCTCATTCTAGCAATATGCTTTTGCTTAGTAGGTATTAGAAACATTAAAGCGTGTTTAAAACTGAGCAGCGCAAGTCAGGAGCTGCTTCGCTTGAACTGAGGATGCTCAAGTGAAATCCATATCCGTTGCCACAAAAGGCGCCGTTTCACGGCGTGCCCAACGGGCCGAAAAGAGTAGCTGTACGGTCAGCATCACCGTCTGAGCCCCGTCTCCGCCGGCAGCTCCACCAGCGACACCATCATCTTCATGTTCCTGGGGATGGTGCTCATCAGTGACGACCACCGCTGGCACACGGGCTTCTGCCTCTGGACCCTGGTGCTGTGCCTAGTCTTCCGATTCATCGGTAAGTTTGTGCCGCGTCTTCCAATTCGTCGGTAGGTCTGTACCGCGTCTTCCGATTCGTCGGTGGATTTGTGACGTGTATTCCGGTTCGTCGGAAGTTCCGCGCTCCAGTTCCGCGCAACGCTGCAGTGTCGCTGAGTGCCCTGGCTATAATGGTGCTCTCCCACTGCTTACAAGCCGTCTCTGATGTCTCTGCTGGCCGCTGAGAACCGCACTTGCTCTCTTTGCACCGCGCCTTTGTGCCTCTGACCGTCGTACATGTCTTCGGTTTAGTCGGATCGGGAGACGATATCTCAGTGGCCTGTTTGGATATATGTATATATATATATATATATATATATATATATATATATATATATATACCTGCATGTGTGTGCGTGCGTTACTTCACCGCCTCGAAATCCTAAAGCACACATCACGCACCAACTCCCCTTTGGTCGTCTTGTTGCTTGCAACTACACGAACTAATTTATACTTTCGAACACACATTCCCATTGAATGGCTAACTCAACGTTTCTGAAGAGGCCTGAAGCTCCTGCGAGACTTTGTAGCTACCTGTATGACATCATCAAAACGTGTTGTGACACTGGCTGTCGTCCGGCAGGCGTGTACCTCCTCACAGCGCTGGCGAACCGAAACCGGATGAACCGCATCGGTCGGAAGGAGCAGTTCATCATGGCGTACGGGGGCTTGCGCGGCGCCGTCGGCTTCTCGCTGGTGGTCATGCTGGGCGATGACGTCATAGACAAGGAGACGGCCCAGGTGTTCGTCACCTGCACGCTCTTCATCGTCCTCTTCACCGTGTTCGTGCAGGTGCGGTGCGGTTGAAGGGGTGTGCGTAGTTGTATATGGCTTCCGGACTGGTCCCGCTGATTGGTCGCAGCGATCCGTTGAACCGCCGCGGCTCTGCGCGTGTTGTGCCGGAACCCGGGCTAACTGTGGCGTCCGCTGCTGTCAGGGGTCTACCATCAAAGTTCTCGTCAACATATTCCGCATCAAACTGGACGAGAACGAGGAGAAAACCTTGGCGGAGGAGATTGTAACGTCTTCGCTTGACCACATTGCCGAGGGCATTGAAGAAATTGTCGGCTTTGGAGGCTTGAATCGATTGAAGGTGAGAGGCAAAATGGCATCGCGAGTAGCTTGATTTATTTGAAAGTAGATGCGTTATCGGAATGGCCAGACTCGGTGCTTTAGTGGTTGTTGAAGGGATTGTGTTTGACAGCATCTTTGCGCGAAACTGACTGCAATCCCAAACCACTGTGCGTAATGTTGATTTATAATCTACTTCCTGATGCTTTGATTTAATTCGCTGTTGCGTAATTCCAACTTGTGCTTACTTGTGTTGCTTTACAAAACCGATTTTGACATGCTTTCATTGAAACCTGCGTTGACTAGCGGGCCAGCACCAAGACAGGACCGTTTGGCTTCATGTACAACTCCGCCTGCCTAGCTCTAAACCGATATCAAAACAATCCGCGCAAATAGTTTCAGCCACACGTCACATACCTGACGCGCCAGCTATGGTGGTGGGACGGTGTTGTTCGATGCTGGATGCGCACTCGGGCAGTACAAAGCCAAGCAAGCCCCACGAGGGAAGCCTCGCGAGAAGCTCATTTCACGTCGCGGATTTCCGACGCGTTTCACGCGGCATTTATCGGCGGCAGGAGCGGCTGGAAACGTTTGACGAGAACTACCTGACGCCGTGGCTGGTGCACACGGCACCAATGTCGGCTCTGGCGCGGCTCTACGACAAGCTGGTGCTGGACGAACACTACGCCAACTTGTACGGCCCGGCCGCCGTGCTGGAGACGCAGAAGGACTACGACACCAACTCCGTAGTGTCCTCGCTGCCTGCGTACCCCTCGCTTGGCCACAGAGACGTGAGAATTGGTGTGACGTGGTGTCTGTCGACCCCGCCCTGGACTGTGTACTGTTGCAGGCTTTGGGCTGGTGCAACAGGAATCTTATTGGGGCATGCAGCCCTACCTCTTCTATCCGAGGAGAAACTTAGCTATTGATGTAATTAAGCCACGTTAAGCTCGCGATTGGTCGAGGAATGGTTGAGGTGGGACTTAAACCTCCCGTCAACGCGCCTCAGCCCCAGTTGTGCGGCGTGTGTTCTGCCGGCTGAGCACCTCTCCTGACGCGTCCCATCCCCGCCTCCCTCAGCGAGCGGGCTCTATTTTGCCGGAGGATCTGCCTCTGGAGATCGAGCCAGGCTGGATGAGGCGCAAGTCCATGTTGAGCTCGCACAACGTCAACATCGCCCGCCGGCTGTCGTCTGCCGCCAACCTGCCGCTGCCAGAGGACGAGCTGGTGAGTCACGGGTCACGGTCAGACGAGGAGCTGGCGAGTCACGGGTCACGGTCAGACGAGCAGCTGGCGAGTCACGGGTCACGGTCAGACGAGCAGCTGGTGAGTCACGGGTCACGGTCAGACGAGCAGCTGGCGAGTCACGGGTCACGGTCAGACGAGGAGATGGCGAGTCACGGGTCACGGTCAGACGAGCAGCTGGTGAGTCACGGGCCACGGTCAGACGAGCAGCTGGCGAGTCATGAGTCCACCGCCGCCCGAGGACTAACCGGAGGTGCTCGTCCAATGCGCACTGTTCATGCCTCAAAGCCTGTTTGTGTGACCTGGCCGACTTCTGCATGTGACCCAGCCAACCCCTGTATACATGCCGCTCAGCTGACCTCTCCGCCGCGCGCGGTGCCGGCAGAACTGGCTGCGTCGGATCTCGACCGCCTCGCCGGAGCTGCCGATGGCGCGCCCGTCGCTGAGCGACGCCCGCCGACCGTCGCTGCTGCCGCACGACGGGCGCCGCTCCTCGACGCTGCCCCTCCGACGGCAGGCTGGGCGCGCTGGCGCCGCCAGCCGCGCACACCGGCCGACGCACCTCTATCGTCGACGGGCTCAAGACCAGCCTGGCGCGACGGCTCTCCGTGTTCGGCGCCACCGTGCAAGACCAGAAGTACGGGGGCTTGGTGGCGGACGGACGGGACGGGGTGGGGTGGCGCGCCGTGTTTTGGTGTGGGTGGTTTGTGCGTGTGTTGATGTTACGTCCGTCCGCAGTTATGCCTGTCGACGAAGTCTGAACTCAATGTATGACTGTTCTAATGAGAACGATGCACAGGGTGGTGGTGATCTGAACTCAAGGTATGAATGTTCTAATGAGAACGATGCACATAGTGGTGGTAATCTGAACTCAAGGTATGACTGTTCTAATGAGATCGATGCACAAAGTGGCGGTAATCTGAACTCAAGGTATGACTGTTGGCCTTCTGGACTTCTGGAGGCCGTCAGGCTGCCCACCACTGACTGCCGCACCCTCGCCACCCACACAGAGATCATGATGAGGAGGTGGCGGGCGGCGCGACTCTGTCTTCCTGCGGCCGACATCACCGCAGAGCGACGCCCAGCTGTTGCGACACGCCATTCGAGACAACCCCTTCAACAAGGTGAGGACGGCTGGCACGTGCCGGAGACGCCACCCACCACCGGAAACATCGGGCTCGCCAATACCCGAGTGGCTGCGGCGGATGTTAGAGGAACTGACAGGTCAAGTGCATGAGCCTGACGCGCTACCGCTGCTCTAGGAAAAGTGCCCTTTGCCTTGACATTACCGTTATGCAAAAGCTCGGTAGACTTTAAAACGGTCTCAGCAAGCTGCATGAGCCCACTTTCCGTGATAAGCTTGAATATTACGACATTGTCGCCGTGGCGACGGTAGACACCACAGACTACACCAGTGGGACGAAATCTAACCAGTCGTGAGAAGATCCGCCTGGAACTACAAAGCTAATTACGTGGCAGCTTGTCAGCTGGGCTGTCGCGGCGTGTCTAGCGGCGTGTGAGGCGCACGGGGACTCACCGAACGACCGACAGGCGCGCGCCAGACGGCTCCCTCACCTTCTGCTGTCTCTGTGGAGACCAAACAATCATTAGCTTATCTCCGAGGTGCTCCACGCTGCAGCTCAGCCCACGCCATGGGCACGGCGGTGTCTCGCACTGACTGACCGCTGGCGCCGCGTGCTGTCATTAACGTCGCAGTGTCATTGGCAACGGCGTAGTGTCACTGCTGGATGTCGTTGCCGTGCCGGGCTGCGCTGACCCCCCCCCCCCCCTTCCTCTTGCCCCGCCCGCAGCTACACTTCCGCTACAACCCGAACCTGATCGACGAGGAGGACCAAGAGATGGAGTCGCACCTGCGGCGGCGGCGCATGAAACGCGCGCCGCATGTCCCAGATGGTGATGCTGCCGCCGACGGCGCAGACCATGCTGGCCGGGCTGGCCGAGCAGGGCGAGAGCTCCGCGCAGGATTCGCCGCTCTCGCGGGCGAGCACGCGCCGTCAGTCGCACCGCATCCGCCGCTCGCTGAAGGAGACGCCGCCGGCGCGCAGCCGCAGCAACTCACTCCAGGTGAACGGTGGCGGAGGGGTGGGGTGGGTCATGGGACATGGCGCAGCGGGGGCCGTGCACCTTGACGGTCATGTGCGCGGGAGTGTCGTCTGCGCGTGTCTCTTAGTGATTCAGTATCATCGCATGAAGGCTTGTACGCGGCATTTGTGCTCAACACAAAGCGTTAAGTGTTGTTACATGGAGGGGAGTGAAAGGCGCTTCATTCTCTGGCTGAATGAAGATCGTTGAGGAAACTTGTGGCCATCTGGGCTGGGTGCACCACTCCGTTGGTGGCCACTGGCACCTGGTGAGGAACGAGGACTCATCCTGACACGGGATACCATGCCCGTTTTCATGATAAGACACGTCACACATCCACGATTACATAATGCAGATGAGAATGACGGTGACTCGTGGTACTGAAATATCTTGCAGTTGGGTTCATACTGTGAGGGACAAACATTACATGCAACGGTAATATTTGTGTTCTCACGAATCCATGACAAGGTTTTTTCCACAAAATTCCTCGTGAAACGCTACGGGGTTGTAGATTGGGGGCCGGAAATTATGCCAAGTAACCCCACGCCTCTCCCGCAGCCCTCGCATCTTCAGAACGGTAACACAGCCGCCAGCCTTCGGAACGACCGCCCACAAGGTGCGCTCCGCCTGCCGTTCAGGCTCGTGACAGGCAGCAGCGCTCACTGCCGCCTTCGGCACGTCCGGCTGCCAGTCAGCCGGCTTGCTCTGGTGGCTTACATATGTTAATGGGCCGCTTACGTGTGTGCGCAGCCAGAGAAGATAGGCGCCGTCAATGTCCGGTCAGCACCGAGCTAGTCTCTGCATTTTGATGCCGGCCGTTGTTACTGTTATAGCAGGATCTCGAGGTCTTTGCACCTCCGTGTACGTCGGTGCCGTGTTTGACCGTACGCAGAGCTGCATGCATTATAGCCGGCACGAGCGCGCGCGGCGTTCAGCTGGCCAAGTCTGAGTGGAGAAACCCATCCTTGTGATGTTAGCAATGGAAATTTACCCGGTGTCGCATGTGTTAATAATACCTGCTTAGTGGCCACGGCGCCACCCGTGCTGGTTCCAAGCAATGAGCAATGTAATTGTTTTCCAAGCAGCGGAGGGGCGAGCATGGCCATTTTCGGTTATTTCTGTCCAGTCAGCGTCTATGAGGCCAACGCTAGATTCTCAGAAAGATAGGAGGGGGGGGGGGGGGGCTCAGCCCCTCTGGCCGCTTAGCTCCTGCGCCCCTGTCCCGGGCCGTCTGCGCTGGCCTGTGACAACCTGGGATGACTTTTGACTGCGCCTGCTGAACCCTGACCGCCCGTGCTGACCCCTGACCGCCCGTGCTGAATCCTGTCCGCGGTGCCGGCAGGCCTGGGTGGCCCGTCGTTTGGCGGCGGCTCCTCATCGGCAGAGCCGGCGCGCGACGCTGAGCGCGGCCGGCCACAACCAACCCCACATGCGTCATCACCGAGGAGTCAGACTTCGAGTCGGAGACGGCCACGCCGCCGGTCTCGGAGGTGTCGTCGGGCCGGCGGACGGGCGCCTCCAGCCCGCGGCGCTCCTCCGCCGAATCTCGCGGCTCGCCGAACCGCGCACGACCGTCGCCGCGCGCCGGCATCGACGGCATATGTCGCCAGCCACGTCACCGGTGGCGCACTACCAGGCGCAGGTCCCCGCGCGGGTCGCCCGGGTCGACGAGGGCGTCGCGGGCGCCGCGGGACCGCTCCCGGTCGCCGCAGGGGTCGCAGGGATCGCCGCAGACGCCGCGGACGCCGCAGGAGGAGCGCCAGGCGCCGGGGCTGCGCGGCGCGCAGGGCAGCGGTCGGAGCTCGCCAGATTCGACCGTCTCGGCGCCGCTGCCGCTGCGACCGGTGCCGACCATCTCGGTCACGGCGGACGAAGAGGAGCCGGCGTCGTCGGCCGTGACGGAGGAGAGTCCGCCCGACGACACGCCAGAGGTCTGCGTCAGTAAACTCTGAGGTGGGTCAGACGCGGCAGCCGGCGAACTGTGGCGCGGCGAACAGCCGCGCCAAACGGCGCCAGATTCGTGACACTCGTGGATGAGTGACGCGGTGGCGTGACGCCCACTTAGGCGCAATAGCCGAGGCGGGGGGGCACCAACACCACCAACTCCATCGACTCGGCAGTTCCTATGCAGTCTGACGAGCTTGACGGCCACGAAACTAGCGGCGGAGGTAGGAGGTGAGAATGGTACTTCACACTCCCTCCATGCTGAAGCTCAGTGTTGCCCGTCGCAGACCACGAGCTGGAAGTTTTCAAAGGAGAAGACCCGCATCCACTACGGCCTATTGCTCAAGCGTATGACACAGGCAAGCTGGAGCCGCGTGCCTGACTGCCACGCCGGCTCCTCCGTGCCGGTCAGGAATGGATACGCTTCGGACTTTCCCGATGACACCGAGGCAAGAGCACTCTCCGCTCTGCAGCGTCACGCAGCCGGGACTGTCGCCTTCCGGGAGACGCCGTTCCCAGGCAGGTGGTGGTAGAGCGGCGCCGGCCGCTGGCGCCGGCCTGCGGCGCGGTCCGCTGTAGTCGCACACCTCGTGGTCTGGTCCGGTATGGCCTGGTCCAGTATGGCCTGGTCCGGTATGGTCTGGTCCGGTATGGCCTGGTCCGGTATGGCCTGGTCTGGTATGGCCTGGTCCTGTATACCTGGTCCTGTATGGCCTGGTCCTGTATGGCCTGGTCCGGTATGGCTTGATCTAAGTATGGCCCTGGTCCGGTATGGAGTGGTTTGGTATGGCTTGGTCCGATATAACCTGGTCCGGTGTGGCGTGGTCCGGTATGGCGTGGTCCGGTATGGCGTGGTCCGGTATGGCGTGGTCCGGTATGGCGTGATCCGGTATGGTCTGGTCCGGTATGGTCTGGTCCGGTATGGTCTGGTCCGGTATGGTCTGGTCCGGTATGGCGTGCCGTGGTTCAGCGTACTGGCACTTGCGGTCGGCTAGGTCGCGGCCGCGCCGGCTCTGCCTCCGCCATCAGTGTTGCCTGCGAACTAGTGCTCGGCCGTTGCTGGACAAGAGGGGAAGGCGTTACGAAGGGGAGGGGGAGGGGTGGTCTGGTTGACAATGTAGGCTGATGGTGTGTTATAATCCGAGTGCATGACGGAAACTGTTGAACTCAGGTGCATCCCGAGTTTTGCCAAATTGGTTGTGGCGACTTTCGACTGATGCTCCGAAGTTGAGATGTGTCTGTTTTTCTAGGAGTCGCTCATTTTTAAATGTTTTACTCTGCAGTTTAAGTGTGCTTATCAGCGTCCCAGCCGCAAAGGGATTCAAGACTGTTTTTCATTCGATGCGCCGTTTCATCAGGACCAGTCGATGGTGTAGTGCTGTAGCGTGATCCCAATCCGGCCTGTTTCACTCTCGAAACGAATGTATACATGTCTGACCTTGCAGCTGTCGGGCTCGAAACGTGCGTCTAAGCCGTGCGCAATTTACGTGTCCGTGCGCTGGCAAGCTAAGCGTTTGTATCCGCCCACTCATCGATGCAAATGGCTGAATACTAATACACGGACAACTGAAGCAAGGCAGCATCGCCGCTCGTTCCTTTCTTGTGGCTCCTTCTCTGATGACGGGAGACCATGTCTGCCTGTGTCTCCACGCTCCCGGCGCCAGTCAGCGCCCCTGGCGGCCGCTCAGTGATTCGCGGCTGATCCTGGACTGATACGACATCTCCGGTGCTCCGGGCGTTCGCTGTCGGAATCACGGGACGTCCCACACCGCTGTTGCTGAGGTGGCGCCACAAGCGGCCGTCTAGGTGGCGCTGTCGGCGGGTCAAACCGCGGAGGCCGACCGCTGCCACACAGAACTAAACCTCAAAGTTCTCCGTGATTAAAACGACCGGATGATGCCGCCACTGTTTATTTCATGTGATCGGGACCGATCAATGATCGTCTCGGGCTGAGCGCCCGGTGTGAGATCCGGCTTACTTCAGCTGAGCCAGCGCCTGGTCACCCAATCTCCACAAAGCCTGCCCCGAGGGTGCGACCGGCACGCTGTCGGCGCCGCTCGGAGCCGCCGTGCGAAGCTGACGCCTCTGCTGACGCCCTGTCAGCGGGACCATCCACTGACTGACCACGATGACGTCACTGGCCCGTGATGACGTCATCGGCCGGCAGGCGTGCAGCGCGCCGCTGGCCGGCCGCCAAGGGGTGCTTCGGTCGATGACCGACCCGGCCCCTGCCGCCGCCGGTCCACCCGCCGTCGGCCGCCGGAACGCGACCAGCCCACTCGTGGCTTTCGGCGCGTTGCATCAGCGGTGTCGGCGAGATGCATTGCTTGCGGTCGGCAGCGCGCTTGTGATGTGAGGTCATCGGGAGTATGAAGCGTTTTATTGGATTTGGGCTTATTGTTCCAACCTGGTGTGTGTCCTTCGGGGTTTATCGAAAAGCCCAGCTGTGCGAACAGACGTAGCGGAAGAGCTATACAGCGTTCCACACTGTGAAAAGGGGCTGCCAATGCCTCCTAGACCGAGTGAACTTTATTGATCGCATACCTCTCTCCATTCCCTCATGGGTAGACGGATTAACTGTGCCGCTTAACCATGGCGATGTAGTAAAACAAACGCAGTTACAAACTTCTGATTCTGTTGGGTGCGACCGGCTCCACAAAAGACGCTAGCTCAAAGGCATGTTCCGTTACGTGAAAGTGACGAAACGAGATGCGTCATACCAATCTGTAAAGTGACGTAGCCAGCCAAATCACATTGATAAACAATTGGTTCGCTCAAATTCGACACGCCAGGTGACAGCACGAATGCCGGAAACATTAAGCAGAGCTTCTGGTGCCGCCCAGGGTCTCTACCACAGTGGTACCACCTCAGCCCTCGTTTTTCCGTTTGTTCGTTCGTTCGAATGAGAAGAACGCACTTAAACCACACGCTTCACAGTGAGGGTTTTCTCGAACAATAGCTCCAGCGAGCGCATAGGGAAACCAACCTAACCCGACCACAGGCTATATGTGGCTGGTGATAGGAAGTTCTTCGCGTTCACAATGGTTCGTTCCTGGACATCGATGTAATACGGCGTTAAATGTGTGAAGCACGTACCGACGCTTATCGCCAGCTCCCCATCACGCTAAGCCTAACGCCAGTACCCACTGGTTGCAAGGACGCAGCCAGTCCTTCGTTCTAGTCATCCCATCAGGCGATCATTCGTGGCCATCCACCTGGGCTACACTGGACAACCGGCGCTTGACTCCTGTGCACGTGACGCTCAGTCTGTGCCTCGCAGCCGGCTCGCCTGCGGCTGTTGGTCTGCCGGCGGCGGCAGACGACAGGGCGCCCGAGGCGGCGGGCCTCCGCCAGCGGTTGGCCCGCTGCCAGCACGGTCTGCCGTGGCGGACCGGCTGCCCTGGCTGCGTCTGCTGCCGCCCGCCGGCCAGGCGGCGACCCCGCTGATCCCAGCAACAGGCTGGCCTCGGCAGTCACTGCTGGACTGCCTGGAGGGGCAGGCTGCCTGTGTTGGCAGCGGAAGCGTGACGCCTCGTTGACACTGTTCGTCTGAAGCGGGGAGGGGGGCAGGGGGGGGGGGGGTACTGGCGGACCGCGGACGGGAAACCTGGCCTGCTACGTCGAAGGGGACGAGATTGTCTGTCTCCTGTGGTCTTCGGGGACGAATGGGCGGCCTCAGGTGCTGTTTGACAAGTGGATGTCGGCGTCGGCACTTATCAGTACCGACGTTGTTTGACGCATTACCCCGATCAGGGGGATTGGCGGATGCCACTAGATTCGAGTGACGTCATCTACAGCAGTTACAGACGTGCTTCCCCAGCATGCGTACACAGAGCGGTACCTAGCAACTCAAGTTCTCGGCAAATAAATCCGATATGTTTGACCACATGCCATTCCTGTGATCTTGCAGCGCATTTCCACCTGACATTACTCATCAAACGTCTAGCAAAAAAGGTTTCAGGTAGCAACAAACAGCATAAAACTGGCGTTTGCTGAATGTCCTGTGTCGTGAAAGGTGTTCTTTTCCCTGTGGCCGCAAGTACATTTGCAACATTTGCGTGCACGTGCGCGCAGTATGCACTCCAGAGCGCGCACAAATTATTCTGTCCATTCCCTGTCGCGCTTGCAAATAAAAATGCTGCACACTTACATTCCCAGTGTAATATTTCGCTTGTTTGTTATCATTATGCCTCTCTCCCCCACATGACACTGCACTGCAAATGTCACGTAAACAGCACACACGTAATCGATTTTGTCATCGGGTCGGAACTCGCCAACATCCAGAGCTGGCAGCCATGGCCGCTGGCTCATCGCCGCGACGCCGCCGTCGTCCTTCGTCCGCACCATCGGCGGTGTTGGTCGGAGGGTCACGCCGACGGCCCTGTCCGCGCGTAATGGGAGGGCGGGCGCGCGCGTGCCAAGCCGCCCCGAGCCGAACGCATCGAAGCGGCGCCAATTCAGCCGCCGGCTCATAAAGCAAACAGCGCCACTACCTCGAACCGGCGGTAGGTGCGCCGTCCCGCCGCACCTCCTGTCTGGGTCTGAGCCCGGCTCTGGCTCGGTGGCGGAGCGCCGACAGAGGCGTGGTGACCCTCCGGCCGTCCCTACCAGACCGTCCGCGGTACGCGCCTACTCCGAACGCGACCCGGCTCCACTGCCAGCGGCCGCGGTGCCAGCGCCGGCGTCAACTTCGCGGAAGGCGATGCGCCCGCCACCTGTCGGTCGCACGCGGAACTCCGAGGATCGGGAAGGAGGGTGGGCTTTGCCCAGTTTCTTTGTCCTGTAAATTATGGAGAACGGAATCATGGCTAGGAACCTGATGTCACCAAGTCTGTTGTTTTTCTCCGGCAACGTGTGAGCAACCGAAAAGGACCGGAGCATTACCTGTTGTGATGGCGCAGGACCTACAAAACTCCCCACAAGTCATGTTCAATAGCATTAACGTTTCATGCCTTCGGCACAATATAACTTTAGTAAAACCAGGCTAAAGTCAATGTCCTGAACTCGTCTGTCGAAAGCCAAGGAGACAGCTGCCAATCTGACAGACTTGTCACGAGTGCATTCTTGAACCAGTCTTAAAGTGAGGAACGCCTCCCCGCATCAAAAACAATGACTCGGAACGTCCCGATAGTGCGTTGTCGGATGCAATACAGCTCAGTTTAATTCCGAGGCACCCACACCTGAAGAGGACCGCGTCGCATCCCCAGATCGGCTTCCCGTACCATCAGCCACTGGCACAGAAGAAGCAACCACCCATCACAGACCAACACCAGGGCAAGCAGAGCTTCGTCTATCACAGTTACAGTGAAAAGATGAATCTTTCACGGTGCTAAAAACTCTCCGTCATTCCGTTCTGTCCATTCCACCAACTTATGTTTCGAAACTACGCCCAGGTATGTTAAGACCTGTCCTCTCTGTGTCACGGAATTGGATGGCCAGCAAGTGTGCCACTTTCTTTGGTGCGAGCGGTCAAACGACGCTTTTCAAGGGACAAGGACGATGCATTTGATCGGGATATCTAGCGCATATGCCGACAATGTTTCGATTGTGGCAAATTTCGGTTACATACTGCAGAGCACGACTATTTTAGATAACTGCCAGGCTTGTGAAAAGCGGCTAAGATGCGTTCTCCTGTACTTAAATGCTTGGAGAAATTGGATATCATTTGCTTACGAGACACATGGTGTGCACATCATAACTTAGCTAAATCGACTTTTGGCATGCATACGCTTTTGTTTTGATGGCTGTGATTGAGCTGAGGCAGGCAAATTCCCATCCAAAGGATTCTCCACCAAATAGGAAAAAGGGTCTTGGAGAAAGGGAGTGCATGTGATGTAACCAGATTATGTCCCAGTAAAAAGGGCAACAGTCCAGGCAACGCCGAAAGGAATGTGACGTTGACTGGAATGTGGTGTTGCCACGCGCTCTGCACTGGTTTCAACTTGCATTCCAGTGATTACTAATAGCTCCGGATCAGGCTGCTGATAGCTGATGACTAAATCACTACCGGAGACGGATCCAAGACTCCAGCGTCGGGCCAGATTGCTCGCAGTTGAAATATTTCCATCCTGTTTTTCACGCCAGATACGCATACTGAATGCATAACAGCTTCGAGTTCGAATCGACCCAAAACTGCAACGGCAATGAACATTGCTGCGTGTCCCGCGGGAGGGAAGTCGAGCGGAAAACTCCAAGAGAAATCATCCATAAAACATTCGATCCTTGCCGGGACCAACGGTCCCTCTGCCTTTCACTGTCTCAGTTACCTTGATGGTGACATTTTTGTGAGATCCTCTTCTTGGAAGCTGGGACTGCGCCAACGTCTGCAGCACATTGACTGACGCAACCTCCGGGTCAAGAGGCCGGTAAACACCAGGTTGGCGAGTCCTGCCGAGCCGCTGGTCCAGGCCGATCAACACTGTTGATTGCCAGTCAGAGAATACGGCGCACGGCAGAAATGTACATACCTCACCCCCCCCCCCCCCCCCTCGGGCGCTTCACCGGGCACCAGCTGTGGGATGCGGGGGCGTGCGAGCGAGTGGGCGCGGCCCATCACACGGCGATGGGGTCGGCGTCATTGCAGGCCATTCAGCGCGGCAAGTGGAGGAGTGCCACCAAGCGGGTGTGGGCGGCTCCCGTCAGTCGCTGATCAGCGGCTCTGTTCACACTTCACAGACACTGCGCGATTGGTGACTCTGTGAAGCGTAATTCGGGGGGGGGGGGGTGGACTTGTGGGAAACATCTCCAGTGGAGTCACAGTCCCGACTAATGAAAGTGCATTCAGCTTGCTACATGCGCTGGAACGAAACCTTCCCGTGTTGGCCGCAATTAGGTTCAATAGCGACACGTGTGCTGTCAAATCCTTTGCTGAAACGGAAACTATACGCTGAACAAGTGAACTCGAGTTGCCCTCATAACTGCGCCGGCCAGTCTCAGTTTGTCAGCGACAAAACCGGCGGAGAAGATGTTATGGTCACGCGGCTGTGACATATTCAGAACATGTGACATCCGGGCGTTCACCCAGGATTTTCGCATAGCGGGAGGGAGGGGATGTAAAGGAGCACTATAGCTGAGGACACCACCAAAATTTTCCTGTTTCATGTTGTTGACCTGCGGCGATATATGTGGGGGGGAATGGGGGTGGGAGTGGAAGTGGAGGTGAAGGTGGGTGGGGTAGAGGTGATGGTGGGTGGAAAGGAGTGTCGCACCAACCAAGCGGATTTTTTCATCCAAATCTGTGTTATTTTCCGGCGTTGTTTTCTAGTCGTTTGAAAAAGCTCCTTGATCTTCCTCACCCAGCAGGGAGAAGAAATGTCCTGGGAAAATGGAAGGAAAGGGACACAATTGACTGTTCGACATGAACTCACAATAACATTCTGAGACGGCCTTCAGTACGCTTCCATCGATTTGAGCCGATCAATTTAACAATGCTCCCTGATTCTGAATCACACTCGGTTCTTAGTTGTTGACGGTGGAAATCCTTATCACTGTGCGTGTGAGTCTGCATAGGAACCTACAGCTCGCGGTCATTTCACCCATTTGAAGGAGAACTGTTAAACCTGGAAGAAGCCTTTCCTACAGCATGCTACAGTTTCTCGTCTAGAGCATTCAAGCACGAAGAAATTGAGCGGAATACTGTTCCTATTTAAAACAGCACAACTGTTAGGTGTACTGTTACTATTTGACCTTATCTGACTTCTTCCTCCGTATGGTATTCCCTTAAACCACACCAAACGTTAAGATTTGAAGCAATGACATGAATGTGTTCTTAACATAGCATCGTTTTTAACCATGTCTTTTTCAACCTCCTTCTTGTCTAATTCAACCGTAGTTTTAGTCTTTATCTCCCAGCTGTACCACCAAGATGAGATAACATTTCCTAAGCTCCCCAACTGTCTGAGAATTTAGAACTGACCCTGGACGTCGACTATAAAGAGTTAACCAAAGTGACAAAGACAGCCGAATTCCCAGCTTAAGAAAGCTTCAATTGTTCCCGTGTAGCCATCTGAGAGTATCGTCGTGATTTTTTAACGTATTTCCTATCCACCGTACTTGTTGAAAATGTAAAACTATTTCAGGCAGCAAGTTGTAAAAAGAGCTAATGCAGAAAGCTGACTTAAGTGCAATGCAACTTGCGCATAAACGTGGATTTATCATAAAAATGTGTTTGTGGGTTAGCGTTTAAACAAGACTATCGACATCACTTAAGCAAGCCATTGAAATCTTCAAGCACGTCATTTTCTCTTGTGGGGATAATGCTTTCATACCAACTATAGGAGAGCGCTGACTCAGTTTACTTGGTATAATAGTTTTAATTTTTAAATATGAGTATATTTGGTTGTATTATATACATTTTTAATTTTATAGAGTTATATATATTAATAGTTTTAACTTTTCTGTGTAATAGTTTCTGTAGATCGGCACATTCGTTCGTTCGTTAATATCTTAGCTTCTAATGTATACGGAAATCACCTCTCGTAACGATTTCTGCAGCATACATATAAAATACATTTATATGATGCGGATTGTTTGGTCGGCGATTGAATGCGCGTGGGCAAAAATGGCAATCACATAATCGCTTCGATTGTCTCTTATTTACATAAACAACTGATGATAAACTGCTGGTGTGAATCAACGCCAAATCATATCAAAGCTGGCCCCGCTGGCCCGTGGCACCTGTTGCAAGCTTTTCATGAGAGCGTTCACTTAGGTAGGACCTGCTTCACACTTTTTTCTTAAGCCACAACAGCATGGGGCGTCTTACTGAGCTGCCGATGATAGAACAACAGCCGGAGGTTGGCACTTTGACACTGCAGTCCACCGTTTCATGGAGTTTCGCTCAAGCTTGCACGTGCACACCACTGACTCCACCAGCCCCACATCATGACAGAGAACGTGATGGCTGTTCCCACACGAATAGCCGAGGTCGCTTATGTTGATAAATTTCGTAGCGATGGCTGCTGAGACCGGATTGAAGGTCACTGACCCGGCCTGCGCGAGTGCATCACA
>NW_023596545.1:433074-457313 GCF_011947565.3 Pollicipes pollicipes
GCGTTGGGGTTCCTAATTACCCTACACACCGCAACTCTGGTTCCCCCCCCCCCCTAGAGTATCCTACACACCCGCGTGGGTCCTAGAGTACCCGTACACACCCAGGCGTAGGGCCCGTGTGGAGTCAGATTCGGTGGCGGTGACGTGCACACACCCCGGCGTGGGGTCCTAGAGTACCCGTACACACCCCGGCGTTGGGTCCTAGATTGTCCGTACACACCCAGGCGTGGGGCCCGGTGTGGAGTCAGATTCGGTGGCGGTGACGCGCACACACCCCGGCGTGGGGTCCTAGAGTACCCGTACACACCCAGGCGTTGGGTCCTAGAGTACCCGTACACACTCAGGTGTGGGGCCACCGTGTGGAGTCAGACCCGGCAGCGGCGACCCACTACGGCCGCGGTAATGTCCGCCTAGCGCTCCAATAAAAACGGTGTAACGACGCGCCTCTCGCTCCCTTTTTAGAATTGCCCTGTAAGAAAACATGTCAAAAGATCAATCAACGAGCACTTCGCCGTAACAAATCGTGATGGCAAATTGGTTCACTCCGCTCTGTCTTCATATAACGGGTCAATTTACACCAACCGCTGATAAATGCGATCAAGAAGCGGATGATGGTTTCTTGACCCAAACGGACGCACACCGCTGGCAGCGTGCACCAGCGTATCACATCCTTCCCCACCTCATGTAACGCGCTCGGGGACCACGAACCGGGCCCGTGCTGCTGATCCTCCCAGAGTCAGCGCCTGGCGCCGCCACTGTTGTGACTGGCGCGTGCCGCCCTCACTGCGTGAGTGAGCCTGTCAACAGATGGCGCTGGGAGAGACGCGCCGATTCAGCGTCACGTTTTGCTGATTGCAACGACCTTGGCGCGAGTGGAGAAGGTTTTCCGGCGGTCCTCCCGACCGCTAAAGAACAGTCTGAGCCTCCGTCACCGTGGGCTTGTTACAGGCTCGAGCTATTGTTAGCTGACACTAGGGCGGCATACTTTTCTGAGCAAACAGGTCGCTGGCCAGTACAGCACAATGGTTGCAGATAGACAGGCATTGGACATTTTTACATTCTTTCTATCTCTCTCCTTAATTTTTGAAGAAAACTCAATCATATATAGCCTGAAACTTGGATGTCACTTGCAAGGTACATCGTTTTGAGTTTTTGTGTGTAACTGTGGCAAAGTGGATATATTTATGTGAATATTGCTGAGAAACCTCTTGTAAGGAGCCACGTGGAGTTAAATGGCGTCGGTCTACTCCTCCCGCTGCGCTGTCGCCGTCAGTTTCGAGACGCTGAACGAACCCTCGGCGACTGGCACTGTCGGCATTGGGTGTGTGCTGACCCACCAACCCGTCATGTAACGATGTCCATTTAAAGGACCGCAGGGCACGCAGGCTCAGCCCGTCAGCGGGCAAACACGGCACGATGACACTGACAGATAGCCATAGGCCGCTGAAGAGATTTCGCACAATAAAGCTCCTCCTGCTGAATAATTCACACATTGTAGCAAGGGTGTGCGTAAACTTGTTCAGATTTCTCGGAGCTATTTTCCAAGTCAGGCCGTTGGTTTCGTGCGTTGGCGCCGTGCGCTTTGGCGCAGTAATTCCTCACAATCACCAAACCGGCCGATGAGTCAGCCGTGTCGAATGCGGATGAGCGCCGCCATTGAGAAAGATGCTCCTGCGAACTGTGACCGACCAATCCAGCACGAGTGACATGTGCGCTGGTCATGCATCGCGGATAGGTTATCAACGTCCTCCGCTCGCTTTTGACTTATGCTTGGCTTTCTCAACCATCGTTTTCGCGTTACAGGGCACGCTGTTCAACATGTTCACCATCGGACCTCTCCTGTACGGCCTGGCCAAGCTGGGTGCCATGGGCTCCAGCATGTTCCCGGCCTACGCCAACTACGACATCGCCAACATCAGGTCAGTGGCGCCGGCACCTAGGGCCACCGAGGCTATACTACGCTGAGGTGTCTGCGGAGCCGAACCCCCGGGTCCTGACCGGGTGCCGGTGGCTACGCCAACACGATACCTATGATGGCTTGGTAATGGCTGCTGGCTGTCATTTAGCGCATTCTCGGCCTCCATCAAAGAGCGCATTGACGTCATGTCCCGTCATGCCTGCTTTGTACGTTTTGACCTAAAACCGTTGGGTTCCGGATTCCTGTCCTCCATTGTTTACAGTGCTTGCGGTTTAATCTGTTTCTTCAGGGCTTCAGCAGTGCCACGTGTATCAAATGAATGTTCGCCTCTTTAAAAAAACAGGCATGCATTATGCATGTAAATTATTAGACATTACGTCGGCGCATCCGTAGCGTTTGTAGTGTGTAAATTGCCCAGGTCATTATGAAAATGTTATCACTACTGGGACATTCTGATTCTGGAAACAATAAGATTGTAAAAATGTGTTCGAGTGGCTGCTAACACCACCTTATGAGCCTTCGACACCATTTATTTTTCGCCGCCAGACTTCTCCTGCCAAAATGCATTCTTGGTTTACATGATATTTGCCCTCTGGAATAGAGCAATGGCTAATAACTATGCTTGTGATAGAAGCCGTTTGTGGCAAAAAAAAAAATCATTGGGGAAGGTAATACAGGTAGTGTAAGCAACGCCGTTGCTCAGCGCAAAACACACTCAGCGCCACAGCCAACCGAGGCGGTATTCACCACTGCGGCAATGCAGTCGCCGTCCCAATTCCGTGGCGCCGCAGTAGGTCACCCCGTACCGCACCGCCCCCTCACCAGCCGGTACATTTGTCTGCCGTGTCGCCGCTAGCCCCCTGCCGAGGGCCGGCCGGCCGTCACGGTCACCAGCGGCTCGCAGCGGGGCCACTGTGGCCGGCCAGCCCGCGCGGCCGCGGCCAGCGCTCAAGGGATTAGGCGGGTCCGCGTGCTGGCCAAGCCACGGGCCGCCGCCGGGGCCTTAAGCCGGCGACCGCCTCACCACCAGCCGGGCACTGGCTGTACTGAGCCCTGCCGCTCGTACCGCTGCCCTGGGAACCACGTGCGGAGGTGTTCGGAGGGACATGGCTGGCAGGGCGGGTGGTTCGTAAGCGGATTACGCTGCGGCACCTAGCGCACCGATCTACGCAAATACATCGGCCGCTTTAAAAAAAAAAAAAATGACGGTGCGAAGAAGCCGGGACCCAGAGGCACACAAGCTCATGCGTGCAAACAATCGAATATTTCACCAGCTCCTGTAGCTGGGGTCAGACGAATGGCTCGCATGTCGCTGGTCATCAAGGGCGTTTGAGCCAAGACAGGTCAGCACCAAACCCAGACAGCGCACAGAGGAGATGCTTAGTCTAATTGGGCTTCAAAGAGCACTAGAATTTTAGTTGTTTTGCTCAGAGCATATGGGGAGATGCTTTTGGCAATTGCTTACAATTGCTGGCTGCGCAATCTAACGCGTCATCAAAACAGGTGATGCATGCAGAGAAGAAAATGCATGGGTTGGAGGAATTTGGATGGTTTTTATGTGTCTTTAACAGCACCGTGAAAAATCAGTGGCGACAGCTTTCTGTTTTGTCTTTGCTATATGTCTTTGACAGCTCTGTTAAAACTATCCTTCTCCCGTGATAACGGGACTACACATTCTTAATGGCCGCCTCAATTACTCCGGATTCCCAGAGCTTGCATTATCCAGCATTAATACATAATCAATATGCAGGCTACACCGCTAATTTCGTTTGGCTGAGAGGCGTCCCTGGCGCCACTGCGGCGTTTGCTTCGGAAGCGTTTCTGGCGCCACTGCGACGGGCCGAGTGTGGGGCCTCGAGTGCCTTCGGACATTCTGTGCTGAATGCCTGTGAACATCTCCTAGATAATGGAACAAGCTTAACACTCCCATGGCGGTGATGTGTTGTGTGAGCCGAGCATGCTTACAGTCGCGGTCCGTGGTTCAGGTGCTACGCATGCTTACAGTCGCGGTCCGTGGCTCTGGTGCTACGCCTGCTTACAATCGCGGTCCGGGGCTCTGGTGCCACGACTGCTTACAATCGCGGTCCGTGGCCCAGGTGCTACGCCTGCTTACAATCGCGGTCCGTGGATCAGGTGCTACGCCTGCTTACAGTCGCGATCCGTGGTTCAGGTGCTACGCCTGCTTACAGTCGCGGTCCGTGGCTCAGGTGCTACGCCTGCTTACAATCGCGGTCCGTGGTTCAGGTGCTACGCCTGCTTACAGTCGCGGGTCCGTGGTTCAGGTGCTACGCCTGCTTACAGTCGCGGTCCGTGGCCCAGGTGCTACGCCTGCTTACAATCGCGGTCCGTGGCTCAGGTGCCACGCCTGCTTACAATCGCGGTCCGTGGCTCAGGTGCTACGCCTGCTTACAGTCGCGGTCCGTGGTTCAGGTGCTACGCCTGCTTACAGTCGCGGTCCGTGGCCCAGGTGCTACGCCTGCTTACAGTCGCGGTCCGTGGCCCAGGTGCTACGCCTGCTTACTATCGCGGTCCGTGGTTCAGGTGCTACGCCTGCTTACAGTCGCGGTCCGTGGCTCAGGCGCTACGCCTGCTTACAGTCGCGGTCCGTGGTTCAGGTGCTTCGTCTCCTGCAGCAAACTGACTGCTCAACCCTTTGAGCTTCTTTGCCAATTCGAATGACGTCAGTAAGCTACCAAAGCCACCCACGTATTCAGTAAGCTGTCTCGTTTATGAGGACTGGCCACCTGCTGGGTGCACCGGGCAACACGCGATGTATCCCCACAAGCTGCTCCACGCATTCAGATTCCTTTAGCTCTCACGCGTCTTGGGTTTTACGTCTTTTGCAATGAGGATGCAAACAGTAACGCCGTGGCTTGCTACCGCAGTTTGGTGCAGATGCTGACCTTCTCGTCGCTGATCGTGGCGGTGGATCCTGTGGCCGTGCTGGCCATCTTCCAGGAGGTCGGCGTCAACAAGGACCTCTACTTCCTCGTGTTCGGGGAGAGTCTGCTGAACGGTCAGTGGCAGGAGACGGCGAAATATCGACACTATAACATCATGACTTGTGTTGCCATTGGAAAAGTGGATGATGCTGGGAAATGTAGATCATAATACTATTCTAGGAACAAAAGACTTGTGTCGAATGTTTTCATAAGCCCATGCTTGTGGTTGTCCATCTGGAACAGATGTGGTCATTTTCTGTTTGAGTAATACATCGCATCTCCTTTGAGCGAGAACACCACAATCTCAACAATTATGAGTATCGCATGTGCCGACGACCACCGCGCAAGCGTAATGCTCCCCATACTAATAGATGACAAGCATTCTTTCATATCTCTAATTGATGTCCAGATTACACTTTTATACAACACGTGAAATTCGTCTTCGATGGTGGTTAAGGAAAGATTCTCGATGCGACTTATTTCAAAATTAGTTTTTGTGAAGGAGACCAGCTAGCGGAGCTATGCTGATAATACACGCGCAAAGAACAGCATCGATCCCGCGGCTGGAGCTGCAGCGGCCCTGGTGCGTGAAGCTGCAGCGGCCTGTTACCGCCTGTCCACAGACGCCGTCACGGTGGTGCTCTACAACGCGATGGTGGCATTCGCCGGTCAGGATGGCGAGGTCATCACCTACGACCAGCTACTGCTAGCCGTGGCCGCCTTTTTCTGCGTGTCGCTGGGCGGCCTGACCATCGGCATCATCTTCGGCGTGCTCACCGCCATCATCACCAAGCACACGTCCGAGCTCCCCGGTGAGACGACCGGCCTCACACGCAGTCCGATGTCGTGCCTGGCCGGAGGGTCAGACAAGCGGGACGCGTAAGAGGCCCCGGCCGCTGGCGCGAGGACCGTCTCGTTGACACGCAGCCTCCCCCTCCCCCCCCCCTCCCTGAATTCTAGCGAGGCACGGCGCAATTTTTCGTATGATCTTCGCGATCAGCTGATGACAGGACTTATTGGCCTACGCCAAAGACTTCGCCGAGGCCTGTCAACCTGAAAAGAGTTGGTACGATGCAGATTTATCCCGGTCCCATTAACCGGCCTCATACGTCCAAATTACAGTAAAATTCCGTTTGTAATAATACCCAAGCGCATGCCACGGACGAGGTAACCGCACAGACACGCTCGCGCGCTCCACTCTCTCAGCGTAGTACGACATTGATGACAACACTGCTGACGACATTGAGCGATGCATTCACATTGCGTTAGCCTTGACCGTCACGTCCTGCCGGTGTCCGGCCAAAAAAGTATGACCTTCTGAGGATGTGAACCTGCTGACAAGTCACGTGACATTGTACGCCCGGGGACGCCGGACCTTCGGCGACAGACCACCGGACGTGTGTGGTGACCGGATGACCGGACGTGCGTGGTGACAGACCATCGGACGTGTGTGGTGACCAGAGTGTGTGGTGACGGTTGTGAGCGACAGAGATGCCGCATCGTAAAGCGCAGCGGTGGTTCTATGACAGATTCATAGAGGACAGGCTCACTCCGAAGGGCTTAGGCTAGTGAAAAAGCCACGGCATTTGTGGCACCGCCTATCGGGTCGCGCCTCCGATGCTCAGCACGGCCTCTAAGTCCCGGGCATCTGGCACTAACTAGCCCGGCCGATGACGTCAGCCTGCAGACCGCACCCGGCCTGCTGCACACTTTGGGTTCCTAGACCCATGACCGGCTGAAGGCCATTCCTGTGCAGTGGCTTTCGGCTGCTAGACGCGGAGGGTGACCGTTGGGGAACACACGCGAGACGAGTCCTCTGCATCTCATCCGATTTCATGCTGGTTGGCCCAACAACATGTTTACTTTTGCTTCAATGATAAAATGCTCCTCCGGCAGGCAAGCTGTCCGCAAGGTTGTCGAAGCAAAACGCTTGGCTCAAAGAAACAAAAACGCAGCCTTCACGGCTAATACATCTTGCCTGCCACTGGCATCGCACCAGAGGGGCGTCAAACCACTCCTGCTGTCAGGGCGAGCCAGGGTCACCGGGGTCATGTCGTACCTGTCGACCAGTCGACATTGAAGGGGAGGGCGCCCAAATACGGTTACGGACGTCACTGGCCAGCGTCGTGACAGTCGTGGCGTCAACTGTGACGCAGACCTCAAGCCACCTACGTCAGCTCCGTCTGCCCTCGCAGAACACGTGACGCAGCTGTGGGGCCAGGCTGCTGGTGATGTTGAGCCAGCAGACTTGAGCACCAGAGACTGGGTGTCACCTGTGTGAGAGTCGGTCACGGGGGGCCGAACCGTGTGGCGGATAACCAATGGGACGACGCACGGTGAACTGAAGCGGAGCGAACAGTATGAGCGGACGTGACCTTAACGCCATTGCCCAGTCGCTAGCCGTGGACAGCGGCATGCGCCGCTGCAAGGGCTTTACTGGCATACAATACTCGCTGAAGGAGTGTTTTGTCGCTCCGTGACGCAGTGGGTGGAGGACGTGACGCGTGACAGAAGGCTCCCTGCGGAGCATGCCTACAGTGGGCCCTTATCAGGTCACGCGTGGCTGAAAGGTCGTGGTGGGAGGTGGGTGGACCTGCACCCATCTGACGGCCTTCCCCACTCCTGGTTGACGGAAATCACTGCAATCAGCAGAGAACCAAGTCCGCATGGTTGCCAAGGATACAGGATGATTTTCCGTCAGATTACGTGCAGCAGCCATGTCGAGTGTAAGGGATTACGTCGTTGAGTGCTGTCGTTTTTTCAGTGGTGGAGCCGCTATCTCTGCTGGCACTGTCGTACCTGGCCTACCTCTCAGCGGAGCTGGTCCACTTCTCCGGCATCATAGCCACTGTCGGCTGTGGAGTGGTTCAAGCACACTATGCCACCAAGAACATCTCCAAGAACTCATACATTACCATCAAGTATTTCGTCAGCATGGCTAGGTGCCACACTACTTTTTTATATCTCATTCTAGCAATATGCTTTTGCTTAGTAGGTATTAGAAACATTAAAGCGTGTTTAAAACTGAGCAGCGCAAGTCAGGAGCTGCTTCGCTTGAACTGAGGATGCTCAAGTGAAATCCATATCCGTTGCCACAAAAGGCGCCGTTTCACGGCGTGCCCAACGGGCCGAAAAGAGTAGCTGTACGGTCAGCATCACCGTCTGAGCCCAGTCTCCGCCGGCAGCTCCACCAGCGACACCATCATCTTCATGTTCCTGGGGATGGTGCTCATCAGTGACGACCACCGCTGGCACACGGGCTTCTGCCTCTGGACCCTGGTGCTGTGCCTAGTCTTCCGATTCATCGGTAAGTTTGTGCGCGTCTTCCCAATTCGTCGTAGTCTGTACCGCGTCTTCCGATTCGTCGGTGGATTTGTGACGTGGTATTCCGGTTCGTCGGAAGTTCCGCGCTCCAGTTCCGCGCAACGCTGCAGTGTCGCTGAGTGCCCTGGCTATAATGGTGCTCTCCCACTGCTTACAAGCCGTCTCTGATGTCTCTGCTGGCCGCTGAGAACCGCACTTGCTCTCTTTGCACCGCGCCTTTGTGCCTCTGACCGTCGTACATGTCTTCGGTTTAGTCGGATCGGGAGACGATATCTCAGTGGCCGCTTCCTGTTTGATATATGTATATATATATATATACTATATTATATATATATATATATATATATACCTGCATGTGTGTGCGTGCGTTACTTCACCGCCTCGAAATCCTAAAGCACACATCACGCACCAACTCCCCTTGGTCGTCTTGTTGCTTGCAACTACACGAACTAATTTATACTTTCGAAACACACATTCCCATTGAATGGCTAACTCAACGTTTCTGAAGAGGCCTGAAGCTCCTGCGAGACTTTGTCGCTACCTGTATGACATCATCAAAACGTGTTGTGACACTGGCTGTCGTCCGGCAGGCGTTGTACCTCCTCACAGCGCTGGCGAACCGAAACCGGATGAACCGCATCGGTCGGAAGGAGCAGTTCATCATGGCGTACGGGGGCTTGCGCGGGCGCCGTCGGCTTCTCGCTGGTGGTCATGCTGGGCGATTGACGTCATAGACAAGGAGACGGCCCAGGTGTTCGTCACCTGCACGCTCTTCATCGTCCTCTTCACCGTGTTTCGTGCAGGTGCGGTTGCGGTTGAAGGGGTGTGCGTAGTTGTATATGGCTTCCGGACTGGTCCCGCTGATTGGTCGCAAGCGATCCGTTGAACCGCCGCGGCTTCTGCGCGTGTTTGTGCCGGAAACCCGGGCTAACTGTGGCGTCCGCTGCTGTCAGGGGTCTACCATCAAAGTTCTCGTCAACATATTCCGCATCACAACTGGACGAGAACGAGGAGGAAAACCTTGGCGGAGGAGATTGTAACGTCTTCGCTTGACCACATTGCCGAGGGCATTGAAGAAATGTCGGCTTTGGAGGCTTGAATCGATTGAAGGTGAGAGGCAAAATGGCATCGCGAGTAGCTTGATTTATTTGAAAGTAGATGCGTTATCGAATGGCCAGACTCGGTGCTTTAGTGGTTGTTGAAGGGATTGTGTTTGACAGCATCTTTGCGCGAAACTGACTGCAATCCCAAACCACTGTTGCGTAATGTTGATTTATAATCTACTTCCTGATGCTTTGATTTTAATTCGCTGTTGCGTTAATTCCAACTTGTGCTTACTTGTGTTGCTTTACAAAACCGATTTTGACATGCTTTCTTGAAACCTGCGTTGACTAGCGGGCCAGCACCAAGACAGACCGTTTGGCTTCATGTACAACTCCGCCTGCCCTAGCTCTAAACCGATATCAAAACAATCCGCGCAAATAGTTTCAGCCACACGTCACATACCTGACGCGCCAGCTATGGTGGTGGGACGTGTTGTTCGATGCTGGATGCGCACTCGGGCAATACAAAGCCAAGCAAGCCCCACGAGGGAAGCCTCGCGAGAAGCTCATTTCACGTCGCGGATTTCCGACGCGTTTCACGCGGCATTTATCGGCGGCAGGAGCGGCTGGAAACGTTTGACGAGAACTACCTGACGCCGTGGCTGGTGCACACGGCACCAATGTCGGCTCTGGCGCGGCTCTACGACAAGCTGGTGCTGGACGAACACTACGCCAACTGTACGGCCCGGCCGCCGTGCTGGAGACGCAGAAGGACTACGACACCAACTCCGTAGTGTCCTCGCTGCCTGCGTACCCCTCGCTTGGCCACAGAGACGTGAGAATTGGTGTGACGTGGTGTCTGTCGACCCCCCCTGGACTGTGTACTGTTGCAGGCTTTGGGCTGGTGCAACAGGAATCTTATTGGGGCATGCAGCCTACCTCTTCTATCCGAGGAGAACTTAGCTATTGATGTAATTAAGCCAACGTTAAGCTCGCGATTGGTCGAGGAATGGTTGAGGTGGCGAATAAACCTCCCGTCAACGCGCCTAGCCCCAGTTGTGCGGGTGTGTTCTGCCGCTGAGCACCTCTCCTGACGCGTCCCATCCCCGCCTCCCTCAGCGAGCGGGCTCTATTTTGCCGGAGGATCTGCCTCTGGAGATCGAGCCAGGCTGGATGAGGCGCAAGTCCATGTGAGCTCGCACACGTCAACATCGCCCGCCGGCTTGTCGTCTGCGCCAACCTGCCGCCTGCTGCCAGAGGACGAGCTTGGTGGTCACGGGTTCACGGTCAGACGAGGAGCTGGCGAGTCACGGGTCACGGTCAGACGAGCAGCTGGCAGTCACGGGTCACGGTCAAGACGAGCAGCTGGTGAGTCACGGGTCACGGTCAGACGAGCAGCTGGCGAGTCACGGGTCACGGTCAGACGAGGAGATGGCGAGTCACGGGTCACGGTCAGACGAGCAGCTGGTGAGTCACGGGCCACGGTCAGACGAGCAGCTGGCGAGTCATGAGTCCACCGCCGCCCGAGGACTAACCGGAGGTGCTCGTCCAATGCGCACTGTTCATGCCTCAAAGCTGTTTGTGTGACCTGGCCGACTTCTGCATGTGACCCAGCCAACCCCTGTATACATGCCGCTCAGCTGACCTCTCCGCCGCGCGCGGTGCCGGCAGAACTGGCTGCGTCGGATCTCGACCGCCTCGCCGGAGCTGCCGATGGCGCGCCCGTCGCTGAGCGACGCCCGCCGACCGTCGCTGCTGCCGCACGACGGGCGCCGCTCCTCGACGCTGCCCTCCGACGGCAGGCTGGGCGCGCTGGCGCCGCCAGCCGCGCACACCGGCCGACGCACCTCTATCGTCGACGGGCTCAAGACCAGCCTGGCGCGACGGCTCTCCGTGTTCGGCGCCACCGTGCAAGACCAGAAGTACGGGGGCTTGGTGGCGGACGGACGGGACGGGGTGGGGTGGCGCGCCGTGTTTTGTGTGGGTGGTTTGTGCGTGTGTTGATGTTACGTCCGTCCGCAGTTATGCCTGTCGACGAAGTCTGAACTCAATGTATGACTGTTCTAATGAGAACGATGCACAGGGTGGTGGTGATCTGAACTCAAGGTATGAATGTTCTAATGAGAACGATGCACATAGTGGTGGTAATCTGAACTCAAGGTATGACTGTTCTAATGAGATCGATGCACAAAGTGGCGGTAATCTGAACTCAAGGTATGACTGTTGGCCTTCTGGACTTCTGGAGGCCGTCAGGCTGCCCACCACTGACTGCCGCACCCTCGCCACCCACACAGAGATCATGATGAGGAGGTGGGCGGGCGGCGCGACTCTGTCTTCCTGCGGCCGACATCACCGCAGAGCGACGCCCAGCTGTTGCGACACGCCATTCGAGACAACCCCTTCAACAAGGTGAGGACGGCTGGCACGTGCCGGAGACGCCACCCACCACCGGAAACATCGGGCTCGCCAATACCCGAGTGGCTGCGGCGGATGTTAGAGGAACTGACAGGTCAAGTGCATGAGCCTGACGCGCTACCGCTGCTCTAGGAAAAGTGCCCTTTGCCTTGACATTACCGTTATGCAAAAGCTCGGTAGACTTTAAAACGGTCTCAGCAAGCTGCATGAGCCCACTTTCCGTGATAAGCTTGAATATTACGACATTGTCGCCGTGGCGACGGTAGACACCACAGACTACACCAGTGGGACGAAATCTAACCAGTCGTGAGAAGATCCGCCTGGAACTACAAAGCTAATTACGTGGCAGCTTGTCAGCTGGGCTGTCGCGGCGTGTCTAGCGGCGTGTGAGGCGCACGGGGACTCACCGAACGACCGACAGGCGCGCGCCAGACGGCTCCCTCACCTTCTGCTGTCTCTGTGGAGACCAAACAATCATTAGCTTATCTCCGAGGTGCTCCACGCTGCAGCTCAGCCCACGCCATGGGCACGGCGGTGCTCGCACTGACTGACCGCTGGCGTCCTGCTTGCTGGTCATTAAGTCGCCAGTGTCATTGGCCAAAGGGTAGTGTAATCACCTGCTGGATTTGTCGCTTGCCGTTGCCGGGCTGCGACTGACCCCCCCCCCCCCCTTCCTCTGCCCCGCCCCCGGCCAGCTACACTTCCGCTACACACCCGTGACCCTGATCGCACGAGGAGGACCAAGAAGTGAGTCGCACCTGCGGCGGCGGCGCATGAACGCGCGCCGCATGTCCCAGATGGTGATGCTGCCGCCGACGGCGCGACCATGCTGGCCGGGCTGGCCGAGCAGGGCGAGAGCTCCGCGCAGGATTCGCCGCTCTCGCGGGCGAGCACGCGCCGTCAGTCGCACCGCATCCGCCGCTCGCTGAAGGAGACGCCGCCGGCGCGCAGCCGCAGCAACTCACTCCAGGTGAACGGTGGCCGGAGGGTGGGGTGGGTCATGGGACATGGCGCAGCGGGGGCCGTGCACCTTGACGGTCATGTGCGCGGGAGTGTCGTCTGCGCGTGTCTCTTAGTGATTCAGTATCATCGCATGAAGGCTTGTAACGCGGCATTGTGCTCAACACAAGCGTTAAGTGTTGTTACATGGAGGGGAGTGAAAGGCGCTTCATTCTCTGGCTGAATGATGAAGATCGTTGAGGAAACTTGTGGCCATCTGGGCTGGGTGCAACCACTCCGTGGTGGCCACTGGCACCTGGTGAGGAACGAGGACTCATCCTGACACGGGATACCATGCCGTTTCATGATAAGACACGTCACACATCCACGATTACATAATGCAGATGAGAATGACGGTGACTCGTGGTACTGAAATATCTTGCAGTTGGGTTCATACTGTGAGGGACAAACATTACATGCAACGGTAATATTTGTGTTCTCACGAATCCATGACAAGGTTTTTTCCACAAAATTCCTCGTGAAACGCTACGGGTTGTAGATTTGGGGGCCGGAAATTATGCCAAGTAACCCCACGCCTCTCCGCAGCCCTCGCATCTTCAGAACGGTAACCAGCCGCCAGCCTTCGGAACGACCGCCCACAAGGTGCGCTCCGCCTGCCGTTCAGGCTCGTGACAGGCAGCAGCGCTCACTGCCGCCTTCGGCACGTCGGCTGCCAGTCAGCCGGCTTGCTCTGGTGGCTTACATATGTTAATGGGCCGCTTACGTGTGTGCGCAGCCAGAGAAGATAGGCGCCGTCAATGTCCGGTCAGCACCGAGCTAGTCTCTGCATTTTGATGCCGGCGTTGTTACTGTTATCGCAGGATCTCGAGGTCTTTGCACCTCCGTGTACGTCGGTGCCGTGTTTGACCGTACGCAGAGCTGCATGCATTATAGCCGGCACGAGCGCGGCGTTCAGCTGGCCAAGTCTGAGTGGAGAAACCCATCCTTGTGATGTTAGCAATGGAAATTTACCCGGTGTCGCATGTGTTAATAATACCTGCTTAGTGGCCACGGCGCCACCCGTGCTGGTTCCAAGCAATGAGCAATGTAATTGTTTTCCAAGCAGCGGAGGGGCGAGCATGGCCATTTTCGGTTATTTCTGTCCAGTCAGCGTCTATGAGGCCAACGCTAGATTCTCAGAAAGATAGGAGGGGGGGGGGGGGGGGCTCAGCCCCTCTGGCCGCTTAGCTCCTGCGCCCCTGTCCCGGGCCGTCTGCGCTGGCCTGTGACCACCTGGGATGACTTTTGACTGCGCCTGCTGAACCCTGACCGCCCGTGCTGACCCCTGACCGCCCGTGCTGAATCCTGTCCGCGGTTGCCGGCAGGCCTGGGTGGCCCCGTCGTTTGGCGGCGGCTCCTCATCGGCAGAGCCGGCGCGCGACGCTGAGCGCGGCGGCCACACCAACCCCACATTCGTCATCACCGAGGAGTCAGACTTCGAGTCGGAGACGGCCACGCCGCCGGTTCTCGGAGGTGTCGTCGGGCCGGCGGACGGGCGCCTCCAGCCCGCGGCGCTCCTCCGCCGAATCTCGCGGCTCGCCGACCGCGCACGACCGTCGCCGCGCGCCGGCATCGACGCATATGTCGCCAGCCACGTCACCGGTGGGCGCACTACCGGCGCAGGTCCCCGCGCGGGTCGCCCGGGTCGACGAGGGCGTCGCGGGCGCCGCGGGACCGCTCCCGGTCGCCGCAGGGGTCGCAGGGATCGCCGCAGACGCCGCGGACGCCGCAGGAGGAGCGCCAGGCGCCGGGGCTGCGCGGCGCGCAGGGCAGCGGCCGGAGCTCGCCAGATTCGACCGTCTCGGCGCCGCTGCCGCTGCGACCGGTGCCGACCATCTCGGTCACGGCGGACGAAGAGGAGCCGGCGTCGTCGGCCGTGACGGAGGAGAGTCCGCCCGACGACACGCCAGAGGTCTGCGTCAGTAAACTCTGAGGTGGGTCAGACGCGGCAGCCGGCGAACTGTGGCGCGGCGAACAGCCGCGCCAACACGGCGCCAGATTCGTGACACTCGTGGATGAGTGACGCGGTGGCGTGACGCCCACTTAGGCGCAAATAGCCGAGGCGGCGGGGGCACCAACACCAACTCCATCGACTCGGCAGTTCCTATGCAGTCTGACGAGCTTGACGGCCACGAAACTAGCGGCGGAGGTAGGAGGTGAGAATGGTACTCACACTCCCTCCACTGCTGAAGCTCAGTGTTGCCCGTCGCAGACCACGAGCTGGAAGTTTTCAAAGGAGAAGACCCGCATCCACTACGGCCTATTGCTCAAGCGTATGACACAGGCAAGCTGGAGCCGCGTGCCTGACTGCCACGCCGGCTCCTCCGTGCCGGTCAGGAATGGATACGCTTCGGACTTTCCCGATGACACCGAGGCAAGAGCACTCTCCGCTCTGCAGCGTCACGCAGCCGGGACTGTCGCCTTCCGGGAGACGCCGTTCCCAGGCAGTGGTGGTAGAGCGGCGCCGGCCGCTGGCGCCGGCCTGCGGCGCGGTCCGCTGTAGTCGCACACCTCGTGGTCTGGTCCGGTATGGCCTGGTCCAGTATGGCCTGGTCCGGTATGGTCTGGTCCGGTATGGCCTGGTCCGGTATGGCCTGGTCTGGTATGGCCTGGTCCTGTATGACCTGGTCCTGTATGGCCTGGTCCTGTATGGCCTGGTCCGGTATGGCTTGATCTAGTATGGCCTGGTCCGGTATGGAGTGGTTTGGTATGGCTTGGTCCGATATAACCTGGTCCGGTGTGGCGTGGTCCGGTATGGCGTGGTCCGGTATGGCGTGGTCCGGTATGGCGTGGTCCGGTATGGCGTGATCCGGTATGGTCTGGTCCGGTATGGTCTGGTCCGGTATGGTCTGGTCCGGTATGGTCTGGTCCGGTATGGCGTGCCGTGGTTCAGCGTATACTGGCATTTGCGGTCGGCTAGGTCGCGGCCGCGCCGGCTCTGCCTCCGCCATCAGTGTTGCCTGCGAACTAGTGCTCGGCCGTTGCTGGACAAGAGGGGAAGGCGTTACGAAGGGGAGGGGAGAGGGGTGGTCTGGTTGACAATGTAGGCTGATGGTGTGTTATAAATCCGAGTGCATGACGGAAACTGTTGAACTCAGGTGCATCCCGAGTTTTGCCAAATTGGTTGTGGCGACTTTCGACTGATGCTCCGAAGTTGAGATGTGTCTGTTTTTCTAGGAGTCGCTCATTTTTAAATGTTTTACTCTGCAGTTTAAGTGTGCTTATCAGCGTCCCAGCCGCAAAGGGATTCAAGACTGTTTTTCATTCGATGCGCCGTTTCATCAGGACCAGTCGATGGTGTAGTGCTGTAGCGTGATCCCAATCCGGCCTGTTTCACTCTCGAAACGAATGTATACATGTCTGACCTTGCAGCTGTCGGGCTCGAAACGTGCGTCTAAGCCGTGCGCAATTTACGTGTCCGTGCGCTGGCAAGCTAAGCGTTTGTATCCGCCCACTCATCGATGCAAATGGCTGAATACTAATACACGGACAACTGAAGCAAGGCAGCATCGCCGCTCGTTCCTTTCTTGTGGCTCCTTCTCTGATGACGGGAGACCATGTCTGCCTGTGTCTCCACGCTCCCGGCGCCAGTCAGCGCCCCTGGCGGCCGCTCAGTGATTCGCGGCTGATCCTGGACTGATACGACATCTCCGGTGCTCCGGGCGTTCGCTGTCGGAATCACGGGACGTCCCACACCGCTGTTGCTGAGGTGGCGCCACAAGCGGCCGTCTAGGTGGCGCTGTCGGCGGGTCAAACCGCGGAGGCCGACCGCTGCCACACAGAACTAAACCTCAAAGTTCTCCGTGATTAAAACGACCGGATGATGCCGCCACTGTTTATTTCATGTGATCGGGACCGATCAATGATCGTCTCGGGCTGAGCGCCCGGTGTGAGATCCGGCTTACTTCAGCTGAGCCAGCGCCTGGTCACCCAATCTCCACAAAGCCTGCCCCGAGGGTGCGACCGGCACGCTGTCGGCGCCGCTCGGAGCCGCCGTGCGAAGCTGACGCCTCTGCTGACGCCCTGTCAGCGGGACCATCCACTGACTGACCACGATGACGTCACTGGCCCGTGATGACGTCATCGGCCGGCAGGCGTGCAGCGCGCCGCTGGCCGGCCGCCAAGGGGTGCTTCGGTCGATGACCGACCCGGCCCCTGCCGCCGCCGGTCCACCCGCCGTCGGCCGCCGGAACGCGACCAGCCCACTCGTGGCTTTCGGCGCGTTGCATCAGCGGTGTCGGCGAGATGCATTGCTTGCGGTCGGCAGCGCGCTTGTGATGTGAGGTCATCGGGAGTATGAAGCGTTTTATTGGATTTGGGCTTATTGTTCCAACCTGGTGTGTGTCCTTCGGGGTTTATCGAAAAGCCCAGCTGTGCGAACAGACGTAGCGGAAGAGCTATACAGCGTTCCACACTGTGAAAAGGGGCTGCCAATGCCTCCTAGACCGAGTGAACTTTATTGATCGCATACCTCTCTCCATTCCCTCATGGGTAGACGGATTAACTGCGCCGCTTAACCATGGCGATGTAGTAGAACAAACGCAGTTACAAACTTCTGATTCTGTTGGGTGCGACCGGCTCCACAAAAGACGCTAGCTCAAAGGCGTGTTCCGGTTACGTGAAAGTGACGAAACGAGATGGGTCATACCAATCTGTAAAGTGACGTAGCCAGCCAAATCACATTGATAAACAATTGGTTCGCTCAAATTCGACACGCCAGGTGACAGCACGAATGCCCGGAAACATTAAGCAGAGCTTCTGGTGCCGCCCAGGGTCTCTACCACAGTGGTACCACCTCAGCCCTCGTTTTTCCGTTTGTTCGTTCGTTCGAATGAGAAGAACGCACTTAAACCACACGCTTCACAGTGAGGGTTTTCTCGAACAATAGCTCCAGCGAGCGCATAGGGAAACCAACCTAACCCGACCACAGGCTATATGTGGCTGGTGAGTAGGAAGTTCTTCGCGTTCACAATGGTTCGTTCCTGGACATCGATGTAATACGGCGTTAAATGTGTGAAAGCACGTACCGACGCTTATCGCCAGCTCCCCATCACGCTAAGGCCTAACGCCAGTACCCACTGGTTGCAAGGACGCAGCCAGTCCTTCGTTCTAGTCATCCCATCAGGCGATCATTCGTGGCCATCCACCTGGGCTACACCTGGACAACCGGCGCTTGACTCCTGTGCACGTGACGCTCAGTCTGTGCCTCGCAGCCGGCTCGCCTGCGGCTGTTGGTCTGCCGGCGGCGGCAGACGACAGGCGCCCGAAGGCGGCGGGCCTCCGCCAGCGGTTGGCCCGCTGCCAGCACGGTCTGCCGTGGCGGACCGGCTGCCCTGGCTGCGTCTGCCGCTGCCGCCCGGGGCCAGGCGGCGACCCCCGCTGATCCCAGCAACAGGCTGGCCTCGGCAGTCACTGCTGGACTGCCTGGAGGGGCAGGCTGCCTGTGTTGGCAGCGGAAGCGTGACGCCTCGTTGACACTGTTCGTCTGAAGCGGGGAGAGGCAGGGGGGGGGGGGGGTACTGGCGGACCGCGGACGGGAAACCTGGCCTGCTACGTCGAAGGGGACGAGATTGTCTGTCTCCTGTGGTCTTCGGGGACGAATGGGCGGCCTCAGGTGCTGTTTGACAAGTGGATGTCGGCGTCGGCACTTATCAGTACCGACGTTGTTTGACGCATCACCCCGATCAGGGGGATTGGCGGACGCCACTAGATTCGAGTGACGTCATCTACAGCAGTTACAGACGTGCTTCCCCAGCATGCGTACACAGAGCGGTACCTAGCAACTCAAGTTCTCGACAAATAAATCCGACATGTTTGACCACATGTCATTCCTGTGATCTTGCAGCGCATTTCCACCTGACATTACTCATCAAACGTCTAGCAAAAAAGGTTTCAGGTAGCAACAAACAGCATAAAACTGGCGTTTGCTGAATGTCCTGTGTCGTGAAAGGTGTTCTTTTCCCTGTGGCCGCAAGTACATTTGCAACATTTGCGTGCACGTGCGCGCAGTATGCACTCCAGAGCGCGCACAAATTATTCTGTCCATTCCCTGTCGCGCTTGCAAATAAAAATGCTGCACACTTACATTCCCAGTGTAATATTTCGCTTGTTTGTTATCATTATGCCTCTCTCCCCCACATGACACCGCACTGCAAATGTCACGTAAACAGCACACACGTAATCGATTTTGTCATCGGGTCGGAACTCGCCAACATCCAGAGCTGGCAGCCATGGCCGCTGGCTCATCGCCGCGACGCCGCCGTCGTCCTTCGTCCGCACCATCGGCGGTGTTGGTCGGAGGGTCACGCCGACGGCCCTGTCCGCGCGTAATGGGAGGGCGGGCGCGCGCGTGCCAAGCCGCCCCGAGCCGAACGCATCGAAGCGGCGCCAATTCAGCCGCCGGCTCATAAAGCAAACAGCGCCACTACCTCGAACCGGCGGTAGGTGCGCCGTCCCGCCGCACCTCCTGTCTGGGTCTGAGCCCGGCTCTGGCTCGGTGGCGGAGCGCCGACAGAGGCGTGGTGACCCTCCGGCCGTCCCTACCAGACCGTCCGCGGTACGCGCCTACTCCGAACGCGACCCGGCTCCACTGCCAGCGGCCGCGGTGCCAGCGCCGGCGTCAACTTCGCGGAAGGCGATGCGCCCGCCACCTGTCGGTCGCACGCGGAACTCCGAGGATCGGGAAGGAGGGTGGGCTTTGCCCAGTTTCTTTGTCCTGTAAATTATGGAGAACGGAATCATGGCTAGGAACCTGATGTCACCAAGTCTGTTGTTTTTCTCCGGCAACGTGTGAGCAAACCGAAAAGGACCGGAGCATTACCTGTTGTGATGGCGCAGGACCTACAAAACTCCCCACAAGTCATGTTCAATAGCATTAACGTTTCATGCCTTCGGCACAATATAACTTTAGTAAAACCAGGCTAAAGTCAATGTCCTGAACTCGTCTGTCGAAAGCCAAGGAGACAGCTGCCAATCTGACAGACTTGTCACGAGTGCATTCTTGAACCAGTCTTAAAGTGAGGAACGCCTCCCCGCATCAAAAACAATGACTCGGAACGTCCCGATAGTGCGTTGTCGGATGCAATACAGCTCAGTTTAATTCCGAGGCACCCACACCTGAAGAGGACCGCGTCGCATCCCCAGATCGGCTTCCCGTACCATCAGCCACTGGCACAGAAGAAGCAACCACCCATCACAGACCAACACCAGGGCAAGCAGAGCTTCGTCTATCACAGTTACAGTGAAAAGATGAATCTTTCACGGTGCTAAAAACTCTCCGTCATTCCGTTCTGTCCATTCCACCAACTTATGTTTCGAAACTACGCCCAGGTATGTTAAGACCTGTCCTCTCTGTGTCACGGAATTGGATGGCCAGCAAGTGTGCCACTTTCTTTGGTGCGAGCGGTCAAACGACGCTTTTCAAGGGACAAGGACGATGCATTTGATCGGGATATCTAGCGCATATGCCGACAATGTTTCGATTGTGGCAAATTTCGGTTACATACTGCAGAGCACGACTATTTTAGATAACTGCCAGGCTTGTGAAAAGCGGCTAAGATGCGTTCTCCTGTACTTAAATGCTTGGAGAAATTGGATATCATTTGCTTACGAGACACATGGTGTGCACATCATAACTTAGCTAAATCGACTTTTGGCATGCATACGCTTTTGTTTTGATGGCTGTGATTGAGCTGAGGCAGGCAAATTCCCATCCAAAGGATTCTCCACCAAATAGGAAAAAGGGTCTTGGAGAAAGGGAGTGCATGTGATGTAACCAGATTATGTCCCAGTAAAAAGGGCAACAGTCCAGGCAACGCCGAAAGGAATGTGACGTTGACTGGAATGTGGTGTTGCCACGCGCTCTGCACTGGTTTCAACTTGCATTCCAGTGATTACTAATAGCTCCGGATCAGGCTGCTGATAGCTGATGACTAAATCACTACCGGAGACGGATCCAAGACTCCAGCGTCGGGCCAGATTGCTCGCAGTTGAAAATATTTCCATCCTGTTTTTCACGCCAGATACGCATACTGAATGCATAACAGCTTCGAGTTCGAATCGACCCATAAACTGCAACGGCAATGAACATTGCTGCGTGTCCCGCGGGAGGGAAGTCGAGCGGAAAACTCCAAGAGAAATCATCCATAAAACATTCGATCCTTGCCGGGACCAACGGTCCCTCTGCCTTTCACTGTCTCAGTTACCTTGATGGTGACATTTTTGTGAGATCCTCTTCTTGGAAGCTGGGACTGCGCCAACGTCTGCAGCACATTGGACTGACGCAACCTCCGGGTCAAGAGGCCGGTAAACACCAGGTTGGCGAGTCCTGCCGAGCCGCTGGTCCAGGCCGATCAACACTGTTGATTGCCAGCTCAGAGAATACGGCGCACGGCAGAAATGTTCATACCTCACCCCCCCCCCCCCCGCCCTCGGGCGCTTCACCGGGCACCAGCTGTGGGATGCGGGGGCGTGCGAGCGAGTGGGCGCGGCCCATCACACGGCGATGGGGTCGGCGTCATTGCAGGCCATTCAGCGCGGCAAGTGGAGGAGTGCCACCAAGCGGGTGTGGGCGGCTCCCGTCAGTCGCTGATCAGCGGCTCTGTTCACACTTCACAGACACTGCGCGATTGGTGACTCTGTGAAGCGTAATTCGGGGGGGGGGGGGGTGGACTTGTGGGAAACATCTCCAGTGGAGTCACAGTCCCGACTAATGAAAGTGCATTCAGCTTGCTACATGCGCTGGAACGAAACCTTCCCGTGTTGGCGGCAATTAGGTTCAATAGCGACACGTGTGCTGTCAAATCCTTTGCTGAAACGGAAACTATACGCTGTACAAGTGAACTCGAGTTGCCCTCATAACTGCGCTGGCCAGTCTCAGTTTGTCAGCGACAAAACCGGCGGAGAAGATGTTATGGTCACGCGGCTGTGACATATTCAGAACATGTGACATCCGGGCGTTCACCCAGGATTTTCGCATAGCGGGAGGGAGGGGATGTAAAGGAGCACTATAGCTGAGGACACCACCAAAATTTTCCTGTTTCATGTTGTTGACCTGCGGCGATATATGTGGGGGCAGGAATGGGGGTGGGAGTGGAAGTGGAGGTGAAGGTGGGTGGGGTAGAGGTGATGGTGGGTGGAAAGGAGTGTCGCACCAACCAAGCGGATTTTTTCATCCAAATCTGTGTTATTTTCCGGGGTTGTTTTCTAGTCGTTTGAAAAAGCTCCTTGATCTTCCTCACCCAGCAGGGAGAAGAAATGTCCTGGGAAAATGGAAGGAAAGGGACACAATTGACTGTTCGACATGAACTCACAATAAGATTCTGAGACGGCCTTCAGTACGCTTCCATCGATTTGGGCCGATCAATTTAACAATGCTCCCTGATTCTGAATCACACTCGGTTCTTAGTTGTTGACGGTGGAAATCCTTATCACTGTGCGTGTGAGTCTGCATAGGAACCTACAGCTCGCGGTCATTTCACCCATTTGAAGGAGAACTGTTAAACCTGGAAGAAGCCTTTCCTACAGCATGCTACAGTTTCTCGTCTAGAGCATTCCAGCACGAAGAAATTGAGCGGAATACTGTTCCTATTTAAAACAGCACAACTGTTAGGTGTACTGTTACTATTTGACCTTATCTGACTTCTTCCTCCGTATGGTATTCCCTTAAACCACACCAAACGTTAAGATTTGAAGCAATGACATGAATGTGTTCTTAACATAGCAATCGTTTTAACCATGTCTTTTCAACCTCCTTCTTGTCTAATTCAACCGTAGTTTTAGTCTTTATCTCCCAGCTGTACCACCAAGATGAGATAACATTTCCTAAGCTCCCCAACTGTCTGAGAATTTAGAACTGACCCTGGACGTCGACTATAAAGAGTTAACCAAAGTGACAAAGACAGCCGAATTCCCAGCTTAAGAAAGCTTCAATTGTTCCCGTGTAGCCATCTGAGAGTATCGTCGTGATTTTTAACGTATTTCCTATCCACCGTACTTGTTGAAAATGTAAAACTATTTCAGGCAGCAAGTTGTAAAAAGAGCTAATGCAGAAAGCTGACTTAAGTGCAATGCAACTTGCGCATAAACGTGGATTTATCATAAAAATGTGTTTGTGGGTTAGCGTTTAAACAAGACTATCGACATCACTTAAGCAAGCCATTGAAATCTTCAAGCACGTCATTTTCTCTTGTGGGGATAATGCTTTCATACCAACTATAGGAGAGCGCTGACTCAGTTTACTTGGTATAATAGTTTTAATTTTAAATATGAGTATATTTGGTTGTATTATATACATTTTAATTTTATAGAGTTATATATATTAATAGTTTTAACTTTTCTGTGTAATAGTTTCTGTAGATCGGCACATTCGTTCGTTCGTTAATATCTTAGCTTCTAATGTATACGGAAATCACCTCTCGTAACGATTTCTGCAGCATACATATAAAATACATTTATATGATGCGGATTGTTTGGTCGGCGATTGAATGCGCGTGGGCAAAAATGGCAATCACATAATCGCTTCGATTGTCTCTTATTTACATAAACAACTGATGATAAACTGCTGGTGTGAATCAACGCCAAATCATATCAAAGCTGGCCCCGTGGCACCTGTTGCAAGCTTTTCATGAGAGCGTTCACTTAGGTAGGACCTGCTTCACAGCTTTTTTCTTAAGCCACAACAGCAGTGGGGCGTCTTACTGAGCTGCCGATGATAGAACAACAGCCGGAGGTTGGCACTTTGACACTGCAGTCCACCGTTTCATGGAGTTTCGCTCAAGCTTGCACGTGCACACCACTGACTCCACCAGCCCCACATCATGACAGAGAACGTGGATGGCTGTTCCCACACGAATAGCCGAGGTCGCTTATGTTGATAAATTTCGTAGCGATGGCTGCTGAGACCGGATTGAAGGTCACTGACCCGGCCTGCGCGAGTGCATCACACTCGCTTGCCATTACCGCTCTCTCTCTCTCTCTCTCTCTCTCTCTCTCTCTCTCTCTCTCTCTCTCTCTCTCTCTCTCTCTCTCTCTCTCTCTCTCTCTCTCTCTCTCTCTCTCTCTCTCTTCTCTCCTCTCTTCTCTCTCTCTCTCTCTCTCTCTCTCTCTCTCTCTCTCTCTCTCTCTCTCTCTTCTCTCTCTCCTCTCTTCTCTCTCTCTCTCTCTCTCTCTCTTCTCTCCTCTCGCTCCTCTCTCTCTCTCTCTCTCTTCTCTCCTCTCTCTCTCGCTCTCTCTCTCTCTCTCTCCCTCTCTCTCTCTCTCTCTCGCTCTCTCGCTCTCTCTCTCTCTCGCTCTTTCTCTCTCTCTCTCTCTCTCTCTCTCTCTCTCTCTCTTCTCTCTCTCTCTTCTCTTATCTCTCTCTCTCTTCTCTCTCTCTCTCTCTCTCTCATTCTCTCTCTCTCTCTCTCTCTCTCTCTCGCTCTCTTCTCTCTCTCTCTCTCTCTCTCTCTCTCTCCCCCTCCCCCTCTCACTTTCTCGCTCTTTCTCTCCTCTCTCGCTCTCGCATATCACCATACGTAGTGCGTATGTATATACCCACTTCATGATTCATTTTTTCAAGGGATCGTGTCCGCACGTAGTCACACCCCTTTTATGGCGCGC
>NW_023596545.1:457838-475253 GCF_011947565.3 Pollicipes pollicipes
AACCTGGCCTGCTACGTCGAAGGGGACGAGATTGTCTGTCTCCTGTGGTCTTCGGGGACGAATGGGCGGCCTCAGGTGCTGTTTGACAAGTGGATGTCGGCGTCGGCACTTATCAGTACCGACGTTGTTTGACGCATCACCCCGATCAGGGGGATTGGCGGACGCCACTAGATTCGAGTGACGTCATCTACAGCAGTTACAGACGTGCTTCCCCAGCATGCGTACACAGAGCGGTACCTAGCAACTCAAGTTCTCGACAAATAAATCCGACATGTTTGACCACATGTCATTCCTGTGATCTTGCAGCGCATTTCCACCTGACATTACTCATCAAACGTCTAGCAAAAAAGGTTTCAGGTAGCAACAAACAGCATAAAACTGGCGTTTGCTGAATGTCCTGTGTCGTGAAAGGTGTTCTTTTCCCTGTGGCCGCAAGTACATTTGCAACATTTGCGTGCACGTGCGCGCAGTATGCACTCCAGAGCGCGCACAAATTATTCTGTCCATTCCCTGTCGCGCTTGCAAATAAAAATGCTGCACACTTACATTCCCAGTGTAATATTTCGCTTGTTTGTTATCATTATGCCTCTCTCCCCCACATGACACCGCACTGCAAATGTCACGTAAACAGCACACACGTAATCGATTTTGTCATCGGGTCGGAACTTGCCAACATCCAGAGCTGGCAGCCATGGCCGCTGGCTCATCGCCGCGACGCCGCCGTCGTCCTTCGTCCGCACCATCGGCGGTGTTGGTCGGAGGGTCACGCCGACGGCCCTGTCCGCGCGTAATGGGAGGGCGGGCGCGCGCGTGCCAAGCCGCCCCGAGCCGAACGCATCGAAGCGGCGCCAATTCAGCCGCCGGCTCATAAAACAAACAGCGCCACTCCTCGAACCGGCGGTAGGTGCGCCGTCCGCCGCACCTCCTGTCTGGGTCTGAGCCCGGCTCTGGCTCGGTGGCGGAGCGCCGACAGAGGCGTGGTGACCCTCCGGCCGTCCCTACCAGACCGTCCGCGGTACGCGCCTACTCCGAACGCGACCCGGCTCCACTGCCAGCGGCCGCGGTGCCAGCGCCGGCGTCAACTTCGCGGAAGGCGATGCGCCCGCCACCTGTCGGTCGCACGCGGAACTCCGAGGATCGGGAAGGAGGTGGGCTTTGCCCAGTTTCTTTGTCCTGTAAATTATGGAGAACGGAATCATGGCTAGGAACCTGATGTCACCAAGTCTGTTGTTTTTCTCCGGCAACGTGTGAGCAACCGAAAAGGACCGGAGCATTACCTGTTGTGATGGCGCAGGACCTACAAAACTCCCCACAAGTCATGTTCAATAGCATTAACGTTTCATGCCTTCGGCACAATATAACTTTAGTAAAACCAGGCTAAAGTCAATGTCCTGAACTCGTCTGTCGAAAGCCAAGGAGACAGCTGCCAATCTGATGGACTTGTCACGAGTGCATTCTTGAACCAGTCTTAAAGTGAGGAACGCCTCCCCGCATCAAAAACAAGACTCGGAACGTCCCGATAGTGCGTTGTCGGATGCAATACAGCTCAGTTTAATTCCGAGGCCCACACCTGAAGAGGACCCGCGTCGCATCCCCAGATCGGCTTCCCGTACCATCAGCCACTGGCACAGAAGAAGCAACCACCCATCACAGACCAACACCAGGGCAAGCAGAGCTTCGTCTATCACAGTTACAGTGAAAAGATGAATCTTTCACGATGCTAAAAACTGTCCGTCATTCCGTTCTGTCCATTCCACCAACTTATGTTTCGAAACTACGCCCAGGTATGTTAAGACCTGTCCTCTCGTGTCACGGAATTGGATGGCCAGCAAGTGTGCCACTTTCTTTGGTGCGAGCGGTCAAAGGACGCTTTTCAAGGACAAGGACGATGCATTTGATCGGGATATCTAGCGCATATGCCGACAATGTTTCGATTGTGGCAAATTTCGGTTACATGCTGCAGAGCACGACTATTTTAGATAACTGCCAGGCTTGTGAAAGCGGGCTAAGATGCGTTCTCCTGTACTTAAATGTCTTGGAGAAATTGGATATCATTTGCTTACGAGACACATGTGTGCACATCATACTTAGCTAAATCGACTTTTGGCATGCATACGCTTTTTGTTTTGATGGCTGTGATTGAGCTGAGGCAGGCAAATTCTCATCCAAAGGATTCTCCACCAAATAGGAAAAGGGCTCTTGGAGAAAGGGAGTGCATGTGATGTAACCAGATTATGTCCCAGTAAAAAGGGCAACAGTCCAGGCAACGCCGATAGGAAATGTGACGTTGACTGGAATGTGGTGTTGCCACGCGCTCTGCACTGGTTTTCAACTTGCATTCCAGTGATTACTAATAGCTCCGGATCAGGCTGCTGATAGCTGATGACTAAATCACTACCGGAGACGGATCCAAGACTCCAGCGTCGGGCCAGATTGCTCGCAGTGAAAATATTTCCATCCTGTTTTTCACGCCAGATACGCATACTGAATGCATAACAGCTTCGAGTTCGAATCGACCCACAAACTGCAGCGGCAATGAACATTGCTGCGTGTCCCGCGGGAGGGAAGTCGAGCGGAAAACTCCAAGAGAAATCATCCATAAAGCATTCGATCCTTGCCGGGACCAACGGTCCCTCTGCCTTTCACTGTCTCAGTTACCTTGATGGCGGCATTTTGTGAGATCCTCTTCTTGGAAGCTGGGACTGCGCTAACGTCTGCAGCACATTCGGACTGACAGCAACCTCCGGGTCAAGAGGCCGGTAAACACCAGGTTGGCGAGTCCTGCCGAGCCGCTGGGTCCAGGCCGATCAACACTGTTGATTGCCAGTTCAGAGAATACGGCGCACGGCAGAAAATGTACATACCTCACCCCCCCCCCCCCCCGCCCTCGGGCCGCTTCACCGGGCACCAGCTGTGGGATGCGGGGGGCGTGCGAAGCGAGTGGGCGCGGCCCATCACCGGCGATGGGGTCGGCGTCATTGCAGGCCATTCAGCGCGGCAAGGGAGGAGTGCCACCAAGCGGGTGTGGGCGGCTCCCGTCAGTCGCTGATCAGCGGCTCTGTTCACACTTCACAGACACTGCGCGATTGGTGACTCTGTGAAGCGTATTCGGGGGGGGGGGGTGGACTTGTGGGAAAACATCTCCAGTGGAGTCACAGTCCCGACTAATGAAAGTGCATTCAGCTTGCCTAACATGCGCTGGAACGAAACCTTCCCGTGTTGGCGGCAAGTAGGTTCAATAGCGACACGTGTGCTGTCAAATCCTTTGCTGGAAACGGAAACTATACGCTGTACAAGTGAACTCGAGTTGCCCCTCATAACTGCGCCGGCCAGTCTCAGTTTGTCAGCGACAAAACCGGCGGAGAAGATGTTATGGTCACGCGGCTGTGACATATTCAGAACATGTGACATCCGGGCGTTCCACCAGGATTTTCGCATAGCGGGAGGGAGGGGATGTAACGGAGCACTATAGCTGAGGACACCACCAAAATTTTCCTGTTTCATGTTGTTGACCTGCGGCGATATATGTGGGGGTAGGAATGGGGGTGGAGTGGAAGTGGAGGTGAAGGTGGGTGAGGTAGAGGTGATGGTGGGTGGAAAGGAGTGTCGCACCAACCAAGCGGATTTTTCATCCAAATCTGTGTTATTTTCCGGCGTTGTTTTTCTAGTCGTTTGAAAAAGCTCCTTGATCTTCCTCACCCAGCAGGGAGAAGAAATGTCCTGGGAAAATGGAAGGAAAGGGACACAATTGACTGTTCGACATGAACTTACAATAACATTCTGAGACGGCCTTCAGTACGCTTCCATCGATTTGAGCCGATCAATTTAACAATGCTCCCTGATTCTGAATCACACTCGGTTCTTAGTTGTTGACGGTGGAAATCCTTATCACTGTGCGTGTGAGTCTGCATAGGAACCTACAGCTCGCGGTCATTTCACCCATTTGAAGGAGAACTGTTAACCTGGAAGAAGCCTTTCCTACAGCATGCTACAGTTTCTCGTCTAGAGCATTCAAGCACGAAGAAATTGAGCGGAATACTGTTCCTATTTAAAACAGCACAAGCTGTTAGGTGTACTGTTACTATTTGACCTTATCTGACTTCTTCCTCCGTACGGTATTCCCTTAAACCACACCAAACGTTAAGATTTGAAGCAATGACATGAATGTGTCTTAACATAGCATTGTTTTTAACCATGTCTTTTTCAACCTCCTTCTTGTCTAATTCAACCGTAGTTTTAGTCTTTATCTCCCAGCTGTACCACCAAGATGAGATAACATTTTCCTAGCTCCCCAACTGTCTGAGAATTTAGAACTGACCCTGGACGTCGACTATAAAGAGTTAACCAAAGTGACAAGGACAGTCGAATTCCCAGCTTAAGAAAGCTTCAATTGTTCCCGTGTAGCCACCTGAGAGTATCGTCGTGATTTTTTTAACGTATTTCCTATCCACCGTACTTGTTGAAAATGTAAAACTATTTCAGGCAGCAAGTTGTAAAAAGAGCTAATGCAGAAAGCTGACTTAAGTGCAATGCAACTTGCGCATAAACGTGGATTTATCATAAAAATGTGTTTGTGGGTTAGCGTTTAAACAAGACTATCGACATCACTTAAGCAAGCCATTGAAATCTTCAAGCACGTCATTTTCTCTTGTGGGGATACTGCTTTCATACCAACTATAGGAGAGCGCTGACTCAGTTACTTGGTATAATAGTTTTAATTTTTAAATATGAGTATATTTGATTGTATTATATACATTTTTAATTTTATAGAGTTATATGTATTAATAGTTTTAACTTTTCTGTGTAATAGTTTCTGTAGATCGGCACATCGTTCATTCGTTAATATCTTAGCTTCTAATGTATACGGAAAATCACCTCTCGTAACGATTTCTGCAGCATACATATAAAATACATTTATATGATGCGGATTGTTTGGTCGGCGATTGAATGCGCGTGGGCAAAAATGGCAATCACATAATCGCTTCGATTGTCTCTTATTTACAATAACAACTGATGATAAACTGCTGGTGTGAATCAGCGCCAAATCATATCAAAGCTGGCCCCGTGGCACCTGTTGCAAGCTTTCATGAGAGCGTTCACTTAGGTAAGACCTGCTTCACAGCTTTTTTCTTAAGCCACAACAGCAGTGGGGCGTCTTACTGAGCTGCCGATGATAGAACAACAGCCGGAGGTTGGCACTTTGACACTGCAGTCCACCGTTTCATGGAGTTTCGCTCAAGCTTGCACGTGCACACCACTGACTCCACCAGCCCCACATCATGACAGAGGAACGTGATGGCTGTTCCCACACGAATAGCCGAGGTCGCTTATGTTGATAATTTCGTAGCGATGGCTGCTGAGACCGGATTGAAGGTCACTGACCCGGCCTGCGCGAGTGCATCACACTGCTTGCCATTACAGCTCTCTCTCTCTCTCTCTCTCTCTCTCTCTCTCTCTCTCTCTCTCGCTCTCCTCTCTCTCTTCTCTCTCTCTCTCTCTCTCTCTCTCTCTCTCTCATCTCTCTCTCTCTCTCTCTCTCGTCTCTCTCTCTCTCTCTCTCTTCTCTCTCTCTCTCATCTCTCTCTCTCTCTCTCTCTCTTCTCTCTCTCTCTCTCTCTCTCTCTATCTCTCTCTCTCTCTCTCTCCTCTCTCTCTCTCTCTCTCTCTCTCTCTCTCTCTCGTCTCTCTCTCTCTCTCTCTCTCTCTCTCTCCCTCTCTCTCTCTCCCTCTCTCCTCCTCCCTCCCCCCTCTCACTTTCTCGCTCTTTCTCTCCTTCCCTCGCTCTCGCATATCACCATACGTATTTGCGTATGTATATACCCACATTCATGATTCATTTTTTTCAAGGGATCGTGCCGCACGTAGTCACACCCCTTTTATGGCGCGCTAGTGACTGCATTGGGTAAATTGGTGCTCAGGGACCCATATGTATAATATATATATATATATATATATATATATATATATATATATGTGTGTGTGTGTGTGTGTGTGTGTGCATGTGTATGTGTGTACACATATTTAAGCACATATGTATGCATGTAGTTCATATCAATGCATATGGGACGTATTGAGTTCACAATACGTCCATGATCAAAGGAAATATGATGTAATGAACACCACACTTTTCGGTTTCAAATCTTCACATTCAGGACAGGCCATCGCACTTCCCACCAGCTGGTTCCATGCAAGTGAGAATTGCTTCATCAAATATCATACTTCCCCAATCTCTGCAAGTGGGGTACAGCCCCTTCAATCCTTCGAAAAATGCCGAGTTTCTAATTATAGCCGTAGTTAACGGCGCAGCAGTGCACCTGATGCAACGCCCCATACTCTTGCGCTCGCGACTGGAAAGCCCGCCGCATCTCCGACGGGCCGTGTCTCGACGGGCCGCGCCGCCCGCCCGCTGCCAAGCACCTCCGACACCCGGCAGGTTCCCCGAGGCCAGCCATCGAGGCTCAGCAGGCTGTGTTTATCCCCCCCCCCCTCCTGGCGACGGTCACGTGATCCGTGACGTCAATGGTGCTCCAGTTGGATGCGGCGGCGCCGATAATGTGCGTGTCCCACCTGGCCACGGCGCTCACGCACGCTCAGCGCGAGCCTTCGCCGGCCGCGCCAAAAGGGGCGGGAGAAGCGCGCGAGCCGGGCGCGCCGCCACCCCTTCTGACCTGGTTGCAGACAGGCCGGCGCCGCCAGCATGCCAGGCGGAACAAGGCACGCGGCAGAAAAAAGCGCGTGCCAGTGGACGGGGCCAGCGGCCGGTGCCGTTCGCTCCGTATCGCACTGTTATTCGGATCGCTGCAAACACCGAAAGCGATTGATCGAAGGGATGTGACATCATGAATGACATCGGACGGCTAGCTTCTTTAGCACGAACCCTGCAGACACCGCCTAGGGAGGTTTACGATGCATCCGAGTACTGCTGAACGTGCACAATGCACGATCTTTAGCTTACAGGTGGTTTGCGTGGAAACGGATGTTAATGGTCTTTAGCAGTACCCTTTTCAACGCCTACCAATATTCTCCTGCCGATCTTAAACCACTATATTGATTTTCTGTAATATTTTGCACACGAGCGTTTGCGCACGATCCGTTGCATTGCGACGTCTACTAATGGCGATATTTTCGCTGACAGCCGTGATCCTGAAGGATCCTTTGCTTCGATCGTGCTTCGTAGCATCCCTGAAGACGATCTTTTGAGACGCGATATTTTCTTCCGACCTGCTGCCACGGACGTTTTTCACATCAATATGAGCCTTACGATTTTTGCCCTGTACTCATGAAATCGGAATAATTTCGCCGGAGCTGGCCGCCGCGTGTGATCGAATCATGAGCATCCCGCCCAGGCAGAACGGTCCCGAGGTGCGGCGACGGCCAGACGGCAGCGATGACAGCCCCCCCCCCCCCCCCCCGTCCCGTATGCGTTCGCGCGCGCTGGCGACGTTCGATGATTGCCGCCGCTGGTGCCGCGGGGAACATCGATGCACACGGGGAGTAACCCAGGCCAGCCATGAGGATGGCGATTGCCCAAGAGCTAGCTTCATTAACTAGACTTTCACTGGCAGGGAATATCTGGACTCATCAGGGAGAAACCGCCCCCAGTACCCAGAAACGCTGGTGCGCACAAGGAAATGGCCACCGAGACGTGGGCGATGCATCGACATCCCTATACTGCATTGCAATGTATTGTATAGGCCGCCACATCACAAGCAATAATGTTAACTAATGTTTTCTTGGCGATGAGGCAAACAAGTTAAAAAAGTAATATAGGTATGGAAGATGAAGAAGTAAGGAATGCTGGGCATGATGTGGATTCCACGGCAGAACAAAACAAAAAACAAAACAAATTAAAACCTTCATATCTCAAAAGCTCTGAAAATTCGATCATGGGGTGGTGTAAGGTCTTAAAGACATCCAAGTTTCCCATGTCATAGCCTCAGATGCTTTCAACTTCTGGTGGTTTATGACTTGTACTCAAGTGATATCCAAGTCAATGTGAAGTTCATGTCCGTAATCTCACGATGCAAGGGAGTTTTTGGCAATTTCAAAGGACCATTTTCGACCTATTGACACCGTGATCTCGCAGCCTTACGCGGCAAATCGACCTGGCGATAGATGACCTTCGATTCGATGGATCATTCTGAGCAAGGAATGGAACACAAGGTACTACTAATGCTGTTCACACCCCTAATCGCCATTCCCGTGTGACAGGGACCAACTGATTACTTGATCATTGGCCCGCAGTTGAATTGTCGAACTTTGCTCTCTCTAGTAGTATTGGTATCAAAAACAAAAAACAAGAGACCAACTGATTACTTGATCATCGACCCGCACTTGAATTGTCGAAATTTACTCTCTAGTGATATTGGTATAAAAAACAAGAGACCAACTGATTACTTGATCATTGACCGCAGTTGAATTGTCGAACTTAACTCTCTCTGGTTGTATTGATATCAAAAACAAGATCAAGTTAGGACCCGCGTGTTTTCTTTCAGAGCTTCACACAACTGTCGACACTGGGGACTGCCGTGATATAAAAACACAGAGCCAACATGGTCCAGAGACCTGTTAAACCGGCTCATGCCAGCACAGTGGATAGTAGAACACCACTTGAATTACGGTGTCCCCTCACGCAGGGCAGCGCAGCGGAGTACATCAACAGTGTACTGCATCAGTGCTGGATCTGTACGATTCTGGATAACGGACAGACGACGATGAAGACGACTTTGGAATGCACGTTCAACCCCTGAAGGAAAAAGTTTTTGGTACTACTTTTACGCTTTTACAGAGTAACATGACACGACCCGGCGACCCCCTGCCTACGTCACAGACCACCGCGTCCAGTATTCGAGAAAATAAACACAGCTCGTTCGTGTACATCCCCACGGGGTATGGCCCGGAACCCGCAGCACACAAATTAGACGGCAACCGTGGGCTAACCATGCAAACATCAGACACTAACGAACGACATTTGTGACGGATATTTGTGTCGTGTACCCGTTACACCTGTCGTGTGTTAATAAACAAGCGGTGAAGGCGATCGAATGGCTTACAGGGGTTGGGAGGGGGGGGGAGGGGGGGGGGGGGCGGCTAATGCAAGTTAAAGCTGGAGCTAACGCGTCGTCGCGGCGGGATGCCCAACCCGGCAGCCGAGCTGGGTTGGTCGGCGGCGCTGTCCTGTCTTCGCTGTGGCCGCATTTTGATTACTGGCCTTTTGCCAGATTGTGTTGGGAAAGGTCTTGATTAGACACGGCTCTACTTATTTCAATGGTTACGTAATGTGCATAAGCATGTGTAGATCTGCCTCCCAATCTTATTGTTTTATGATAATCTATACCGTGAGTGCTTCTATCATACGGCAGAGGTCAAATACATACACGTATACAAAAACTTCCACCAAACTGATGCCAATTTGATCACGTGACCACCTGAAGACCTGCCGTTGTTAATAGCATTGAGCTGTCACCTCGAGCCTCTCACCACACACGCTCACAAAATGGGCTCCAAACCAAGCCTAGCGCTTAAGCGCTGTGGCTTACGCTCCGCGTTGGTTGTGCCCAACGCCAACTTGCTATGGAAATGGATGTCACGGAACTTACAGACTCCATGAAATCTGTGCACGCAACACAACATTTCCCGCATGACATGATTAGTGACGGATACACATGGGTGTCACAATACATTTTGTCGAAAAGTGTGTCCCACTTGATTACGCATATTGCAGAATTGCAAGTTTCTCGAATAAGTGTCTTCTGCGACATGCTCATCAAACTCACGCGCACCTAAGCGATAGCGAGCCGTGACCTCGCTGCAGCCGCTGGCGCCCCACACTTGCCTGGCTCTATAAAGGTCAACTCACATCGGACGCAGCTTGAGCAATAACGCGCGCAGCCGCGCCGGAGGCTCAGCCGGATACGGGAAGCATTACATCACCGCCGTCTCTGCATCCATCTCCATTGTCGAAAATCATCTGCCGGATATTCGATGAACCCATTTGACTTCGACAACCCGGTGCCATCAGTCTTTATCAATCTGGTGCGCTTAGGCCGCCACGGGTCCCTTCGTTCGGTTGGGCGAACGGAGGATAACATTGCTCAAACATTGACCTTACCGACGCTGCTCAGACAGCAACGTTGACCTCAGTCGCTACAGGTCCGAATTGCAACTTTACTGTCCGACGTGCTGCCATGCGAATGCATTAGCCTTTACAACGTTGTTCAGTGCACGTTTTTGGTCAGCTGGTCAGTGCACGTTGTTGGTCCGTTGGTCAGTACATATTGTTGGTCGGTTGGTCAGTGTACGTTTTTGTTCAACTGGTCAGTGCACGTTGTTGGTCAGCTGGTGAGTGCATGCTGTTGGTCAGTTGGTCAGTACATGCTGTTGATCAGCTGGTCAGTACACGCTGTTGATCAGCTAGTCAGTACACGCTGTTGATCAGCTGGTCACTACACGTCGTTGATTAGCCGGTCAGTACACATTGTTGGTCAGCTGGTCAGTGCATGCTGTTGATCAGCTAGTCAGTACACGCTGTTGATCAGCTGATCAGTACACACTGTTGATCAGCTGGTCAGTACACGTTGTTGGTCAGTTGGTCAGCACACGTCGTTGGTAAGCTGGTCAGTGCATGTCGTTGATCAGCTGGTCAGTAAATGTTGTTGGTAAGCTGGTCAGTGCACGTTGTTGGTCAGTTTGTCAGTATACGTCGTTGATCAGCTGGTCAGTACACGTTGTTGGTCATCTGGCCACTACAGTGACCTTTATATAAGCCCGCTAACATGGAGGCAATACAGCACTGAGGGCAACTGAGGTCATCACAGCTCATGCAACTAAAAAAGGCCATCGATATTGGATGCTGTAATTCGCTTTTCAAGTCGAGATATTTTCGCTTAACATAAGACAAATTTAAATGCTCTCGCTGCGCAATCTGCTCAAGGATTTCTACACAGCTACCAGTATGAAAATTGTAGAACCCACGTGAGCTTTTCGCTACTTGTTTTGGGGGAGAAATTTAAAGCAAGGCCTTCGTAGCCTTCCAGACTAAAGGTTTAAGCATTTACGTAGAAATGCTTTTGGAGCGCAGCAGGCAAAGTTTGGATTTTGCGTTGCGTGGTAACCAGACAGTTTTAATACATCAATGCGGAGTTGCGCGGTAACCAAACGCGAGAACTTCAAGAGCAAATATGAACTACATGATTACCACAGCCTCACATCGACGCTCACTGATGAGGAGACCAAAGAGGGTCTCCACTCCATTGCGCTTATCGAAAACATATCAGCATGTGCATGAGTCCCACTTTAAAGTGAAATAATGGGACTAGCATTTCCCCCGATCAAAGCCGGCTCTAATTCCTCCACGTTTACCCACTTGCCAGGTGAGCTGTGGTTGCCACACTAGCTAAATCTGATGAAAGCCTATCTTGGCATCGAATAGTAGAGTTCTTTAGAAACCAGGCAATTAACTAAGAAATGGGAGGTGGCTGAAAAGCGATGGTGAAACTGCTTCCGTTCCTTCTTGTCGTACTCTGCATGTACAACTACTGTCGACGCACGCGCTATGAATTTGCGTTTTGGATGATTTTGTGTCATTGAAATCGTTGTTCAAATAAAGTCGTACACAAGTCTATCTTTGATGCCGACTCTCCGGCTAAAAAGCTCTGATGAAGGCGCGCCGTGAGAGGTATGATCTTGACCAGCTGCGGCATGCGTATACATGGCCGTCCGGACTGGTGCAGTGTGTGTATGCATGGCCGTCCGGGCTGGTGCAGTATGCGTATACATGGCCGTCCGGACTGGTGCAGTATGTATATACATGGCCGTCCGGGCTGGTGCAGTGTGTGGCATGCATGGCCGTCCGGACTGGTGCAGTGTGCGTATACATGGCCATCCGGGCGGTGGTGCAGTGTGCGTATACATGGCCGTCCGGACTGGTACAGTATGCGTATACATGGCCGTCTGGGCTGGTGCAGTATGTGTATGCATGGCCGCTCGGGCTGGTGCAGTATGCGTATACATGGCCGTCCGGGCTGGTGCAGTATATGTATACATTGCCGTTCGGGCTGGTGCAGTATGTGTATACATGGCCGTCCGGGCTGGTACAGTATGTGTATGCATGGCAAGTCCTGGCTGGCACAGAATATGTATAAATTGCCGTTCGGGCTGGTGCAGTATGTGTATACATGGCCGTCCGGACTGGTGCGGTATGTGTATACATGACCATCCTGGCTGGCACAGTGAATGTATACATTGCCGTTCGGGCTGGTGCAGTATATATATACATGGCCGTCCGGACTGGTGCGGTATGTGTACGCATTGCCGTCCGGGCTGGTGCAGTATGTGTATACATGGCCGTTCGGGCTGGTGCAGTATGTGTATACATGTTCGTCCGGACTGGTACGGTTTGTGTATGCATTGCCGTCCGGACTGGTGCGGTATGTGTATGCATTGCCGTCCGGGCTGGTGCAGTATGTGTATACATGGCCGTCCGGGCTGGTGCAATATGTGTATACATGGCTGTTCGGGCTGGTGCAGTATATGTATACATGGCCGTCCGGACTGGTACAGTATGTGTATACATGGCCGTTCGGGCTGGTGCAATATGTGTATACATGGCCGTTCGGGCTGGTGCAGTATATTGTATACATGGCCGTCCGGACTGGTACAGTATGTGTATACATGGCCGTCCGGGCTGGTGCAGTATGTGCATACATGGCCGTTCGGGCTGGTGCAGTATATGTATACATGGCCGTCCGGACTGGTACAGTACGTGTATACATGGCCGTCCGGGCTGGTGCAGTATGTGCATACATGGCCGTCCGGACTGGTACAGTATGTGTATACATGGCCGTCCGGACTGGTACAGTATGTGTATACATGTCCGTCCGGGCTGGTACAGTATGTGCATACATGACCGTCCGGGCTGGTGCAGTATGTGTATACATGGCCGTCCGGACTGGTACAGTATGTGTATACATGGCCGTCCGGGCTGGTACAGTATGTGCATACATGACCGTCCGGGCTGGTGCAGTATGTGTATGCATGGCTGTCCGGGTTGGTGCGGTATGTGCATGCATGGCAGTTCGGGCTGGTGCCCAGAGCAATCCGACCCACTCCGTGTCTGCTAAGCCTCGCCCCGTTCCAAACTCCGGCCGTGCAGATCGCAGCGAGCGATACTTGGCTTTTCTCTGGGCAGAAGCTACACAGGTCACGCAGCCCGAAAGGAATGTGCAAATTGCGTCAGAAACGGGCGCCTGAAGCTCATCAGCTCCAATCGTGTTACAAGCACGACGTAGCACTAGCCTGAATCGCCACGTACTTAACGCCGGGTTAGTCACGCATGATAAAAGCGCCATCACGTGCCTGTCTGGAGGTGGCCACCGGGCGCTTGTCCGGCTTCAAAAGCAGTGGGCCACTGAGGTCAAATCCGGAAAATGATTATTGACAAGCTATGTCTGATTTCCTCGCTGCCGCCGTCGCTTCAATCGCAGAGCGCGGGCTGCCGGGAGCGTCCGATCCGGGAGGCATGCTTTGACCATCAGCCCGAGGCGCCAGGCTCAGGACCGAACAATTCCAGTGCCCTGCTGTTGGCGAAGCGGGTGTCGGCTGACGTAGAGCGCGCATTCTCCGCCGGTGCCGGCCAGCGTCGTCTTCCGTGCCAGCCGGGCGGCGTACTCAGCTCCGCGAGGGTCGGTTTGATCGCGCCAGACTTGCCGCTGGTTGTTGACGTCGCTCGGCTGAATGTGCACAGACGTGGCGGGCAGGCCGGGGGGTTGCCTATGACCCAGCGGACTGCAACACTCGGTTGAATGTACACAGAACGTGACGGGCAGACTGGGGAGCCGCCTCTGATCCGGCGGACTGCAGCACTCGGTTGAATGTACACAGACGTGGCGGGCAGACAGAGGGCCTGCCTCTGACCAGCGGACTGCAGTCGGCCAGCACGAATTAACCTGGGCGAAGCTCTGTATCACGCAGCATTCCAACGGAAGCGAGATATCCCGTAGGGCTCGTCACGAGAATCAGCTCAACATCAGGGGAGTCAAATGAGGAAAGAAACTACCTTAAATCTGCCACCATCCGTCGAAAGAACATCCTTTGACTTGCAGGGCGCTTGAGCGATGTTTCCAGCATTTCCAAAAGGCGGCACTTAACGTAAATGCTTGGTTGAGGTGGCAACTATGGCAAATTATTCCAATACCCTCGACGCTTAGCTTATTGTACCAAAACATCGATTTATAAATTCGGGCATTTGAAAGCCGTTTTCCGAAAGTCAGGCACCCGGAAACCATTTCTCGGGTGTGTGTGGGCTTAGGATCACTTTTAGAGATTTTCGCTCACCTACGTCCTGGCTTTTGCTCTGCTGCTTCTGGACATTCTGTCCCAGCGATTTTGGCACACTCTTGATGTAGCGGCACACCCATTCTTAGACTTGCAGCGCGGCGAAGAAGCAGCTCCTGGCATATGCGTGCAGATACAGCGGATGTAGCACTGCGCAAAGATGTATCCATGCCAAAAATGCTCATACATCATCGTGCCGGTTTCTGCAACAGTGAAGCAAACTATAAACACGGAGAAATAACAGCCATTCCGCAGCGACATAATCCCAAGGTGTTTATGCGCATCACGCATCATGCGCAAGTACGACACACTCAATCATAACTTAGATCTTTACACAAACCAAGTAGTGTCCTCACTGGGCTCATGTGGCGCACTGCCGGTGATTTCGCGGGGAAAGCTCACACAAAGGAAAGTAGCAGGTGAAAACGGCACGACAAAGACAAGCAGAAAGAGATGATGAGATGAGTTTAGGGAACTAAATTGAAGCTGTATGTCCGGAGCTTACACTTGTTGAGCTCCACATTATTCTGTTCGATTGCAAATTTATGCGTCTTTACATTACAAAACCTCTTTCTTCGTTGGCAAATCAGGCCGTTTGGCATGTTATGTAATACGACACCGTGTCAGACTCCGAGCTCCATTTCGGATTCCAGGAACACACGTGGTTCCGCTGAGGTCGTGGGTCTGTAGGTGGCGGCGTGGCCTGCGCCGTCCGCTCGACACTGCTCCCGCCGCGTCTGTCACACCCGGTCAACACCGAAATGCTGCTGGTGCGACTGCAGGATGCATCGGCGACTCTGGCCGTGTGTTACCGCCCTTCTGAGGATGATGTGCCCATTGACGGAATAGCTGCCGCTCTGTTAGTACTGCAACCGCTGAGCTCCAGAAACGCCGTCGGAGATTCCAACCTCCCTGAAGTATACCGGACACTGCGGCTGGTGGTGCCGTTCCCAACCTGCGGAGAGCGTCGGACCTCGCCACCAGACCCTTGGACACGCGCGGCTGGCTGTGTCTAAGACAGCGGGTCCGCCAGCCCACTAGAAAGGAGAACACTCCGGACCTAGTACTGTTCCGAGGCATACCGTGGCAGGTCGAAGTGCAAGACGGTCTTTCGAACTCAGATCGCAAAGAGACCATCGTCGCTGTCAGTGTGCCGGTAAGCAGTCGGTCTGTGGTCAATGTGGTCAATCGGGGTGCTGCGTTCATTTATAAAGGTACTGACTTCGACGGTCTACGCCGGAGTCCTTTCCTGCTCCCGTGGGGCTGCTGAATGACGTCGAAGCTGACCAAGCAGTGGACGCCTTCCACACACTGCCCAGTCGGCCATCGCCGACCACGTCCCCACGATCGCCCCCCGACGCCGACTGCCCCCTGGTTCGACTGTGCGGTGTGGGCTGCTCCCCGGCTCACAGAGGCAGCTCTCCGACGCCTGCGGAGAAGCCCCGGCGCGGCGACCGCGGCGGAGTTTGCGGACAAGAGACATGATTGTAAGTCCGTGACCGAATTCAAGTACGATCAGTATTTTTATAAACTCACAACGTCAATTAAAAGCCCAACCCCAAGCGTTACTGGCCATTTTGAAACTGCTTCACGAAGAAGGCATGCATATCACCAGTCTTGTATAACTCTGAGCGGATTCTCGTGTCCGATGACATGGCTTGCGTTGCCGCGTCGAATGACGCAAGCGCTCTGAAATTTGCTAATAACCGGGTGCGAAACTCTCCTGGTGCGCGGTGTTACGTAGTCGATTCACTAAGCCAGCTGCCGGTCTCTGAGGCAACCGTGCGATCCGCGATAACTATGGTCTGCCCTAACAAGGCCTGTGGGACAAACACTATCAGGCCCCACATAATCACGGAGTGCATGGACGAGATAGTTGCTCCGCTCACCAAGATCTGTAACCTCTCAGTGAGTTCCGATGTCATCCCGGGGAGGCGGGGGCAGGCAAACATCATACCAAGTTTTTTTAAGAAAGGCGACAAAAAACGCGTCTAATATTACAGAGGTATATCCTGTTTCTTGTCCTCGGAAATATGTTGGAACAGGCTGCATATGATGAGCTGTTCCTCCACGTCTCACCTATGTTGTGCCACCATCAGCATGGTTTTATTCCTGGGCGTTCGTGCAGCAAGAGCTTATGTGTTTACCTGAAGTCGGCTTAGGAGATCATGTCGGACGGATACCAGACGAATGCCATTTACACTGATTATTCGGCTGATTTTCAGAGCGCTAAAGATGGGTTCCTAATGCACAAGCTAAAACCTTCATACCATTTGAGAAAATGTGTATTATAATGGTTCGTCTCGTATCTGTCCGACAGAAGTCAGAGGGTCATCGTCAACGGAAGATCCTCCGATTAGAAACTGGTGACACCCGACGTCACGGAGGGATCACCCTTGGTTCCTTTCCTTTTTCACTGTTTATCAGTGGTCTTCCATGTGCCATTGAATCCGACTGTCTTTTGTATGCCGATGACGTAAAAAAATTCCGCAAAATTACGCCCCCGGCTGACGGCCCGCTACTGCAGGGTGATCTCGATCACCTGTTATCGTCGTCGGTCAGATGGGTCCTGACCCTCAACCCTGTAAAATGTGAGACGTTTACGATGACCCCAGGCGTGCCCCCGTCCAGACCGAGTATTTTATCGATGGAACTGAGCTTGAGCGTATATGTAAAATTAGGAACCCTGGCATAATGCTGGATACTAAACTTACCTCTGCTTCACACGTCGCTGACATAGCCCGTAGGGGCAATCGAGCACTTAGTCTCTTTATTCGGTCATTCTGAATCGGTGCTAGCAGGTCCAAGTTCAACTGAAGGGTTGTGATGGCTGCGTATGTTAGAAACGTGCGATCGATTTTAGAATATTGCAGCGTGATCTGAACGGGAGGGACCGATGCCCACACAGTGAGGGTCGATCGAGTACAACACAAATTTTTTATTTGGTTACTTACTCATACATTCTCCTTGCGAACGGCTTCTTTTTCTTATGACAGCCTTCTACTTCATTCCAAAATTGCATACCTAGCAGCGCAAAGAATGCAGCGCGATTTTCTTCTTTTAAGAAACATCTTCAAAGGT
>NW_023596545.1:476253-486253 GCF_011947565.3 Pollicipes pollicipes
GAGATCTGCGTCACGATCGACCGGCGGTGAGGCGACGCCGATGACGCAGCGCCGAGCATCAATGCCCCCGGCTTATCCCAATATGGCGACACTGAGAAGCGCCGCTCATTCTGTTCGAGCTCGCCCAGAGACAAGAGGAATGCTTGTGACGTTATCAACATCCGCAGCTGGTGGGCTAAGATGACTAAGATTTAGCTGACTTCGCGGATGTTTTTAAACAGCCGAACTAATTCTGCATAGCAACGGGGCGAGCCGATTTTTTCACGGGTCCGCTCGCGCTCGGTGTCGCAGGGCACCCCAGCGAGACCGACACCTTTGATGACTGATTCACGCAGACTTGTATATACCATTATGCCACAATGTCACTCGGCTCCGACGACGGCGGGTAAATAGACGCGAGTGGTGCCGCTAGGGGGCGCCGCCCGCCGTCTCCACCTCCAAACGCGACCTCGGCCCTCCAGCAGCGGCCTCAAGCCGTCGCAGCTGATGCCGGCACCCCGGCCGGCCTGTTCACGCCCCCCGGCCATGCACGAGCTGGCCGGCCACAACCCCAATCTGACCGCAATCTGACCGCGCAACCGTGATCTGGTGAAATCTAACCAGCGTGATCTGGCGAAATTTGGCCAGCGTGATCGGACGGAATGTGACCCGCCAACGAAGCCGTGGTTCTTCCCCCAGCGGCGTGGGTATATGCAAGTGGAGCAGGCGCACCGAACCTTAGACGTTCTACGAAATGTCTCGGTTTGATCACCCTTTTGGAGGCCCGGGTGTCCAAGTCAAGAGCGAGTCTGTGTGCCTACGTCAGTTCCCAGCAAGCTCCCTCGCGGAGCTGCCAACACTTACATGCCTGTGCCCCGTATGTCAGGTGGCACGAAAGCTGGCACGCAATCTCAGGGCAGTGGGAGGGAGAGAGGAAGGAGTGAGAGAGGCATTAGGAACAGAAAGAAAGAGAGAGGGAGAGAGAGAGGAGAGAGAGAGAGAGAGAAAGAGAGAGAAAAGAAGAGAGAGAAAGAGAAGAAGAGATAGAGAGAGATAGAGAGAGAGAGAGAGAGAGAGAGAGAGAGAGAGAGGAGAGAGAGAGAGAGAGAGAGAGAGAGAGAGAGAGAGAGAGAGAGAGAGAGAGAGAGAGAGAGAGAGAGAGAGAGAGAGAGAGAGAGAGAGGAGAGAGAGAGAGAGAGAGAGGATAGAGAGAGAGAGAGAGATGCCGTATTCAGAACGCCGATCGGCACATTGCCGACAGTAAGTCAGCTGCTCGGGCCACGGATGGCAACAGGTCCAGAACTACGACGCGCCGCACAGGCGGCACTATACACAGGTGCGCCGCGCCTCAGGACACCGTCAACACAGCCGGCTGTTTTGGCATTTCCTGGCGCCGCGGCAAAAGAAACGATGCGTGACAGACGGAAAAAACGGCACCTGACCGCCCGCAGTACCGCCTGTCCGGACCACAACAACAATAATTCAGCACGCGGAGGACCGCAGGTGTCTAGGTTGCGAAATAACCACGGAGCAGTCACATAGAACATCGGCCCTCGTCGAAGTGGCGAGGGCCCGCCCCGATCATGGGATATGACCGGACTGGGGCCAGGGCGAGCGCGGCCACGTGTATCCACCATCGCACCGATCGTGATGTGGAGCTGAAATACCTGGCTGAGAGGCAGGGCCTAACTCTAGACTGATATGACGATTGCGGTGGCTCAGTGGGCTCTGCATTCGCTCCTCAACGGGGCTATTGCAGGTGTTCTCCGTTTGCTCGCTCTTTGTTTGTTCTTGTTAGCCGTGAAAGGCAAGGCAGAGCGCCGTCTCGTGTGAGCGAGACAATCTCAGGAGCGACCGCGCACGGTCACCGTCTAATGAAACGCGCGCACTAATTTGCCCGGCATCAAAAGTGTGGCGCAGTCCGATGAACGCATGGAAGACTGTTAGTGGGTTCCAAAACGGTGCCTTAGTGACACGGTTAACGATAACGGTCATCCGTCTTTTACGAGACCCCGTACAATTTCTGGTTCGCTCTGGCATGCCCTCCTCGCTGGCACCTAGACCTACACCCCGCTGCTCATGGCGTGTCGGAACTGGGACGGAGACCGCACTGGTTGCCCGCCCGTCCTGACTTCAGGGCAGACACCGGCGGCCACCGGGGTCTTGCGTTTGCTTGACTCATGCAGGTGTGCGGTGTAGGCACTTTGAAAGGCAGGCTGTGCAGGTGAAACTTTTAAGAGAAGCAGATAGAAGCAGTGCACTAAACCCGCCTCTTCTGTCAAACGACCCTCTGTTATCTTTTAACAGCTTTTGAGCTGTAAGTACTTTGGGGTGAATAAAATATGGTCATCAAAACCAAATGGTTAATGCGTCGCATTCGTCGCAGGCCGCACCGTCTCCCCATCTGGAAAGCCACACGTACTTGAACATGAGTTACGTCATAGTCTGGTGATGGAAGCAGCTCGCAAGGGTAAGCCGATCACTCGTCGTCAGGTTATTTCAAGGTAGGACGCAGCTAACTGGAAATATGAAATATTCAACTGCCCTGCCAGGCACGGCACCCGCCACGAAGTTTTCAGCAACAGGTAGCACGGTTCTTTTACAATTTCGACATAAGATCCTCGAAGTGTTGAAGTGCAAGCTTTTTGACCAGACAGCTGGCTTACGCAGTGACGCGGAGACGAGGTCACGCCGATAAAGAACAAACGGACCAGCTCGCTACCAAATGTGTGTGTTGATGTATTAAGCCTGCCACGCTCTGCCGTGCGCAAAACCATGGATCTACCGTTTCGAGGCGTTTAAAGGACTCATTGCCAGACTTCGGCGACGACTTAGGGCAGGAATAGTGAGCCAGCTGCACGGCACAGGCACGCGTGCTGTCTACAACACATTTACACCATATCACTATCACATCAGTCCTGATTTCACACCTTCCAACCCATAGTTGCGCCAATAACTCCTCCGCGTCAGGTCACCGGGAAGTATCCAGTTTTTGTTTGTCCCGAAACCAATCTCAAACGCAGCACGCTAAGCCCTATCTATCTAGTCGAGAGAAGCTGGGCCACGAAAGCTACATTTAAACGGAAAGCAGTTTATAGGGATCGGCGTCGACTCAAAATACTTGTGTTTCTCGCTAATACTTTCATGATGCTCACCAAAAAAGTCAAGCCATCCCTAACACATTTTCCTCTTCGAATACAATTTTGACCTCGGACCTTGGCAGATCTACAGCAAATCAATAGTCTAGCAGTGCCATGATTTATGATGTGGGGGGGGGGGAGGGGCGGACGCTAAACATCAGCGCTCTTCTACCGTAACAGACGGAGATATCAATGCATCGAGAAATCACATTTATATGGGTCCCTGTGCGCAACGAACACCATTGATCTCTGCTCTAGTATCGCTCACACGGTAATAGAAATCACGCCTATCACGTGCTCTTTCCACGGTGCAAAAACATCTCACTCATGATCTGCAATTAAGCGTAAGATACTTCGTCTTCGTATTCAATAAAAAATCGTTATTCAAAAATTTCAGGACAACGATAGCCTGGAGACGTAGGCTTTGGAGTTTGATGATGCTGATTGGCTAGCGACCAACCGAATTTTGGAAGTCTTCTCACTCCCACTCCCTCGTACTCCGGTACGAAGCCAAAATGTCTTCAGGGGGGGGGAGGCAGATGTAAAATTTGGTATTAGGTTAAATTCGCATTTGTACAAATTTAGGCCAGGTTCTTGTGAAAAAGTCCGGTATCTAATGTAAACATCTTGGCCCGGGGGAAAAGGGGCAAGGGAAGCATCACACCCTTGCTCCTTCTGCGCCTTTGTCTGCGACCTTGCACCCACTTTAAGTTAACCAGCGCTGTTAACAGCTTGCTTAATGCTTAAACAATATGAGGTGCTCATAGTCGTTTTTTGGGTGGCTTCGGTGCACTTGCCACTATCCAGACCATTGTCATCTGGTTCCGCGAATTCATTACCCAGTATTTTCGTGACACACTTCAATAGTGGCACTCACCCCAGGTGGTGATCCTGTACGGTGCCCGGCAGACACGTCTATCGGTCTAAGTTCTGGATTGTGCTTAAGTGCATCTCCAGTGGCGAAGTACCTATTATGAATATCCTGAGACGCGAGTGTCCTCTTTGTCTGGTAATACTTGATGCTCAGCGCGTACGTGTCACGCTTATAGCCTGGGCTAATGGTGCCCTAGCGCATGCGCAGTCGGGCACGAACCAAATGCGAACATCCTCTCACAGCCCCAAAGGTAAAAGTGCGTTAAACGACATCTACAGAGTCCTTGTGTAACACCGGAAGTGCTGCGGTCGGACATGCGTAGGAAAAGGTTATTCTTATGCTCCATTGGCTAGAATTCCCAGGTGCTCGAAGACAATACGCATCACGCAGTCCAGGAATTGCCGCACAGCTCTAGCAAATTGGCTGCCATCAGGCTTAACAGATCCATGTTATCAAAGCTAGTGAATTTGAGCACTTATAAACTTGCGCAGGAGATACCAGAGCTCCTAATATTTGTCGTGGGTACAGGATCACTGATGGCGTAGAAGAGCCGCTCTTTCGAAAGTATTTCGAGCAAGTGAACAGGTTGTCACTAGACATTGCACATTTTACCGATACGACTGTATTTATATATGTATATAATATATATATATATATATATATATATATATATATATATATATATATATATATATATATATGTGTGTGTGTGTGTGTGTGTGTGGTGTGTGTGTGTGTGTGTGTGTGTGTGTGTGTGTGTGTGTGTGTGTGTGTGTGTGTGTGTGTGTGTGTGTGTGTGTGTGTGTGTGTGTGTGTGTGTGTGTGTGTGTGTGTGTGTGTGTGTGTGTGGTGTGTGTGTGTGTGTGTGTGTGTGTGTGTGTGTGTGTGTGTGTGGTGTGTGTGTGTGTGTGTGTGTGTGTGTGTGTGTGTGTGTGAGTGCGTGTGTGTGTGTGTAGGTATATATAAGTATTTGCTGGACAAACCTCTCGGTGGGGGGGGGGGGGGCATAACCGAGTGGTTAGCGCCCTGTACCCCACGTGGGGGTTCTGGTTTGAATCCTGCGTGCACCATGGTCTCTGAGCGCTTATTTGGCCTACGAAGGCGTTAACGTGATGACGTGCGTCAAGTTCCTTAACACGCCCCCGGGTGGCCGGCTAGATACTCTTCGCTCGGTTGGGGGGTCAATTTGACCCTCCCCCTGAGATTTCGGGAAATAAGAAAGCTAGAAACACCAAATTTACATGGTGTGTTGAACTGTACGTGAACTCACTTAGGTCAAAATTTGAGGTTCCTAGGTTATAAACTTCTGGTAAAATAAGGTCAAACAAGGTGAAATTACAGGCTGGTCTCCAAAGTGCAACCAGAGCCTAGAGAACTGTTTCTAAGCAAAAGGCCGGATGCTCATTTAAGGTCAGTGGCTTTTTTGACCTTTTAGAGGTCATGGTGATCATGATAATACAATACTGTTCTGAGTCTTGCATTTCAATAAGCGACAAAGAGTACGCTTGACAGTATGTTTCTAATAGCAAAATGTCGATCTGGGTCATTTCAGGTCAATCACTTACTCTGGCTTCTAAGAAGTTCATGGGGGGTGTATTATGCGGTTCCTGCTATTAATAAATTCGAAGTGAGCACCAGAAACTATCCCATACAGCAAGCCCTAGGGTAATAAAACAGGTTGGTTTTGACCTTGGTCTGACATTCATAATTGACCTTAGGTCAACATAATTTGCTTATTTAATATTTGTATTGCCCAAGAAAGCATCTCAGAGATGTATAGCTTCGTCTAACACTCCGCTGTTGCATCCGATTGAACGATTCCCTAGAAATCGACTCCATTGAAACCATGGCCTGACTTTGACTTGCCATAGGTCAGCGACCTTACAAGGTACATCTAATCTGCTATACCAAACGGTTGGCTATCCAATTGTCTACAGCTATGCAGAATTTGGCGCGGCTACGTCGTGCCGTTCGGGAACCATTCCGGAAAAAAACGGGGGGGGGGGGTCAATTTAATCCCCACCCGAACGCGTGTTAAAAAAGGAATTATCGATAGAGAGGAGGACATTCCTGCATGCATTCTACGTCTCTTGAGCCATTCATCTCATATGCCAAAAAAGTAGAGCAAATTTTTATTTGACTGGAGATGCAGGTTTCACACGCGTTTTCAAAGACGGAATGTTCGCAAACCATTCCGTATGTGCTAACAGTTCAGCGGGCATAACGGTACGGTATGAGTTCAGACTTTTATGCTGATCACGGCACATTCCGAAATGCATACCGATGTATGCCGATAGTCGCGGCGTCGCCAGCTGAATGTCTTTTGTTGTTGCACTTCAGCGTTCCCGCTTTCGACACCTCGATTGACTTGCAGGGGCTTCGTTTGAATGCGTCCTTACTTTTGCCCGTTCCATTTGTATTTTCAGCCTCGTTAGCATTGCATCGACTCTGCATCCTTGTACATTATACATCTGGCTCCATCCGGGTAGAAGGTGAAGAAGAGACCGGGTACCCAAAGTCACCCGGATACCCTGGCGAAGGCGTGAAGGAGAGACTGGGTACCCAGAGTCACCAGGATGTCCTGGCGAAGCCGTGAAGGAGACACCGGGTACCCAAGGCTACCCGGATGCCCTGGCGAAGCCGTGAGGGAGAGACCGAGTGCCCAAAGTCGGCCGAGTGCCCTGGCGAAGCCGTGAAGGAGAGACCGGGTGCCCAAAGTCGGCCGAGTGCCCTGGCGAATCCGTGAAGGAGAGACCGGGCGCCCAAAGTCGGCCGAGTGCCCTGGCGAATCCGTGAAGGAGAGACCGGGTGCCCAAAGTCGGCCGAGTGCCCTGGCGAAGCCGTGAAGGAGAGACCGGGTGCCCAAAGTCGGCCGAGTACCCTGGCGAAGCTGTGAAGGAGAGACCGGGTGCCCAAAGTCGGCCGAGTGCCCTGGCGAAGCCGTGCAGCTGACGAGTGGTCATTGGGTTTGCCGTCCGTGATATCACGCTTGAGATCAATACCAGCGCTCATTTTCTATACTACCCCCCCCCCCCCCCCCCCCCCCCCCCCCCCCCCCCCCCAGTGTCCACGGTATGTTAGTCCAAACAGCCTGTTGGTTTGTAAGGCCTTTAAGTCAATGGCAGCAAATAGTTGACAGCACGATAATTACCTCGCACCCTGTAGGCATGTTCCTGGACCTCTTGAAAGACGGCAACCTATGAGTTGCATGAACTGCCGTCCAAAGCGGCCAAGACCTGCTGCCTTTTCCGTCACCACTCTGCCCGCTGGGTGACGACGGAGAACCACCAGCAGCGCCAGGTCAGATAAGGCAGGCGCTGGCGCTGCGACACAACCTGGGCTGCGACGCCACGACGCGCCGCCGCGACACGCTCCCGCGGCGAGTTTGACGTCACTCAGAACTCAGGGCCGGCGCCGGAGCGCACCGAGCCGCCGGCGCCGCCGCGGCGCCAGATAGCCGGGCATTGCACGCGGCCGTGGCGTGTATCGGTGCAGGAGTTTGGTCGTGTCCGACGCGGCCGTTCTGTAACGTGCTCGCCAGAGGTGCCGCTCTCCAATGACAGGCGACATCCGCGGCCTGGGGTTGAGGGCCGATCCTGCCGCACGAGGATATTGTCTTGTAGAGAGCGCTGAAGTCGGGCAGCTCGCCTTTCAGCCATGCGTATATTTTAAGTGATGGAAGACGTGGCAATTATCTCCTCTGGTAACTACGTAATTACAATAACCAAAAGGGTACAGTTGCCAGCAAACACTAAATCGTTTGTTCCGGTGGCTCAGCTGGTCAGAGCACCAGCGATCTGATTCAGCCATTCGTGGCGGGTATGTTTGAGTCGCCGAGGGCTTGATATTTACCCCGGGACTGAAATGGACTGCAGCTGGGGGCAGCGGCTGCGTTTAGGTCATGACGTCAGAGGGTAGGATGGACCGAGCCGGGCATCGCAGCACGTTGAACTTTCGCTGCAAAAGTATGCCATTGACCTGGAATTTCATGGTCGAATGGTGGGGTCGGGGCTTACGTAATAAGGACTTTCCGTAGCGCTATCATAGGACTCCATGCAGTCAAAATGTTTTGACTTGATATTTAAGAAAGGTCATAGAAAGGTCATACACACCTGGAATATGTTACGAAGGTAATTTCCCATTCTAACGCAAAGTCGCACTCTTTTTTATCCCAGGAAGACTGCCATGCTTTGCATGATTGCCGGATCTCACTAGAGGCTCCTTTTTTATCCCAGGAAGACTGCCATGTTTGCATGATTGCCGGATCTCACTAGAGGCTCCTTTCAATACCGGATAAAGAAACGTCCCGACACATGCGCTGTGAATTTTAACACGGATTTAAACATTATGTACACAAATGTTGCACAGTACATATCAAAAATGCGTTGGGAAATTAGGAAATGTTGACCAACTGCTCCAAACCTTTACGGAGAAAACACCGACAACCCGAGGTGGCCGAATCATCGTTCCCGAATATGGTATAGCGTCGATCTTTACCTCAACATAATATAACACTTATGTGTTGGTCCACTCTATCAACACTTTATCACACAGATCATCGCGGATGAGATGACGTAATAAAGTGCACTTAATATTCATTTGTTCGCATCGCGTGCTTTGTTGTTGTTGTTGTTGTTGTTGTTGTTGTTGTTGTTGTTGCGGCTGTGTTTCATGTGTGCGTCATCAATCCATTACATTGAGAAAAAATCATGATTTTTCGTGACACGCTGCGACATTGCACGGAATAACGTTTCAATAGCAATGACATTCTTTAAAATGCCACTGATGGCATGAAACGTTGCCATCATTTTATGGTCGCTGTGGCCCATCACAGGGCGCTGTGGTTTAAAGACGTGCATCTGTTGACGTCTGATCACTGGTCTGAATATGGGACGTCTGTTGACATCTGACCACCGGTCTGAATATGGGACGTCTGTTGACATCTGACCACCGGTCTGAATATGGGACGTCTGTTGACGTGTGATCACTGGTCTGAATATGGGACGTCTGTTGACATCTGACCACCGGTCTGAATATGGGACGTCTGTTGACATCTGACCACCGGTCTGAATATGGGACGTCTGTTGACATCTGACCACCGGTCTGAATATGGGACGTCTGTTGACATCTGACCACCGGTCTGAATATGGGACGTCCGTTGACATCTGACCACCGTTCAAACTGTAGCACGAGATCGCACGCCCATGCCAACCGCAGCGATGAGTTTACACTGGCCCATTGGCTTTCAGGACTGCTAAACCAAGCGTAAACAGATTACACTCACCGTACGCGAGGGGCCCAAGCCACCACTGTTGAATCGCCGCACGCTATTGCGCGTTATCTTCCAAGGTCGTGACCGTGTTGTATACCGATTGCGGCCGTTGCGTGCTTCATTGGATAAGCGTCACGTCCCAGTGCCGTGACCTTGTAGCGACTCCCATCCGTGCAGTCGCTGGGCTTGTCGGCTTCCCTCAGTGCTCGTCTCAATGTGCTGCGCGTTATTCCGACATCGTGAGCCTCGTTGAAGAAGACGCGTGTAGACGCAGCCTGTATTCAGATGTTGACTGTCTTTGTAGGATTTGCGTGCGCCTTGGCGGACTTCATGTGTACCCACGTACATCACGCATCGCGTATCGCCTTTATCACTTTTAGGGGGAGTGTTTCCATTTGTATAGGATTTTGAACTGAAATAGCCATATTGAGGATTATTCGGCGCAGTTCACAGATGTGAGCTTTAAGACCTAACCTCCCCTGGTTGCTGAGGCAAGCGCTCGCGAAGATGTGCAGGCTACTTCGGGAGACTATTTCAAGGTCACCCAGGCATCCATGACATCATTATAAAGTCATTTAATTTTGTCATTCAATGAGCTATAGGAGGATCAAAGCCAAGAAGCACATTATTTTCGAGTTGTTCATATTTGGTGCCCTTGAGCACGATTTCCAAATATAACGGCCGCCAATCGACTCTCAGTCAAAGCTGTACAAGGTACGATGACGTATTCAAACA
>NW_023596545.1:491253-535637 GCF_011947565.3 Pollicipes pollicipes
ATTGATTGGCCGCAGAGTAATCATTACAGACATCGCTCTGATAACTGATGCCTTCAGCGCGCTAGCTTCCACGCTGTTGAGAACAACTGTCCGGCCGCCTACACACGGCCATCACCGCTGACATAGCTTGGTGAAAGCTCGTAGTCCCTGGTGAAAAGGATACCCAGTGCCTGCCAAGCGAATTTATGTCCTCTGATTGCATCATTTCAACCGCCACAGAAAGTGCAGGCAAGCCGAAGGGAGGGGGTGGGGGGGGGGGGGGGAGGCGGATGGCGCGCCATGAGCTTGGCACGCGATTTGGAGTTCCCGGAACCCTGCCTTTCCCATGCCGACGGGAATCGCATTTGACCATATTTGGAAGCGAGGCTGAGGGTGCGTCTGCGATCTGCCGAGCTCGATGTCTGTTCGATGAGTTTCGCTGTGTATCCAGTGGCCATTGATCGCGGTTTCAACTGTGTTTGAGGACTTCTTTTCGACTGTCGCACGTTTGGCTTGTGATATCAGGGGTTGAGGGATATCTGCTCTTTGGAACTAACAATTTGTTGTGCGGTGCCCAGACCCCCGACAGAGTGGTGCGTATTGAGAAAGGAGAGATGCAATGAAATGATATATATGCATATATATATATATATATATATATATATATATATATATGTTACCCAGAAATGAGGAGGGAATGTGTAAACTATGCATAATAAATGCATCTTAGCAATTATCTTATGTACGGTTTAATATTCAGAAACTTGAGAGGGGCATTTCATTTACATCTCGTAATAAAGTGCGTTATAGTCGTCTGCATGCCCTCGTTCTCAGTGAGCATTTGTAAACACTATTTGGAGGCCGTCACAAAAATATAGCTTGATTAATTTCGGCGTGTTTATGGACCGAGGTGAGCCTGTCAGAGAGCCATTCGTTCCGTCGGAGGTTCTGTGGTACCCGTGTCAAAGTTTACAGCTCTGTTTAGAGGGTTTGGAAGACTCGCTGCACGTGGACTGACGCCAGCGGTGCTCGATCAACACTGGAGTGTCCTTGACGACTCATGGTTCCGTGGCTGCCCTCGCCGCGTGGGTCCGAGGGGTCAAGGTCGACTACACCTGCACAGCGTTGCACATTTCTTTTGTATACCATACGCGACTTATTTACCATGCCCCAGCTCCTTTAGGGCTTTGAGGCATTCCCAGCCCGCATTTCGGTTGTCCTGGAATAACAGGCAAACCAAGAGACGGTAATCTGCAGCTTTCAGTGCCCTCAGATAAACACAGAACAGATTACGTCGGAAAATGAACCTCAAGGTCATGCTTAGTCATGTTGTGATGAAGTCATAGATAAAATCGGTCCTGTGATTTTGCTCTGCGGCGTTGTATCTTGCCATGAGGAATTTGAATCAAAGCTCCAGCAAAGCTGTATGTATCGGAAAGGTTTGCTTGCGTGGGCCATTAAAACAGCGTTTGGAGAAGGCAACCTCTGCCGCCTGATGTTGAGAAGCGACCGTCACCTCGCACGGTTTCGTGCTGAAATAAGGGGTCTTTATAGGTCCGGACATTACTTGCCACATTCCTACCGATGCCTTCTCAGCCTCCCTGTGGCCAAGGTGCTCAGAGTCGGGGTCACCACGTAAGTGGACACCATCCCCTGCCAGACCGCCCCGCGCCCCACCCGCCGACGAAAACCGCGCCCCTCGACGAACTCGACGACCGACGGCTACCTGGTAGCGGCCGTGTTTACCTAAGGTTGAGCCGTCATGTTCCCACCAGCCGGGAGACGGACACCTGGCAGTGCACCAAACCCCAGCCGTGGCCCGGGACGGAGGCCGCCCCATCAGCCGCGGCCGCGCGCCGCCCCTGGGCCCGACCGCTGCCGAGCTCGACGGCGAGCTGAGTAGTACCTCGCCGGCGGTCGTGCCGGCGACGGCTGAGCACTGAGTCCCAGCACGCGCGGCCTGCGGACGCTCGCGGGTCGCACCGGGGCTCTGCCGTGCGTCAGCGGGCGGCTCGAGGCGTCAGCTCTCCCCCTGCCGCTTGCCCTGAGCCGCCCCTGGCGCCACGTGCCGCCGGGAGGCCAGGCCCCGCTGCTGTCCGTCCGCCCGCCGCCGGAGACTCAACACGGGGGCGGTACACTGCGCAGTGGCATGTTGCCGTCTGACCAGACGCTGAGTCAGGCTCGCCCCGGCGATAACACGTCAGCCGCCGCCGACCGGCTGCGTCGAGGGCGACGGCGGGCTGTGTCGGGGGCGACGGTCACTGCCGAAGGTTGGCCGGGGAGCGGATGGGATGAACGTTGTGCAGGTGGCCCTTTCACGGGCCTGCAACGCTGGCGGAAAAGGCAGTCGCCGAGTCGTTGTCGGCGCCAACGATGAAAATTTGCCGTTTTGTCACCCAGCAGTGACGTCATCGTTCTGCGCACGGCGGTGCGGCGGTCGTCGGCCACATCTCACATCAGTGACATGGATACAGAGAGGCCCAGCGAATTGTAAGCTCATGGATGCTTTTCGAGCCGGGGTCAAACGGCCCACCGTCTGGTCCTCCGTCGATTACACATTTCGCGCCCTGGATATTGTAATGCTGCGTCACGCTGCCCGGCTGCTTCTGCTGCCTGGCGCGCATTCTGTCACCATCCGCTGGTGCATACAGGCTACCTGAAAAGCGGTCCAGACTTCGATTGGGTGCAGGTAGCGCATTACTACAGCAGGTAAACCATGAAATGAAGTCAGTCGCCAAGTTCGGCAATATTGAATGTTGTAGCTGCTCACATCTGGCTCGCTTCTTGGCGTGGCAAATGTTTGGCGATCCACTGACCACATGCGGTGTCTGGGTGGTGCGTTGAACACATCGGTCTTTTGGAGGCACGTTGCACGGTCGACGAGCAGCCCGTCGCTGTCGGGAATACGACAGTGGCGTCATCATAACGGTGTATAGTACGCCGCGGATGACTCGCACGGTTGACGAGCAGCCCGTCGCTGTCGGGAATACGACAGTGGCGTCGCCATGACGGTGTGCAGTACACCGCGGATGAGTCGTACGGTTGACGAGCAGCCCGTCGCTGTCGGGAATACGACAGTGGCGTCGCCATGACGGTGTACAGTACGCCGCGGATGAGTCGTACGGTTGACGAGCAGTCCGTCGCTGTCGGGAATACGACAGTGGCGTCACCATGACGGTGTGCAATACGCTGCGGATGAGTCGCATGGTTGACGAGCAGTCCGTCGCTGTCGGGAATACGACAGTGGCGTCACCATGACGGTGTGCAGTACGCTGCGGATGAGTCGCATGGTTGACGAGCAGTCCGTCGCTGTCGGGAATACGACAGTGGCGTCACTATGACGGTGTACAGTACGCCACGGATGATCGACGCATTCGGACCGCCGCTCCATAGCTTGAGATACAGGCTGTAACACTGTCAGCGACGGTGACTCATCAAAAGAAGAAGAGTAACCTGGAATTACTCCAACGATGCCAAGCAAAAACAGTTCGGCGGGCTTGCACTGAAGCCAACGGTGACTAAACGCATCTGACCTGTGTCGGCTGCAACGCGATGTTTGGGCAGGACAGAACGCGTCTGGAGCTGACTGAGGTTGCTATTTCTGACCGCACACTTCGATAACTTGCGCGGCACGTTACCCGCTGAGTGTATGGAGCATTTTGCCCCGGCCGTTTATGCTGGCTGCATGTTTGGTGGTTTCTGGGCCCGCATGGGCGCTCGCTCGGTTATCAGATGCTAGGACGGGTCTGGGTTGTCTGGCTACCAAAGCTGAGAGAGGGCTCGTGCCTTGGGTTGTTCACTCAGGTCGTGTAGTGGCGGGGTCGCAAGGGTCAGATTTCGCGACACTGTAATGTAGGAAAGATCGCAAAGGAAACATTTACGGTCTTCTGGTGATGAGCCCTCTTCTCTCATAATCGCTCTTCCTTTCGCCCTGTGTGCAGAATCTCTCTGCCACTGTTTCGAATTCGGTCAATTTGTGACGCAACTATAAGTCAGCTGATGTGACAACTGCTGGAGTCATTTACGCGGTAAACTATTTGGCAAAACTGCAAGTGCTGTGCTGACTCGCCTGTGCTCCGAACACAGACGTGACATTCTGATCAGCGTTTCCAGCGCGTGCAAGTGCAAGTGCTGAAATAAACACATGAAATTTGCGCGATCTGTAACACGTGTCAAGAAAATAACTAAAAAATAATATTTTCCGTTCCAGTCCTGCAACGCTTTAGCACAACGGTGTCTAAGGTCTCAGCGTAATATTAGGATTTTTAATTAGGGTCACTTTCGATGTGAGTGACGAACAATTCAAGCTATGACATGCAATTCTTGAGATACACATTACAAGCAAAGTAGGGAAATTAAGAAACTGGAAGTGATTCGTGGAGTTTTCAGACATAAACAGCAAGACATTCGGTTAAAAAAGTTTGCACCATTATTATTGTTCTTTTCATTGGACAAAACCCTGCTTGCCTGTCGCCTACATACGGTCTCGCTGTGATGGGCCGCAGCGGGAGGACTAGGCAGCCAGCATCAGCAAGGCGAGCTGCGGCCCGTGTCTGTCAGTTGCCGGGACGGAAAATGATTTGTCTGTTAACCAGCACGTAGTGTTGACATGACTGGTGACATAATCGGCCGAGCACGCGTTGGAAACGCTGATCAGAATGTCACGTCTGTGTTCGGAGCACAGGCGTGTCAGCTGTGGCGATCACCACGCAAATGGCAGCTGAAGGCACGTTTTGCTTTGAAACGGGCAGTCCACAAACTGACGCTCGCAGCCTGATGGTCGGAGTGGAAGGACGAGCTGTTCCGCTACCCCGGGCCCAGCTGCCTCTCGGTATGACGTCATCACCAAGGCGCGCCCCGTGTGACGCGTACAGCCGCATCGAGCACCGGCTGCATAGGGCCATTTCCAGTGTCGGCTCGTAATGTGTGCACACGGAACGCACACCGGGGAAGGTCCCATGTCCACGAACGTGCGACAAACACGAGCAAACCTGCCTGAGGGGATGTCGTGACGGCAGAAAAACGTGCCGATTTCGCCTCCCCCCTTCCACCCTCCTAACGTTGTGCCCGACCGGGTTCTGCCCACGCAGCGGGCCGCGGATAGCGTGGCTATTCCTGTTGGTACTGATCGCGTCACTCACAGCACGTGCTGCGCCTGTCCGGTGCTGAGCCGCGCCGCTGACCCGTGCCCAGGGGCGGCGTTCTTGGGCGAAGCTAGGCCCGCCGTCTCGGCCCGGAGCGCCGGACGAGAGGCAGGGGAGGCCGGCCTTCCAGAATATTGGGCCTCTATACGAATGGAATGACGGTCCAAGCGTGCCATCCTTTCAGCTACACAGCCCATTTTCGTCCTCAAGATGATGCACCTGCCATGGCCCACTGTGATCATGTAGCTCGTTACGAGATTTTTCACTTGTGGTCAATCACCATGATCAATTTTTGTTTCCGGCAAAAATAACAGGATGTTGGCCGAAGCGTGGGAATGCATTCGCAAAGCCACGGTATATGAAGTCTTTTGATCCCAAGAGTTTTCCCGTAACACAGTGATGCAGATGGATCCAAAAATAAGATCCAGCGTTGTGCAATAGGTATGCAACTGAGGTAGTCTGGGCTTCGTCCATAAAGTTTACCCAAGCTGTCACTTTTGAGCCGGCAGGCCCGCAGAGCGAGGGCAAAAAAAGAAAGAAAAGCTCTGAGCTCTTACCGGGTATTGCTGGCAAGGTGGGGCGTTCCCGCCGACCATCACCACACCAAATTAATAAAGTTATGATTTTCATGCCCCTGAATAGCATAAGATAGTTTTGTATCTGTTGCTTTGTTCACTTTCTTTTAATCACCACATGAGCAGCACTCCACTAACAGGTGGAGCCGTTTCAATAAAATACAATAAATGCACAGAGCACAGTAGTATAAACACGAATAAATGATGATGTGCTTCAAAGCTAAGTGAAGATGCTACAGAGTCAAAGCATACTTGATCACTTGATCACTTGAGTGCTAAAAATGTCAAAACTGTCATGAAAGATATCTGCACCAGTGTTGCTAGCTAATGAAGTGTTCCCAACGCCAGACAGTCTGCAAAACAGACCGCTCTGCACTGTATGCACATGAGCGCGAGGTACCGCGAGCAGAGCTCGGGTGCGGGTCGATCGAGGCGGTGCAAGCTAGGGAGACAGCTTAGCAAGATTTGATGTCCAGTTTACCTTTGAAGATGTTTCTTAAAAGAAGCAAATCGCGCTGCATTCTTTGCGCTGCATTGCGGGCCGCTGCTAGGGATGCAATTTTGGAATGAAGCAGAAGGCTGTCATAAGAAAAAGAAGCCGTTCGCAAGGAGAATGTATGAGTAAGCAACCGAATAAAAAATTAGTGTTGTACTCGATCAACCCTCACTGTGTGGGCATTGGTCCATCCCGTTCAGATCACGCTGCAGTATTCTAAAATCGATCGCACGTTTGTAACATACGCAGCCATCACAACCCTTCAGTTGAACTTGGACCTGCCAGCACCGATTCAGAAGGACCGAATAAAGAGACTAAGTGCTCGATTGCCCCTACTGGCTATGTCAGCGACGTGTGAAGCAGAGGTAAGTTTAGTATCCAGCGTTATGCCGGGGTTCCTAATTATACATATACGCTCAAGCTCAGTTCCATCGATAAAATACTTGGTCTGGACGGGAGCACGCCTGGGGTCATCGTAAACGTCTCACATTTTACAGGGTTGAGGGTCAGGACCCATCTGACCGACGACGATAACAGGTGATCGAGATTACCCTGCAGTAGCGGGCCGTCAGCCGGGGACGTAATTTTGCGGAATTTTTTACGTCATCGGCATGCAAAAGACAGTCGGATTCAATGGCACATGGAAGACCACTGATAAACAGTGAAAAAGGAAAGGAACCAAGAGTGATCCTTCCGTGACGTCGGATGTCACCAGTTTCCAATCGGAGGATCTTCCGTTGACGATGACCCTCCGACTTCTGTCGGACAGATACGAGACAAACCATTATAACACACATTTTCTCAAATGGTATGAAGGTTTTAGCTTGTGCATTAGGAACCCATCTTTAGCGCTCTGAAAAGCAGCCGAATAATCAGTGTAAATGGCATTCGTCTGGTATCCGTCCGACATGATCTCCTAAGCCGACTTCAGGTAAACACATAAGCTCTTGCTGCACGAACGCCCAGGAATAAAACCATGCTGATGGTGGCACAACATAGGTGAGACGTGGAGGAATAGCTCGTCATACGCAGCCTGTTCCAACATATTTCCGAGGACAAGAAACAGGGATATACCTCTGTAATTAGACGCGTTTTTTGTCGCTTTTCTGAAAAAAATTGGTATGATGTTTGCCTGCCCCCACCTCCCCGGGATGACATCGGAACTCACTGAGAGGTTACAGATCTTGGTGAGCGGAGCAACTATCTCGTCCATGCACTCCGCGATTATGTGGGGCCTGATAGTGTTTGTCCCACAGGCCTTGTTAGGGCAGACCATAGTTGTCGCGGATCGCACGGCTGCCTCAGAGACCGGCAGCTGGCTTAGCGAATCGACTACGTAACACCGCGCACCAGGAGAGTTTCGCACACGGTTATTAGCAAATTTCAGAGCGCGTGCGTCATTCGACGCGGCAACGCAAGTCATGTCATCGGACACGAGAATCCGCTCAGAGTTATACAAGACTGGTGATATGCATGCCTTCTTCGTGAAGCAGTTTCAAAATGGCCAGTAACGCTTGGGGTTGGGCTTTTAGTTGAAGTTGTGAGTTTATAAAAATACTGATCGTACTTAAATTTGGTCACGGACTTACAATCATGTCTCTTGTCCGCAAACTCCGCCGCGGTCGCCGCGCCGGGGCTTCTCCGCAGGCGTCGGAGAGCTGCCTCTGTGGGTCGGGGAGCAGCTCACACCGCACTGTCGAACCAGGGGGCAGTCGGCGTAGGGGGGCGATCGCGGGGACGTGGTCGGCGATGGCCGACTAAGCAGTGTGTGGAAGGTGTCCACTGCTTGGTCAGCTTCGACGTCATCCAGCAGCCCCACGGGAGCAGGAAAGGACTCCGGCGTAGACCGTCGAAGTCAGTGCCTTTATAAATGAACGCATCACCCCGATTGACCACATTGACCACAGACCGACTGCTTACCGGCACACTAACAGCGACGATGGTCTCTTTGCGATCTGAGTTCGAAAGACCGTCTTGCACTTCGACCTGCCACGGTATGCCTCGGAACAGTACTAGGTCCGGAGTGTTCTCCTTTCTAGTGGGCTGGCGGACCCGCTGACTCAGACACAGCCAGCCGCGCGTGTCCACGGGTCTGGTGGCGAGGTCCGACGCTCTCCGCAGGTTGGGAGCGGCACCACCAGCCGCAGTGTCCGGTATACTTCAGGGAGGTTGGAATCTCCGACGGCGTTTCTGGAGCTCAGCGGTTGCAGTACTAACAGAGCGGCAGCTATTCCGTCAATGGGCACATCATCCTCAGAAGGGCGGTAACGCACGGCCAGAATCGCCGATGCATCCTGCAGTCGCACCAGCAGCATTTCGGTGTTGACCGGGTGTGACAGACGCGGCGGGAGCAGTGTCGAGCGGACGGCGCAGGCCACGCCGCCACCTACAGACCCACGACCTCAGCGGAACCACGTGTGTTCCTGGAATCCGAAATGGAGCTCGGAGTCTGACACGGTGTCGTATTACATAACATGCCAAACGGCCTGATTTGCCAACGAAGAAAGAGGTTTTGTAATGTAAAGACGCATAAATTTGCAATCGAACAGAATAATGTGGAGCTCAACAAGTGTAAGCTCCGGACATACAGCTTCAATTTAGTTCCCTAAACTCATCTCATCATCTCTTTCTGCTTGTCTTTGTCGTGCCCTTTTCACCTGCTACTTTCCTTTGTGTGAGCTTTCCCCGCGAAGTCACCGGCAGTGCGCCACATGAGCCCAGTGAGGACACTACTCGGTTTGTGTAAAGATCTAAGTTATGATTGAGTGTGTCGTACTTGCGCATGATGCGTGATGCGCATAAACACCTTGGGATTATGTCGCTGCGGAATGGCTGTTATTTCTCTGTGTTTATAGTTTGCTTCACTGTTGCAGAAACCGGCACGATGATGTATGAGCATTTTCGGCATGGATACATCTTTGCGCAGTGCTACATCCGCTGTATCTGCACGCATATGCCAGGAGCTGCTTCTTCGCCGCGCTGCAAGTCTAAGAATGGGTGTGCCGCTACATCAGTGTGAAGCAGCAGAGCAAAAGCCAGGACGTAGGTGAGTGAAAATCTCTAAAAGTGGATCCCAAGCCCACACACACCGAGAAATGGTCTTCCGATGTCTGACTTTCGGAAAACGGCTTTCAAATGCCCGAATTTATAACCGATGTTTTGGTGCAATAAGCTAAGCGTCGAGGGTATTGGAATAATTTGCCCTAGTTGCCACCTCAACCAAGCATTTACGTTAAGTGCTGCCTTTTGGAAATGCTGGAAACATCGCTCAAGCGCCCTGCAAGTCAAAGGATGTTCTTTCGACGGATGTGGCAGATTTAAGGTAGTTTCTTTCCTCATTTGACTCCCCTGATGTTGAGCTGATTCTCGTGACGCCCTACGGGATATCTCGCTTTCCGTTGGAATGCTGCGTGATACAGAGCTTCGCCCCGTTTATTCGTGCTGCCGACTGCAGTCCGCTGGATCAGAGGCGGCTCCCTAGTCTGCCCACCACATCTGTGTACATTCAACCGAGTGTTGCAGTCCGCTGGGTCAGAGGCAACTCCCCGGTCTGCCCGCCACGTCTGTGTACATTCAACCGAGTGTTGCAGTCCGCTGGGTCAGAGGCAGCTCCCCAGTCTGCCCGTCACGTCTGTGTTCATTCAACCGAGTGTTGCAGTCCGCTGGGTCAGAGGCAGCTCCCCAGTCTGCCCGTCACGTCTGTGTTCATTCAACCGAGTGCTGCAGTCCGCTGGGTCAGAGGCAGCTCCCCGGTCTGCCCGCCACGTCTGTGTACATTCAACCGAGTGTTGCAGTCCGCTGGGTCAGAGGCAGCTCCCCAGTCTGCCCGTCACGTCTGTGTTCATTCAACCGAGTGTTGCAGTCCGCTGGGTCAGAGGCAGCTCCCCGGTCTGCCCGTCACGTCTGTGTACATTCAACTGAGTGTTGCAGCCCGCTGGGTCAGAGGCAGCTCCCCAGTCTCCCCGCCACGTCTGTGTACATTCAACCGAGTGTTGCAGTCCGCTGGGTCAGAGGCAGCTCCCCAGTCTGCCCGCCACGTCTGTGTACATTCAACCGAGTGTTGCAGTCCGCTGGGTCATAGGCAACCCCCCAGCCTGCCCGCCACGTCTGTGCACATTCAGCCGAGTGACGTCAACAACCAGCGGCAAGTCTGGCGCGATCAAACGCCGACCCTCGCGGAGCTGAGTACGCCGCCCGGCTGGCGCGGAAGACGACGCTGGCCGGCACCGGCGGAGAATGCGCGCTCTACGTCAGCCGACACCCCGCTTCGCCAACAGCAGGGCCCTGGAATTGTTCGGTCCTGAGCCTGGCGCCTCGGGCTGATGGTCAAAGCATGCTTCCCGGATCGGACGCTCCCAGCAGCCCGCGCTTTGCGATTGAACCGACGGCGGCAGCGAGGAAATCAGACATAGCTTGTCAATAATCATTTTCCGGATTTGACCCCGGTGGCCCACTGCTTTTGAAGCCGGACAAGCGCCCGTTGGCCACCTCCAGACAGGCACGTGATGGCGCTTTTATAATGCGTGACTAACCCGGCGTTAAGTACGTGGCGATTCAGGCTAGTGCTACGTCGTGCCTGTAACACGATTGGAGCTGATGAGCTTCAGGCGCCCGTTTCTGACGCAATTTGCACATTCCTTTCGGGCTCCGTGACCTGTGTAGCTTCTGCCCAGAGAAAAGCCAAGTATCGCTCGCTGCGATCTGTACGGCCGGAGTTTGGAACAGGGCGAGGCTTAGCAGACACGGAGTGGGTCGGATTGCTCTGGGCACCAGCCCGGACTGCCATGTATGCACATACCGCACCAACCCGGACAGCCCTGAATACACATACTGCACCAGCCCGGACGGTCATGTATGCACATACTGTACCAGCCAGGACGGCCATGTATACACATACTGTACCAGTCCGGACGGCCATGTATACACATACTGCACCAGCCTGAACGGCCGTGTATACACATACTGTGCTAGTCCGGACGGCCATGTATACATGTACTGCACCAGCCCGAACGACCATGTATACACATACTGTACCAGCCCGAACGGCCATGTATACACATACTGCACCAGCCCGGACGGCAATGCATACACATACCGCACCAGTCCGGACGGCAATGCATACACAAACCGTACCAGTCCGGACGAACATGTATACACATACTGCACCAGCCCGAACGGCCATGTATACACATACTGTACCAGTCCGGACGGCCATCCATACACATACTGCACCAGTCCGGATGGCCATGTATACACATACTGCACCAGCCCGGACGGCCATGTATACACATACTGCACCAGCCCGGACGGCAATGCATACACATACCGCACCAGTCCGGACGGCCATGTATACATATACTGCACCAGCCCGAACGGCAATGTTTACATTTACTGTGTCAGCCAGGATGGCCATGTATACACATACCGTACCAGTCCGGACGGCCATGTGTACACATACTGCACCAGGCCGAACGGCAATGTATACATATTCTGTTCCAGCCAGGACGGCCATGTATACAAATACCGCACCAGTCCGGACGGCCATGCATACACATACTGCACCAGTCCGGACGGCCATGCACATACTGCACCAGTCCGGACGGTCATGTATATACATACTGCACCAGTCCGGACGGTCATGTATACACATACTGCACCAGCCCGGACGGCCATGCATACACATACTGCACCAGCCCGGACGGCCATGTATACACATACTGCACCAGTCCGGACGGTCATGCATACACGCACTGCACCGGCCCGGACGGCCATGCATACACACACTGCACCAGTCCGGACGGCCATGCATACACACACTGCACCAGTCCGGAAGGCCATGTATATACATACTGCAACAGCCCGGACGGCCATGCATACACACACTGCACCAGTCCGGACGGCCATGTATACACATACTGCACCAGTCCGGACGGTCATGCATACACACACTGCACCAGCCCGGACGGCCATGCATACACATACTGCACCAGTCCGGACTGCCATCCATACACACACTGCACCAGTCCGGACGGCCATGCATACACACACTGCACCAGTCCGGACGGCCATCCATACACACACTGCACCAGTCCGGACGGCCATGTATACGCATACTGCACCAGTCCGGACGGCCATGCATACACACACTGCACCAGTCCGGACGGCCATGCATACACACACTGCACCAGTCCGGACGGCCACGTATACGCATGCCGCAGCAGTCCGGACGGCCATGTATACACATACTGCACCAGCCCGGACGGCCATGTATACGCATGCCGCAGCTGGTCCGGACGGCCATGTATACATATACTGCACCAGTCCGGACGGCCATGTATACGCATGCCGCAGCAGTCCGGACGGCCATGTATACACATACTGCACCAGTCCGGACGGCCATGCATACACACACTGCACCAGTCCGGACGGCCATGCATACACACACTGCACCAGTCCGGACGGCCATGTATGCGCATGCCGCAGCAGTCCGGACGGCCATGTATACGCATACTGCACCAGTCCGGACGGTCATGCATACACACACTGCACCAGTCGGGACGGCCATGCATACACACACTGCACCAGTCCGGACGGCCATGTATACGCATGCCGCAGCAGTCCGGACGGCCATGTATACACATACTGCACCATTCCGGGCGGCCATGCATACACACACTGCACCAGTCCGGACGGCCATGCATACACGCACTGCACCAGTCCGGACGGCCATGTATACGCATGCCGCAGCAGTCCGGACGGCCATGTATACACACACTGCACCAGTCCGGACGGCCATGTATACACACACTGCACCAGTTCGGACGGCCATGTATACACATGCCGCAGCTGGTCAAGATCATACCGCACCAGTCCGGACGGCCATGCATACACATACTGCACCAGTCCGGACGGCCATGCATACACACACTGCACCAGTCCGGACGGCCATGTATACGCATGCCGCAGCAGTCCGGACGGCCATGTATACACACACTGCACCAGTCCGGACGGCCATGTATACACACACTGCACCAGTTCGGACGGCCATGTATACACATGCCGCAACTGGTCAAGATCATACCGCACCAGTCCGGACGGCCATGCATACACACACTGCACCAGTCCGGACGGCCATGCATACACACACTGCACCAGTCCGGACGGCCATGTATACGCATGCCGCAGCAGTCCGGACGGCCATGTATACACATACTGCACCAGTCCGGACGGCCATGCATACACACACTGCACCAGTCCGGACGGCCATGCATACACACACTGCACCAGTCCGGACGGCCATGTATACGCATGCCGCAGCAGTCCGGACGGCCATGTATACACATACCGCACCAGTCCGGACGGCCATGCATACACACACTGCACCAGTCCGGACGGCCATGCATACACATACTGCACCAGTCCGGACGGCCATGCATACACACACTGCACCAGTCCGGACGGCCATGTATACACATACTGCACCAGTCCGGACGGCCATGCATACACACACTGCACCAGTCCGGACGGCCATGCATACACATACTGCACCAGTCCGGCCGGCCATGTATGCGCATGCCGCAGCAGTCCGGACGGCCATGTATACACACACTGCACCAGTCCGGACGGCCATGCATACACACACTGCACCAGTCCGGACGGCCATGTATACGCATGCCGCAGCAGTCCGGACGGCCATGTATACACACACTGCACCAGTCCGGACGGCCATGCATACACACACTGCACCAGTCCGGACGGCCATCCATACACACACTGCACCAGTCCGGACGGCCAGGTATACGCATACTGCACCAGTCCGGACGGTCATGCATGCACACACTGCACCAGTCGGGACGGCCATGCAAATACACTGCACCAGTCCGGACGGCCATGTATACGCATGCCGCAGCAGTCCGGACGGCCATGTATACACATACTGCACCATTCCGGGCGGCCATGCATACACACACTGCACCAGTCCGGACGGCCATGCATACACACACTGCACCAGTCCGGACGGCCATGTATACGCATGCCGCAGCAGTCCGGACGGCCATGTATACACACACTGCACCAGTCCGGACGGCCATGTATACATACACTGCACCAGTCCGGACGGCCATGTATACGCATGCCGCAGCTGGTCAAGATCATACCGCACCAGTCTGGACGGCCATGTATACGCATGCCGCAGCTGGTCAAGATCATACCGCAGCAGTCCGGACGGCCATGTATACACATGCCGCAGCAGTCCGGACGGCCATGTATACGCATGCCGCAGCTGGTCAAGATCATACCTCTCACGGCGCGCCTTCATCAGAGCTTTTACAGCCACACTTTTTAGCTTTTTAGCACCTTTTTAGCCGGAGAGTCGGCATCAAAGATAGACTTACGTACGGCCTTATTTGAACAACGATTTCAATGACACAAAATCATCCAAAACGCAAATTCATAGCGCATGCGTCGACAGTAGTTGTACATGCAGAGTACGACAAGAAGGAACGGAAGCAGTTTCACCATCGCTTTTCAGCCACCTCCCATTTCTTAGTTAATTGCCTGGTTTCTAAAGAACTCTACTATTCGATGCCAAGATAGGTTTTCATCAGATTTGGCTAGTGTGGCAACCACAGCTCACCTGGCAAGTGGGTAAACGTGGAGGAGCTAGAGCCGGCTTTGATCGGGGGAAATGCTAGTCCCATTATTTCACTTTAAAGTGGGACTCATGCACATGCTGATATGTTTTCGCTAAGCGCAATGGAGTGGAGACCCTCTTTGGTCTCCTCATCAGTGAGCGTCGATGTGAGGCTGTGGTAATCATGTAGTTCATATTTGCTCTTGAAGTTCTCGCATTTGGTTACCGCGCAACTCCGCATTGATGTATTAAAACTGTCTGGTTACCACGCAACGCAAAATCCAAACTTTGCCTGCTGTGCTCCAAAAGCATTTCTACGTAAATGCTTAAACCTTTAGTCTGGAAGGCTACGAAGGCCTTGCTTTGAATTTCTCCCCCAAAACAAGTAGCGAAAAGCTCACGTGGGTTCTACAATTTTCATACTGGTAGCTGTGTAGAAATCCTTGAGCAGATTGCGCAGCGAGAGCATTTAAATTTGTCTTATGTTAAGCGGGAATATCTCGACTTGAAAAGCGAATTACAGCATCCAATATCGATGGCCTTTTGTAGTTGCATGAGCTGTGATGACCTCAGTTGCCCTCAGTGCTGTATTGCCTCCATGTTAGCGGGCTTATATAAAGGTCACTGTAGTGGCCAGATGACCAACAACGTGTACTGACCAGCTGATCAACGACGTATACTGACAAACTGACCAACAACGTGCACTGACCAGCTTACCAACAACATTTACGGACCAGCTATCAACAACATGCACTGACCAGCTTACCAACGATGTGTGCTGACCAACTGACCAACAACGTGTACTGACCAGCTGATCAACAGCGTATACTGATCAGCTGATCAACAGCGTGTACTGACCAGCTGATCAACAGCATGCACTGACCAGCTGACCAACAATGTGTACTGACCGGCTAATCAACGACGTGTAGTGACCAGCTGATCAACAGCGTGTACTGACTAGCTGATCAACAGCGTGTACTGACCAGCTGATCAACAGCATGTACTGACCAACTGACCAACAGCATGCACTCACCAGCTGACCAACAACGTGCACTGACCAGTTGAACAAAAACGTACACTGACCAACTGACCAACAATATGTACTGACCAACGGACCAACAACGTGCACTGACCAGCTGACCAAAAACGTGCACTGAACAACGTTGTAAAGGCTGATGCATTCGCATGGCAGCGCATCGGACAGTAAAGTTGCAATTCGGACCTGTAGCGACTGAGGTCAACGTTGCTGTCTGAGCAGCGTCGGTAAGGTCAATGTTTGAGCAATGTTATCCTCCGTTCGCCCAACCGAACGAAGGGACCCGTAGCGGCCTAAGCGCACCAGATTGATAAAGACTGATGGCACCGGGTTGTCGAAGTCAAATGGGTTCATCGAATATCCGGCAGATGATTTTCGACAATGGAGATGGATGCAGAGACGGCGGTGATGTAATGCTTCCCGTATCCGGGTGAGCCTCCGGCGCGGCTGCGCGCGTTATTGCTCAAGCTGCGTCCGATGTGAGTTGACCTTTAAAGAGCCAGGCAAGTGTGGGGCGCCAGCGGCTGCAGCGAGGTCACGGCTCGCTATCGCTTAGGTGCGCGTGAGTTTGATGAGCATGTCGCAGAAGACGCTTATTCGGGAAACTTGCAATTCCGCAATATGCGTAATCAAGTGGGACACACTTCTCGACAAAATGTATTGTGACACCCATGTGTATACGTCACCAATCATGGCATGCGGGAAATGTGTTGCGTGCACAGATTTCATGGAGTCTGTTAGTTCCGTGACATCCATTTCCATAGCAAGTTGGCGTTGGGCACAACCAACGCTGAGCGTAAGCCATAGCGCTTAAGCGCTAGGCTTGGTTTGGAGCCCATTTTGTGAGCGTGTGTGGTGAGAGGCTCGAGGTGACAGCTCAATGCTATTAACAACGGCAGGTCTTCAGGTGGTCACGTGATCAAATTGGCATCAGTTTGGTGGAAGTTTTTGTATACGTGTATGTATTTGACCTCTGCCGTATGATAGAAGCACTCACGGTATAGATTATCATAAAACAATAAGATTGGGAGGCAGATCTACACATGCTTATGCACATTACGTAACCATTGAAATAAGTAGAGCCGTGTCTAATCAAGACCTTTCCCAACACAATCTGGCAAAAGGCCAGTAATCAAAATGCGGCCACAGCGAAGACAGGACAGCGCCGCCGACCAACCCAGCTCGGCTGCCGGGTTGGGCACCCGCCGCGACGACGCGTTAGCTCCAGCTTTAACTTGCATTAGCCGCCCCCCCCCCCCTCCCCCCCCCCCCCCCCTCCCAACCCCTGTAAGCCCATTCGATCGCCTTCACCGCTTGTTTATTAACACACGACAGGTGTAACGGGTACACGACACAAATATCCGTCACAAATGTCGTTCGTTAGTGTCTGATGTTTGCATGGTTAGCCCACGGTTGCCGTCTAATTTGTGTGCTGCGGGTTCCGGGCCGTACCCCGTGGGGATGTACACGAACGAGCTGCGTTTATTTTCTCGAATACTGGACGCGGTGGTCTGTGACGTAGGCAGGGGGTCGCCGGGTCGTGTCATGTTACTCTGTAAAAGCGTAAAAGTAGTACCAAAAACTTTTTTCTTCAGGGGTTGAACGTGCATTCCAAAGTCGTCCTCATCGTCGTCTGTCCGTTATCCAGAATCGTACAGACCCAGCACTGATGCAGTACACTGTTTATGTACTCCGCTGCGCTGCCCTGCGTGAGGGGACACCGTAATTCAAGTGGTGTTCTACTATCCACTATGCTGGCATGAGCCGGTTTAGCAGGTCTGTGGACCATGTTGGCTCTGTGTTTTTATATCACGGCAGTCCCCAGTGTCGACAGTTGTGTGAAGCTCTGAAAGAAAACACGTGGGTCCTAACTTGATCTTGTTTTTGATATCAATACAACCAGAGAGAGTTAAGTTCGACAATTCAACTGCGGTCAATGATCAAGTAATCAGTTGGTCTCTTGTTTTTTATACCAATATCACTAGAGAGTAAATTTCGACAATTCAACTGCGGGTCGATGATCAAGTAATCAGTTGGTCTCTTGTTTTTTGTTTTTGATATCAATACTACCAGAGAGAGCAAAGTTCGACAATTCAACTGCGGGCCAATGATCAAGTAATCAGTTGGTCCCTGTCACACGGGAATGGCGATTAGGGGTGTGAACAGCATTAGTAGTACCTTGTGTTCCATTCCTTGCTCAGAATGATCCATCGAATCGAAGGTCATCTATCGCCAGGTCGATTTGCCGCGTAAGGCTGCGAGATCACGGTGTCAATAGGTCGAAAATGGTCCTTTGAAATTGCCAAAAACTCCCTTGCATAGTGAGATTACGGACATGAACTTCACATTGACTTGGATATCACTTGAGTACAAGTCATAAACCACCAGAAGTTGAAAGCATCTGAGGCTATGACATGGGAAACTTGGCTGTCTTTAAGACCTTACACCACCCCATGATCGAATTTTCAGAGCTTTTGAGATATGAAGGTTTTAATTTGTTTTGTTTTTTGTTTTGTTCTGCCGTGGAATCCACATCATGCCCAGCATTCTTACTTCTTCATCTTCCATACCTATATTACTTTTTTATTGTTTGCACCTTTTCGCTCATCGCCAAGAAAACATTAGTTAACATTATTGCTTGTGGATGTGGCGGCCTATACAATACATTGCAATGCAGTATAGGGATATCGATGCATCGCCCACGTCTCGGTGGCCATTTCCTTGTGCGCACCAGCGTTTCTGGGTACTGGTGGCGGTTTCTCCCTGATGAGTCCAGATATTCCCTGCCAGTGAAAGTCTAGTTAATGAAGCTAGCTCTTGGGCAATCGCCATCCTCATGGCTGGCCTGGGTTACTCCCCGTGTGCATCGATGTTCCCCTCGGCACCAGCGGCGGCAATCATCGAACGTCGCCAGCGCGCACGAACGCATACGGGACGGGGGGGGGGGGGGGGCTGTCATCGCTGCCGTCTGGCCGTCGCCGCACCTCGGGACCGTTCTGCCTGGGCGGGATGCTCATGATTCGATCACACGCGGCTGCCAGCTCCGGCGAAATTATTCCGATTTCATGAGTACAGGACAAAAATCGTAAGGCTCATATTGATGTGAAAAACGTCCGTGGCAGCAGGTCGGAAGAAAATATCGCGTCTCAAAAGATCGTCTTCAGGGGATGCTACGAAGCACGATCGGAAGCAAAGGATCCTTCAGGATCACGGCTGTCAGCGAAAATATCGCCATTAGTAGACGTCGCAAATGCAACGGATCGTGCGCAAACGCTCGTGTGCAAAATATTACAGAAAACAATATAGTGGTTTAAGATCGGCAGGAGAATATTGGTAGGCGTTGAAAAGGGTACTGCTAAAGACCATTAACATCCGTTTCCACGCAAACCACCTGTAAGCTAAAGATCGTGCATTGTGCACGTTCAGCAGTACTCGGATGCATCGTAAACCTCCCTAGGCGGTGTCTGCAGGGTTCGTGCTAAAGAAGCTAGCCGTCCGATGTCATTCATGATGTCACATCCCTTCGATCAATCGCTTTTCGGTGTTTGCAGCGATCCGAATAACAGTGCGATACGGAGCGAACGGCACCGGCCGCTGGCCCCGTCCACTGGCACGCGCTTTTTCTGCCGCGTGCCTTGTTCCGCCTGGCATGCTGGCGGCGCCGGCCTGTCTGCAACCAGGTCAGAAGGGGTGGCGGCGCGCCCGGCTCGCGCGCTTCTCCCGCCCCTTTTGGCGCGGCCGGCGAAGGCTCGCGCTGAGCGTGCGTGAGCGCCGTGGCCAGGTGGGACACGCACATTATCGGCGCCGCCGCATCCAACTGGAGCACCATTGACGTCACGGATCACGTGACCGTCGCCAGGAGGGGGGGGGGGGGGGGGGGGATAAACACAGCCTGCTGAGCCTCGATGGCTGGCCTCGGGGAGCCTGCCGGGTGTCGGAGGTGCTTGGCAGCGGGCGGGCGGCGCGGCCCGTCGAGACACGGCCCGTCGGAGATGCGGCGGGCTTTCTAGTCGCGAGCGCAAGAGTATGGGGCGTTGCATCAGGTGCACTGCTGCGCCGTTAACTACGGCTATAATTAGAAACTCGGCATTTTTCGAAGGATTGAAGGGGCTGTACCCCACTTGCAGAGATTGGGGAAGTATGATATTTGATGAAGCAATTCTCACTTGCATGGAACCAGCTGGTGGGAAGTGCGATGGCCTGTCCTGAATGTGAAGATTTGAAACCGAAAAGTGTGGTGTTCATTACATCATATTTCCTTTGATCATGGACGTATTGTGAACTCAATACGTCCCATATGCATTGATATGAACTACATGCATACATATGTGCTTAAATATGTGTACACACATACACATGCACACACACAACACACACACACACACACACACACACACCACACACACACACAGCACACACACACACACACACACACACCACAATATATATATATATATATTATATATATATATATATATATATATATATATATATATATACATATGGGTCCCTGAGCACCAATTTACCCAATGCAGTCACTAGCGCGCCATAAAAGGGGTGTGACTACGTGCGGCACGATCCCTTGAAAAAAATGAATCATGAATGTGGGTATATACATACGCAAATACGTATGGTGATATGCGAGAGCGAGAGAAGGAGAGAAAGAGCGAGAAAGTGAGAGGGGGAGGGAGGAGGAAGAGAGGGAGAGAGAGGGAGAGAGAGAGAGAAATGAGAGAGAGAGAGGAGAGGAGCGAGAAGAGAGATGGAGAGAGAGAGAGGAGGAGGAGAGACGATGAGAGGAGAGAAGAGAGAGAGAGGCGAGAGAGACGAGAGAGAGAGAGAGAGAGAGAGAGGAAGAGAGAGAGAGAGAGAGAGAGAGAGAGGGAGAGAGCGTAATGGCAAAGCGAGTGTGATGCACTCGCGCAGGCCGGGTCAGTGACCTTCAATCCGGTCTCAGCAGCCATCGCTACGGAAATTTATCAACATAAGCGACCTCGGCTATTCGTGTGGGAACAGCCATCCACGTTCTCCTGTCATGATGTGGGGACTGGTGGAGTCAGTGGTGTGCACGTGCAAGCTTGAGCGAAACTCCATGAAACGGTGGACTGCAGTGTCAAAGTGCCAACCTCCGGCTGTTGTTCTATTCATCGGCAGCTCAGTAAGACGCCCCACTGCTGTTGTGGCTTAAGAAAAAAGCTGTGAAGCAGGTCCTACCTAAGTGAACGCTCTCATGAAAAGCTTGCAACAGGTGCCACGGGGCCAGCTTTGATATGATTTGGCGTTGATTCACACCAGCAGTTTATCATCAGTTGTTTATGTAAATAAGAGACAATCGAAGCGATTATGTGATTGCCATTTTTGCCCACGCGCATTCAATCGCCGACCAAACAATCCGCATCATATAAATGTATTTTATATGTATGCTGCAGAAATCGTTACGAGAGGTGATTTTCCGTATACATTAGAAGCTAAGATATTAACGAACGAACGAATGTGCCGATCTACAGAAACTATTACACAGAAAAGTTAAAACTATTAATATATAATTCTATAAAATTAAAAATGCATATAATACAATCAAATATACTCATATTTAAAAATTAAAACTATTATACCAAGTAAACTGAGTCAGCGCTCTCCTATAGTTGGTATGAAAGCATTATCCCCACAAGAGAAAATGACGTGCTTGAAGATTTCAATGGCTTGCTTAAGTGATGTCGATAGTCTTGTTTAAACGCTAACCCACAAAAACATTTTTATGATAAATCCACGTTTATGTGCAAGTTGCATTGCACTTAAGTCAGCTTTCTGCATTAGCTCTTTTTACAACTTGCTGCCTGAAATAGTTTTACATTTTCAACAAGTACGGTGGATAGGAAATACGTTAAAAAATCACGACGATACTCTCAGATGGCTACACGGGAACAATTGAAGCTTTCTTAAGCTGGGAATTCGGCTGTCTTTGTCACTTTGGTTAACTCTTTATAGTCGACGTCCAGGGTCAGTTCTAAATTCTCAGACAGTTGGGGAGCTTAGGAAATGTTATCTCATCTTGGTGGTACAGCTGGGAGATAAAGACTAAAACTACGGTTGAATTAGACAAGAAGGAGGTTGAAAAAGACATGGTTAAAAACGATGCTATGTTAAGAACACATTCATGTCATTGCTTCAAATCTTAACGTTTGGTGTGGTTTAAGGGAATACCATACGGAGGAAGAAGTCAGATAAGGTCAAATAGTAACAGTACACCTAACAGTTGTGCTGTTTTAAATAGGAACAGTATTCCGCTCAATTTCTTCGTGCTTGAATGCTCTAGACGAGAAACTGTAGCATGCTGTAGGAAAGGCTTCTTCCAGGTTTAACAGTTCTCCTTCAAATGGGTGAAATGACCGCGAGCTGTAGGTTCCTATGCAGACTCACACGCACAGTGATAAGGATTTCCACCGTCAACAACTAAGAACCGAGTGTGATTCAGAATCAGGGAGCATTGTTAAATTGATCGGCTCAAATCGATGGAAGCGTACTGAAGGCCGTCTCAGAATGTTATTGTGAGTTCATGTCGAACAGTCAATTGTGTCCCTTTCCTTCCATTTTCCCAGGACATTTCTTCTCCCTGCTGGGTGAGGAAGATCAAGGAGCTTTTTCAAACGACTAGAAAACAACGCCGGAAAATAACACAGATTTGGATGAAAAAATCCGCTTGGTTGGTGCGACACTCCTTTCCACCCACCATCACCTCTACCCCCACCCACCTTCACCTCCACTTCCACTCCCACCCCCATTCCTACCCCCACATATATCGCCGCAGGTCAACAACATGAAACAGGAAAATTTTGGTGGTGTCCTCAGCTATAGTGCTCCTTTACATCCCCTCCCTCCCGCTATGCGAAAATCCTGGGTGAACGCCCGGATGTCACATGTTCTGAATATGTCACAGCCGCGTGACCATAACATCTTCTCCGCCGGTTTTGTCGCTGACAAACTGAGACTGGCCGGCGCAGTTATGAGGGCAACTCGAGTTCACTTGTTCAGCGTATAGTTTCCGTTTCAGCAAAGGATTTGACAGCACACGTGTCGCTATTGAACCTAATTGCCGCCAACACGGGAAGGTTTCGTTCCAGCGCATGTAGCAAGCTGAATGCACTTTCATTAGTCGGGACTGTGACTCCACTGGAGATGTTTCCCACAAGTCCACCCCCCCCCCCCCCGAATTACGCTTCACAGAGTCACCAATCGCGCAGTGTCTGTGAAGTGTGAACAGAGCCGCTGATCAGCGACTGACGGGAGCCGCCCACACCCGCTTGGTGGCACTCCTCCACTTGCCGCGCTGAATGGCCTGCAATGACGCCGACCCCATCGCCGTGTGATGGGCCGCGCCCACTCGCTCGCACGCCCCCGCATCCCACAGCTGGTGCCCGGTGAAGCGCCCGAGGGCGGGGGGGGGGGGGGGGTGAGGTATGTACATTTCTGCCGTGCGCCGTATTCTCTGAACTGGCAATCAACAGTGTTGATCGGCCTGGACCAGCGGCTCGGCAGGACTCGCCAACCTGGTGTTTACCGGCCTCTTGACCCGGAGGTTGCGTCAGTCGAATGTGCTGCAGACGTTGGCGCAGTCCCAGCTTCCAAGAAGAGGATCTCACAAAAATGCCACCATCAAGGTAACTGAGACAGTGAAAGGCAGAGGGACCGTTGGTCCCGGCAAGGATCGAATGTTTTATGGATGATTTCTCTTGGAGTTTTCCGCTCGACTTCCCTCCCGCGGGACACGCAGCAATGTTCATTGCCGCTGCAGTTTGTGGGTCGATTCGAACTCGAAGCTGTTATGCATTCAGTATGCGTATCTGGCGTGAAAAACAGGATGGAAATATGTTCAACTGCGAGCAATCTGGCCCGACGCTGGAGTCTTGGATCCGTCTCCGGTAGTGATTTAGTCATCAGCTATCAGCAGCCTGATCCGGAGCTATTAGTAATCACTGGAATGCAAGTTGAAACCAGTGCAGAGCGCGTGGCAACACCACATTCCAGTCAACGTCACATTCCTTTCGGCGTTGCCTGGACTGTTGCCCTTTTTACTGGGACATAATCTGGTTACATCACATGCACTCCCTTTCTCCAAGACCCTTTTTTCTATTTGGTGGAGAATCCTTTGGATGGGAATTTGCCTGCCTCAGCTCAATCACAGCCATCAAAACAAAAGCGTATGCATGCCAAAAGTCGATTTAGCTAAGTTATGATGTGCACACCATGTGTCTCGTAAGCAAATGATATCCAATTTCTCCAAGCATTTAAGTACAGGAGAACGCATCTTAGCCGCTTTTCACAAGCCTGGCAGTTATCTAAAATAGTCGTGCTCTGCAGTATGTAACCGAAATTTGCCACAATCGAAACATTGTCGGCATATGCGCTAGATATCCCGATCAAATGCATCGTCCTTGTCCCTTGAAAAGCGTCGTTTGACCGCTCGCACCAAAGAAAGTGGCACACTTGCTGGCCATCCAATTCCGTGACACAGAGAGGACAGGTCTTAACATACCTGGGCGTAGTTTCGAAACATAAGTTGGTGGGATGGATAGAACGGAATGACGGACAGTTTTTAGCATCGTGAAAGATTCATCTTTTCACTGTAACTGTGATAGACGAAGCTCTGCTTGCCCTGGTGTTGGTCTGTGATGGGTGGTTGCTTCTTCTGTGCCAGTGGCTGATGGTACGGGAAGCCGATCTGGGGATGCGACGCGGTCCTCTTCAGGTGTGGGCGCCTCGGAATTAAACTGAGCTGTATTGCATCCGACAACGCACTATCGGGACGTTCCGAGTCTTTGTTTTTGATGCGGGGAGGCGTTCCTCACTTTAAGACTGGTTCAAGAATGCACTCGTGACAAGTCCATCAGATTGGCAGCTGTCTCCTTGGCTTTCGACAGACGAGTTCAGGACATTGACTTTAGCCTGGTTTTACTAAAGTTATATTGTGCCGAAGGCATGAAACGTTAATGCTATTGAACATGACTTCTGGGGAGTTTTGTAGGTCCTGCGCCATCACAACAGGTAATGCTCCGGTCCTTTTCGGTTGCTCACACGTTGCCGGAGAAAAACAACAGACTTGGTGACATCAGGTTCCTAGCCATGATTCCGTTCTCCATAATTTACAGGACAAAGAAACTGGGCAAAGCCCACCCTCCTTCCCGATCCTCGGAGTTCCGCGTGCGACCGACAGGTGGCGGGCGCATCGCCTTCCGCGAAGTTGACGCCGGCGCTGGCACCGCGGCCGCTGGCAGTGGAGCCGGGTCGCGTTCGGAGTAGGCGCGTACCGCGGACGGTCTGGTAGGGACGGCCGGAGGGTCACCACGCCTCTGTCGGCGCTCCGCCACCGAGCCAGAGCCGGGCTCAGACCCAGACAGGAGGTGCGGCGAGACGGCGCACCTACCGCCGGTTCGAGGAAGTGGCGCTGTTTGTTTTATGAGCCGGCGGCTGAATTGGCGCCGCTTCGATGCGTTCGGCTCGGGGCGGCTTGGCACGCGCGCGCCCGCCCTCCCATTACGCGCCGACAGGGCCGTCGGCGTGACCCTCCGACCAACACCGCCGATGGTGCGGACGAAGGACGACGGCGGCGTCGCGGCGATGAGCCAGCGGCCATGGCTGCCAGCTCTGGATGTTGGCAAGTTCCGACCCGATGACAAAATCGATTACGTGTGTGCTGTTTACGTGACATTTGCAGTGCGGTGTCATGTGGGGGAGAGAGGCATAATGATAACAAACAAGCGAAATATTACACTGGGAATGTAAGTGTGCAGCATTTTTATTTGCAAGCGCGACAGGGAATGGACAGAATAATTTGTGCGCGCTCTGGAGTGCATACTGCGCGCACGTGCACGCAAATGTTGCAAATGTACTTGCGTCAACAGGGAAAAGAACACCTTTCACGACACAGGACATTCAGCAAACGCCAGTTTTATGCTGTTTGTTGCTACCTGAAACCTTTTTTGCTAGACGTTTGATGAGTAATGTCAGGTGGAAATGCGCTGCAAGATCACAGGAATGGCATGTGGTCAAACATATCGGATTTATTTGCCGAGAACTTGAGTTGCTAGGTACCGCTCTGTGTACGCATGCTGGGGAAGCACGTCTGTAACTGCTGTAGATGACGTCACTCGAATCTAGTGGCATCCGCCAATCCCCCTGATCGGGGTAATGCGTCAAACAACGTCGGTACTGATAAGTGCCGACGCCGACATCCACTTGTCAAACAGCACCTGAGGCCGCCCATTCGTCCCCGAAGACCACAGGAGACAGACAATCTCGTCCCCTTCGACGTAGCAGGCCAGGTTTCCCGTCCGCGGTCCGCCAGTACCCCCCCCCCCCCCCCTGCCCCTCCCCGCTTCAGACGAACAGTGTCAACGAGGCGTCACGCTTCCGCTGCCAACACAGGCAGCCTGCCCCTCCAGGCAGTCCAGCAGTGACTGCCGAGGCCAGCCTGTTGCTGGGATCAGCGGGGTCGCCGCCTGGCCCCGGGCGGCAGCGGCAGACGCAGCCAGGGCAGCCGGTCCGCCACGGCAGACCGTGCTGGCAGCGGGCCAACCGCTGGCGGAGGCCCGCCGCCTTGGGCGCCCTGTCGTCTGCCGCCGCCGGCAGACCAACAGCCGCAGGCGAGCCGGCTGCGAGGCACAGACTGAGCGTCACGTGCACAGGAGTCAAGCGCCGGTTGTCCAGTGTAGCCCAGGTGGATGGCCACGAATGATCGCCTGATGGGATGACTAGAACGAAGGACTGGCTGCGTCCTTGCAACCAGTGGGTACTGGCGTTAGGCTTAGCGTGATGGGGAGCTGGCGATAAGCGTCGGTACGTGCTTCACACATTTAACGCCGTATTACATCGATGTCCAGGAACGAACCATTGTGAACGCGAAGAACTTCCTATCACCAGCCACATATCGCCTGTGGTCGGGTTAGGTTGGTTTCCCTATGCGCTCGCTGGAGCTATTGTTCGAGAAAACCCTCATTGTGAAGCGTGTGGTTTAAGTGCGTTCTTCTCATTCGAACGAACGAACAAACGGAAAAACGAGGGCTGAGGTGGAACCACTGTGGTAGAGACCCTGGGCGGCACCAGAAGCTCTGCTTAATGTTTCCGAGCATTCGTGCTGTCACCTGGCGTGTCGAATTTGAGCGAACCAATTGTTTATCAATGTGATTTGGCTGGCTACGTCACTTTACAGATTGGTATGACGCATCTCGTTTCGTCACTTTCACGTAACTGGAACATGCCTTTGAGCTAGCGTCTTTTGTGGAGCCGGTCGCACCCAACAGAATCAGAAGTTTGTAACTGCGTTTGTTTTACTACATCGCCATGGTTAAGCGGCACAGTTAATCCGTCTACCCATGAGGGAATGGAGAGAGGTATGCGATCAATAAAGTTCACTCGGTCTAGGAGGCATTGGCAGCCCCTTTTCACAGTGTGGAACGCTGTATAGCTCTTCCGCTACGTCTGTTCGCACAGCTGGGCTTTTCGATAAACCCCGAAGGACACACACCAGGTTGGAACAATAAGCCCAAATCCAATAAAACGCTTCATACTCCCGATGACCTCACATCACAAGCGCGCTGCCGACCGCAAGCAATGCATCTCGCCGACACCGCTGATGCAACGCGCCGAAAGCCACGAGTGGGCTGGTCGCGTTCCGGCGGCCGACGGCGGGTGGACCGGCGGCGGCAGGGGCCGGGTCGGTCATCGACCGAAGCACCCCTTGGCGGCCGGCCAGCGGCGCGCTGCACGCCTGCCGGCCGATGACGTCATCACGGGCCAGTGACGTCATCGTGGTCACAGTCAGCGGATGGTCCCGCTGACAGGGCGTCAGCAGAGGCGTCAGCTTCGCACGGCGGCTCCGAGCGGCGCCGACAGCGTGCCGGTCGCACCCTCGGTGCAGGCTTTGTGGAGATTGGGTGACCAGGCGCTGGCTCAGCTGAAGTAAGCCGGATCTCACACCGGGCGCTCAGCCCGAGACGATCATTGATCGGTCCCGATCACATGAAATAAACAGTGGCGGCATCATCCGGTCGTTTTAATCACGGATAACTTTGAGGTTTAGTTCCCCATGTTGTGTGGCGAGCGGTCGGCCTCCGCGGTTTGACCCGCCGACAGCGCCACCTAGACGGCCGCTTGTGGCGCCACCTCAGCAACAGCGGTGTGGGACGTCCCGTGATTCCGACAGCGAACGCCCGGAGCACCGGAGATGTCGTATCAGTCCAGGATCAGCCGCGAATCACTGAGCGGCCGCCAGGGGCGCTGACTGGCGCCGGGAGCGTGGAGACACAGGCAGACATGGTCTCCCGTCATCAGAGAAGGAGCCACAAGAAAGGAACGAGCGGCGATGCTGCCTTGCTTCAGTTGTCCGTGTATTAGTATTCAGCCATTTGCATCGATGAGTGGGCGGATACAAACGCTTAGCTTGCCAGCGCACGGACACGTAAATTGCACACGGCTTAGACGCACGTTTCGAGCCCGACAGCTGCAAGGTCAGACATGTATACATTCGTTTCGAGAGTGAAACAGGCCGGATTGGGATCACGCTACAGCACTACACCATCGACTGGTCCTGATGAAACGGCGCATCGAATGAAAAACAGTCTTGAATCCCTTTGCGGCTGGGACGCTGATAAGCACACTTAAACTTGCAGAGTAAAACATTTAAAAATGAGCGACTCCTAGAAAAACAGACACATCTCAACTTCGGAGCATCAGTCGAAAGTCGCCACAACCAATTTGGCAAAACTCGGGATGCACCTGAGTTCAACAGTTTCCGTCATGCACTCGGAGTTATAACACACCATCAGCCTACATTGTCAACCAGACCACCCCTCCCCCCTCCCCTTCGTAACGCCTTCCCCTCTTGTCCAGCAACGGCCGAGCACTAGTTCGCAGGCAACACTGATGGCGGAGGCAGAGCCGGCGCGGCCGCGACCTAGCCGACCGCAAGTGCCAGTATAGCGCTGAACCACGGCACGCCATACCGGACCAGACCATACCGGACCAGACCATACCGGACCAGACCATACCGGATCACGCCATACCGGACCACGCCATACCGGACCACGCCATACCGGACCACGCCATACCGGACCACGCCACACCGGACCAGGTTATATCGGACCAAGCCATACCAAACCACTCCATACCGGACCAGGCCATACTAGATCGAGCCATACCGGACCAGGCCATACAGGACCAGGCCATACAGGACCAGGTCATACAGGACCAGGCCATACCAGACCAGGCCATACCGGACCAGGCCATACCGGACCAGACCATACCGGACCAGGCCATACCGGACCAGGCCATACCGGACCAGACCACGAGGTGTGCGACTACAGTGGACCGCGCCGCAGGCCGGCGCCAGCGGCCGGCGCCGCTCTACCACCACTGCCTGGGAACGGCGTCTCCCGGAAGGCGACAGTCCCGGCTGCGTGACGCTGCAGAGCGGAGAGTGCTCTTGCCTCGGTGTCATCGGGAAAGTCCGAAGCGTATCCATTCCTGACCGGCACGGAGGAGCCGGCGTGGCAGTCAGGCACGCGGCTCCAGCTTGCCTGTGTCATACGCTTGAGCAATAGGCCGTAGTGGATGCGGGTCTTCTCCTTTGAAAACTTCCAGCTCGTGGTCTGCGACGGGCAACACTGAGCTTCAGCAGTGGAGGGAGTGTGAGTACCATTCTCACCTCCTACCTCCGCCGCTAGTTTCGTGGCCGTCAAGCTCGTCAGACTGCATAGGAACTGCCGAGTCGATGGAGTTGGTGTTGGTGCCCCGCCGCCTCGGCTATTGCGCCTAAGTGGGCGTCACGCCACCGCGTCACTCATCCACGAGTGTCACGAATCTGGCGCCGTGTTGGCGCGGCTGTTCGCCGCGCCACAGTTCGCCGGCTGCCGCGTCTGACCCACCTCAGAGTTTACTGACGCAGACCTCTGGCGTGTCGTCGGGCGGACTCTCCTCCGTCACGGCCGACGACGCCGGCTCCTCTTCGTCCGCCGTGACCGAGATGGTCGGCACCGGCCGCAGCGGCAGCGGCGCCGAGACGGTCGAATCTGGCGAGCTCCGACCGCTGCCCTGCGCGCCGCGCAGCCCCGGCGCCTGGCGCTCCTCCTGCGGCGTCCGCGGCGTCTGCGGCGATCCCTGCGACCCCTGCGGCGACCGGGAGCGGTCCCGCGGCGCCCGCGACGCCCTCGTCGACCCGGGCGACCCGCGCGGGGACCTGCGCCGGTAGTGCGCCACCGGTGACGTGGCTGGCGACATATGCGTCGATGCCGGCGCGCGGCGACGGTCGTGCGCGGTCGGCGAGCCGCGAGATTCGGCGGAGGAGCGCCGCGGGCTGGAGGCGCCCGTCCGCCGGCCCGACGACACCTCCGAGACCGGCGGCGTGGCCGTCTCCGACTCGAAGTCTGACTCCTCGGTGATGACGAATGTGGGGTTGGTGTGGCCGCCGCGCTCAGCGTCGCGCGCCGGCTCTGCCGATGAGGAGCCGCCGCCAAACGACGGGGCCACCCAGGCCTGCCGGCACCGCGGACAGGATTCAGCACGGGCGGTCAGGGGTCAGCACGGGCGGTCAGGGTTCAGCAGGCGCAGTCAAAAGTCATCCCAGGTGGTCACAGGCCAGCGCAGACGGCCCGGGACAGGGCGCAGGAGCTAAGCGGCCAGAGGGGCTGAGCCCCCCCCCCCCCCTCCTATCTTTCTGAGAATCTAGCGTTGGCCTCATAGACGCTGACTGGACAGAAATAACCGAAAATGGCCATGCTCACCCCTCCGCTGCTTGGAAAACAATTACATTGCTCATTGCTTGGAACCAGCACGGGTGGCGCCGTGGCCACTAAGCAGGTATTATTAACACATGCGACACCGGGTAAATTTCCATTGCTAACATCACAAGGATGGGTTTCTCCACTCAGACTTGACCAGCTGAACGCCGCGCTCGTGCCGGCTATAATGCATGCAGCTCTGCGTACGGTCAAACACGGCACCGACGTACACGGAGGCGCAAAGACCTCGAGATCCTGCGATAACAGTAACAACGCCGGCGTCAAAATGCAGAGACTAGCTCGGTGCTGACCAGACATTGACGGCGCCTATCTTGTCTGGCTGCGCACACACGTAAGCGGCCCATTAACATATGTAAGCCACCAGAGCAAGCCGGCTGACTGGCAGCCGACGTGCCGAAGGCGGCAGTGAGCGCTGCTGCCTGTCACGAGCCTGAACGGCAGGCGGAGCGCACCTTGTGGGCGGTCGTTCCGAAGGCTGGCGGCTGGTTACCGTTCTGAAGATGCGAGGGCTGCGGAGAGGCGTGGGGTTACTTGGCATAATTTCCGGCCCCCAAATCTACAACCCCGTAGCGTTTCACGAGGAATTTTGTGGAAAAAACCTTGTCATGGATTCGTGAGAACACAAATATTACCGTTGCATGTAATGTTTGTCCCTCACAGTATGAACCCAACTGCAAGATATTTCAGTACCACGAGTCACCGTCATTCTCATCTGCATTATGTAATCGTGGATGTGTGACGTGTCTTATCATGAAACGGCATGGTATCCCGTGTCAGGATGAGTCCTCGTTCCTCACCAGGTGCCAGTGGCCACCACGGAGTGGTGCACCCAGCCCAGATGGCCACAAGTTTCCTCAACGATCTTCATTCAGCCAGAGAATGAAGCGCCTTTCACTCCCCTCCATGTAACAACACTTAACGCTTTGTGTTGAGCACAATGCCGCGTTACAAGCCTTCATGCGATGATACTGAATCACTAAGAGACACGCGCAGACGACACTCCCGCGCACATGACCGTCAAGGTGCACGGCCCCCGCTGCGCCATGTCCCATGACCCACCCCACCCTCCGCCACCGTTCACCTGGAGTGAGTTGCTGCGGCTGCGCGCCGGCGGCGTCTCCTTCAGCGAGCGGCGGATGCGGTGCGACTGACGGCGCGTGCTCGCCCGCGAGAGCGGCGAATCCTGCGCGGAGCTCTCGCCCTGCTCGGCCAGCCCGGCCAGCATGGTCTGCGCCGTCGGCGGCAGCATCACCATCTGGGACATGCGGCGCGCGTTCATGCGCCGCCGCCGCAGGTGCGACTCCATCTCTTGGTCCTCCTCGTCGATCAGGTTCGGGTTGTAGCGGAAGTGTAGCTGCGGGCGGGGCAAGGGGAGGGGGGGGGGGGCGGGGTCAGCGCAGCCCGGCACGGCAACGACATCCAGCAGTGACACTACGCCGTTGCCAATGACACTGCGACGTTAATGACAGCACGCGGCGCCAGCGGTCAGTCAGTGCGAGACACCGCCGTGCCCATGGCGTGGGCTGAGCTGCAGCGTGGAGCACCTCGGAGATAAGCTAATGATTGTTTGGTCTCCACAGAGACAGCAGAAGGTGAGGGAGCCGTCTGGCGCGCGCCTGTCGGTCGTTCGGTGAGTCCCCGTGCGCCTCACACGCCGCTAGACACGCCGCGACAGCCCAGCTGACAAGCTGCCACGTAATTAGCTTTGTAGTTCCAGGCGGATCTTCTCACGACTGGTTAGATTTCGTCCCACTGGTGTAGTCTGTGGTGTCTACCGTCGCCACGGCGACAATGTCGTAATATTCAAGCTTATCACGGAAAGTGGGCTCATGCAGCTTGCTGAGACCGTTTTAAAGTCTACCGAGCTTTTGCATAACGGTAATGTCAAGGCAAAGGGCACTTTTCCTAGAGCAGCGGTAGCGCGTCAGGCTCATGCACTTGACCTGTCAGCTCCTCTAACATCCGCCGCAGCCACTCGGGGTATTGGCGAGCCCGATGTTTCCGGGGTGGGGTGGCGTCTCCGGCACGTGCCAGCCGTCCTCACCTTGTTTGAAGGGGTTGTCTCGAATGGCGTGTCGCAACAGCTGGGCGTCGCTCCTGGCTCGGTGATGTCGGCCGCAGGAAGACAGAGTCGACGCCGCCCGCCCACCTCCTCATCCATGATCTCTGTGGTGGGTGGCGAGGGTGCGGCGGTCAGTGGTGGGCAGCCTGACGGCCTCCAGAGAGGCGTGCCCTGGAGCCTCTCAGGGGTAGTCACGAGCAGGAGGCTCCACTTCTAGCGCAAAGGTGGAGCCATGCCGATTGGCGAGTGGCTACGGTTAAAATATAGGCTGTGCATGGTCCATTATTCAAGCATTGGGAGCAAAAGATGGATACGGGAAACGTTGGCGAGTGAGTACCGCCCGCTCTGGTGCACCGTCCTCATTAGAACAGTTATACCTTGAGTTCAGATTACCACCGCTCTTGCACCGTCTTCATTAGAACAGTTATACATTTAGTTCAGATTACCACCACTCTGTGCATCGTTCTCACTAGGACGGTCATACCTTGAGTTCAGACTCCGTCGACAGGCATAACTGCAGACGGACGTAACATCAACACACGCACAAACCACCCACACAAAAGCACGGCGCGCCACCCCACCCCGTCCCGTCCGTCCGCCACCAAGCCCCCGTACTTCTGGTCTTGCACGGTGGCGCCGAACACGGAGAGCCGTCGCGCCAGGCTGGTCTTGAGCCCGTCGACGATAGAGGTGCGCCGGCCGGTGTGCGCGGCCGGCGGCGCCAGCGCGCCCAGCCTGCCGTCGGAGGGCAGCGTCGAGGAGCGGCGCCCGTCGTGCGGCAGCAGCGACGGCCGGCGGGCGTCGCTCAGCGACGGGCGCGCCATCGGTAGCTCCGGCGAGGCGGTCGAGATCCGACGCAGCCAGTTCTGCCGGCGCCGCGCGCGGCGGAGAGGTCAGCCGAGTGGCATGTATACAGGGCGTGGCTGGGTCACATGCAGAAGTCGGCCAGGTCACATAAACAGGCTTTGAGACATGAGCAGTGCGCAGTTGGACGAGCACCGAGACCCTTGAGTCAGTCCTCGGGCAGCGGTGGACCTCATGACTCGCCAGCTGCTCGCCTGACCGTGACCCGCGACTCACCAGCTGCTCGTCTGACCGTGACCCGTGACTCGCCAGCTCCTCGTCTGACCGTGACTCGCTGACTCACCAGCTGCCCGTCTGACCGTGACCCGTGACTCAGCCAGCTCCTCGTCTGACCGTGACCCGTGACTCGCCAGCTCCTCGTCTGACCGTGACCCGTGACTCACCAGCTCGTCCTCTGGCAGCGGCAGGTTGGCGGCAGACGACAGCCGGCGGGCGATGTTGACGTTGTGCGAGCTCAACATGGACTTGCGCCTCATCCAGCCTGGCTCGATCTCCAGAGGCAGATCCTCCGGCAAAATAGAGCCCGCTCGCTGAGGGAGGCGGGGATGGGACGCGTCAGGAGAGGTGCTCAGCCGGCAGAACACACGCCGCACAATGGGGCTGAGGCGCGTTGACGGGAGGTTTAAGTCCCACCTCAACCATTCCTCGACCAATCGCGAGCTTAACGTTGGCTTAATTACATCAATAGCTAAGTTCCTCCTCGGATAGAAGAGGTGGGCTGCATGCCCCAATAAGATCCCTGTTGCACCAGCCCAAAGCCTGCAACAGTACACAGTCCAGGGCGGGGTCGACAGACACCACGTCACACCAATTCTCACGTCTCTGTGGCCAAGCGAGGGGTACGCAGGCAGCGAGGACACTACGGAGTTGGTGTCGTAGTCCTTCTGCGTCTCCAGCACGGCGGCCGGGCCGTACAGGTTGGCGTAGTGTTCGTCCAGCACCAGCTTGTCGTAGAGCCGCGCCAGAGCCGACATTGGTGCCGTGTGCACCAGCCACGGCGTCAGGTAGTTCTCGTCAAACGTTTCCAGCCGCTCCTGCCGCCGATAAATGCCGCGTGAAACGCGTCGGAAATCCGCGACGTGAAATGAGCTTCTCGCGAGGTTTCCCTCGTGGGGCTTGCTTGGCTTTGTACTGCCCGAGTGCGCATCCAGCATCGAACAACACCGTCCCACCACCATAGCTGGCGCGTCAGGTATGTGACGTGTGGCTGAAACTATTTGCGCGGATTGTTTTGATATCGGTTTAGAGCTAGGCAGGCGGAGTTGTACATGAAGCCAAACGGTCTGTCTTGGTGCTGGCCCGCTAGTCAACGCAGGTTTCAAGAAAGCATGTCAAAATCGGTTTTGTAAAGCAACACAAGTAAGCACAAGTTGGAATTACGCAACAGCGAATTAAATCAAAGCATCAGGAAGTAGATTATAAATCAACATTACGCACAGTGGTTTGGGATTGCAGTCAGTTTCGCGCAAAGATGCTGTCAAACACAATCCCTTCAACAACCACTAAAGCACCGAGTCTGGCCATTCCGATAACGCATCTACTTTCAAATAAATCAAGCTACTCGCGATGCCATTTCGCCTCTCACCTTCAATCGATTCAAGCCTCCAAAGCCGACAATTTCTTCAATGCCCTCGGCAATGTGGTCAAGCGAAGACGTTACAATCTCCTCCGCCAAGGTTTTCTCCTCGTTCTCGTCCAGTTTGATGCGGAATATGTTGACGAGAACTTTGATGGTAGACCCCTGACAGCAGCGGACGCCACAGTTAGCCCGGGTTCCGGCACAACACGCGCAGAGCCGCGGCGGTTCAACGGATCGCTGCGACCAATCAGCGGGTCCAGTCCGGAAGCCATATACAACTACGCACACCCCTTCAACCGCACCGCACCTGCACGAACACGGTGAAGAGGACGATGAAGAGTGTGCAGGTGACGAACACCTGGGCCGTCTCCTTGTCTATGACGTCATCGCCCAGCATGACCACCAGCGAGAAGCCGACGGCGCCGCGCAGGCCTCCGTACGCCATGATGAACTGCTCCTTCCGACCGATGCGGTTCATCCGGTTTCGGTTCGCCAGCGCTGTGAGGAGGTACACGCCTGCCGGACGACAGCCAGTGTCACAACACGTTTTGATGACGTCATACAAGTAGCTACAAAGTCTCGCAGGAGCTTCAGGCCTCTTCAGAAACGTTGAGTTAGCCATTCAATGGGAATGTGTGTTCGAAATTATAAATTAGTTCGTGTAGTTGCAAGCAACAAGACGACCAAAGGGGAGTTGGTGCGTGATATGTGTGTTTCATTATTTCAAGACGGTGAAGTAACGCACGCACACACATGCAAGTATATATATATATATATATATATATATATATATATATATATATATATATATCCAAACAGGCCACTGAGATATCGTCTCCCTACCCGACTAAACCGAAGACATATACGACGGTCAGAGGCACAAAGGCGCGGTACAAAGAGAGCAGGTGCGGTTCTCAGCGGCCAGCAGAGACATCAGAGACGGCTCGGAAGCAGTGAGAGAGCAATATTATAGCCAGTGCACTCAGCGACACTGCAGCGTCGCGCGGAACCGGAGCGCGGAACTTCCGACGAACCGGAAAACACGTCACAAATCCACCGACGAATCGGAAGACGCGGCACAGACCTACCGACGAATTGGAAGACGCGGCACAAACTTACCAATGAATCGGAAGACGAGGCACAGCACCAGGGTCCAGAGGCAGAAGCCCGTGTGCCAGCGGTGGTCGTCACTGATGAGCACCATCCCCAGGAACATGAAGATGATGGTGTCGCTAGTGGAGCTGCCGGCGGAGACGGGGCTCAGACGGTGATGCTGACCGCACAGCTACTCTTTTCGGCCCGTTGGGCACGCCGTGAAGCGGCGCCTTTTGTGGCAACGGATATGGATTTCACTTGAGCATCCTCAGTTCAAGCGAAGCAGCTCCTGACTTGCGCTGCTCAGTTTTAAACACGCTTTAATGCTTCTGACACCTGCTAAGCAAAAGCATATTGCTAGAATGAGATATAAAAAAGTAGTGTGCACCTAGCCATGCTGACGAAATACTTGATGGTAATGTATGAGTTCTTCGAGATGTTCTTGGTGGCATAGTGTGCTTGAACCACTCCACAGCCGACAGTGGCTATGATGCCGGAGAAGTGGACCAGCTCCGCTGAGAGGTAGGCCAGGTACGACAGTGCCAGCAGAGATAGCGGCTCCACCACTGAAAAAACAACAGCACTCAACGACGTAATCCCTTACACTCGACATGGCTGCTGCACGTAATCTGACGGAAAATCATCCTGTATCCTTGGCAACCATGCGGACTTGGTTCTCTGCTGATTGCAGTAATTTCCGTCAACCAGGAGTGGGGAAGGCCGTCAGATGAGTGCAGCATGGTCCACCCACCTCCCACCACGACCTTTCAGCCACGCGTGACCTGATAAGGGCCCACTGTAGGCATGCTCCGCAGGGAGCCTTCTGTCACGCGTCACGCCCTCCACCCACTGCGTCACGGAGCGACAAAGCACTCCTTCAGCGAGTATTGTATGCCAGTAAAGCCCTTGCAGCGGCGCATGCCGCTGTCCACGGCTAGCGACTGGGCAATGGCGTTAAGGTCACGTCCGCTCATACTGTTCGCTCCGCTTCAGTTCACCGTGCGTCGTCCCATTGGTTATCCGCCACACGGTTCGGCCCCCGTGACCGACTCTCACACAGGTGACACCCAGTCTCTGGTGCTCAAGTCTGCTGGCTCAACATCACCAGCAACCTGGCCCCACAGCTGCGTCACGTGTTTCTGCGAGGGCAGACGGAGCTGACGTAGGTGGCTTGAGGTCTGCGTCACAGTTGACGCCACGACCGTCACGACGCTGGCCAGTGACGTCCGTAACCGTATTTGGGCGCCCTCCCCTTCAATGTCGACTGGTCGACAGGTACGACATGACCCCGGTGACCCTGGCTCGCCCTGACAGCAGGAGTGGTTTGACCGCCCCTCTGGTGCGATGCCAGTGGCAGGCAAGATGTATTAGCCGTGAAGGCTGCGTTTTTGTTTCTTTAAGCCAAGCGTTTTGCTTCGACAACCTTGCGGACAGCTTGCCTGCCGGAGGAGCATTTTATCATTGAAGCAAAAAGTAAACATGTTGTTAGGCCAACCAGCAGGAAATCGGATGAGATGCAGAGGACTCGTCTCGCGTGTGTTCCCCAACGGTTACCCTCCGCGTCTAGCAGCCGAAAGCCACTGCACAGGAATGGCCTTCAGCCGGTCATGGGTCTAGGAACCCAAAGTGTGCAGCAGCCGGGTGCGGTCTGCAGGCTGACGTCATCGGCCGGGCTAGTTAGTGCCAGATGCCCGGGACTTAGAGGCCGTGCTGAGCATCGGAGGCGCGACCCGATAGGCGGTGCCACAAATGCCGTGGCTTTTTCACTAGCCTAAGCCCTTCGGAGTGAGCCTGTCCTCTATGAATCTGTCATAGAACCACCGCTGCGCTTTACGATGCGGCATCTCTGTCGCTCACACCGTCACCACACACTCTGGTCACCACACACGTCCGATGGTCTGTCACCACGCACGTCCGGTCATCCGGTCACCACACACGTCCGGTGGTCTGTCGCCGAAGGTCCGGCGTCCCCGGGCGTACAATGTCACGTGACTTGTCAGCAGGTTCACATCCTCAGGTCATACTTTTTTGGCCGGACACCGGCAGGACGTGACGGTCAAGGCCAACGCAATGTGAATGCATCGCTCAATGTCGTCAGCAGTGTTGTCATCAATGTCGTACTACGCTGAGAGAGTGGAGCGCGCGAGCGTGTCTGTGCGGTTACCTCGTCCGTGGCATGCGCGTGGGTATTATTACAAAACGGAATTTTACTGTAATTTGGACGTATGAGGCCGGCTAATGGGACCGGGATGAATCTGCATCGTACCAACTCTTTAAGGTTGACAGGCCTCGGCGAAGTCTTTGGCGTAGGCCAATAAGTCCTGTCATCAGCTGATCGCGAAGATCATACGAAAAATTGCGCCGTGCCTCGCTAGAATTCAGGGAGGGGGGGGGGGAGAGGAGGGCTGCTTGTCAACGAGAACGGTCCTCGCGCCAGCGGCCGGGGCCTCTTACGCGTCCCGCTTGTCTGAGCCTCCGGCCAGGCACGACATCGGACTGCGTGTGAGGCCGGTCGTCTCACCGGGGAGCTCGGACGTGTGCTTGGTGATGATGGCGGTGAGCACGCCGAAGATGATGCCGATGGTCAGGCCGCCCAGCGACACGCAGAAAAAGGCGGCCACGGCTAGCAGTAGCTGGTCGTAGGTGATGACCTCGCCATCCTGACCGGCGAATGCCACCATCGCGTTGTAGAGCACCACCGTGACAGCGTCTGTGGACAGGCAGTAACAAGGCTGCTGCAGCTCAGCCGCGGGATCGATGCTGTTCTCTGCGCCTGTATCATCAGCATAGCTCCGCTAGCTGGTCTCCTTCACAAAAACTAATTTTGAAATGAGTCACATCGAGAATCTTTCCTTAACCACCATCGAAGACGAATTTCACGTGTTGTATAAAAGTGTAATCTGGACATCAATTAGAGATATGAAAGAATGCTTGTCATCTATTAGTATGGGGAGCATTACGCTTGCGCTGTGGTCGTCGGCACATGCGATGCTCATAATTGGTTGAGATTGTAGTGTTCTCGCTCAAAGGAGATGCGATGTATTACTCAAACAGAAAATGACCACAATCTGTTCCAGATGGACAACCACAAGCATGGGCTTATGAAAACATTCGACACAAGTCTTTGTTCCTAGAATAGTATTATGATCTACATTTCCCAGCATCATCCACTTTTCCAATGGCAACACAAAGTCATGATGTTATAGTGTCGATATTTCGCCGTCTCCTGCCACGGACCGTTCAGCAGACTCTCCCCGAACACGAGGAAGTAGAGGTCCTTGTTGACGCCGACCTCCTGGAAGATGGCCAGCACGGCCACAGGATCCACGCCACGATCAGCGACGAAAAAGGTCAGCATCTGCACCAAACTGCGGTAGCAAGCCACGGCGTTACTGTTTGCATCCTCATTGCAAAAGGACGTAAAAAACCCAAGACGCGTGAGAGCTACAGGAATCTGATGCGTGGAGCAGCTTGTGGGGATACATCGCGTGTTGCCCGGTGCACCCAGCAGGTGGCCAGTCCTCATAAACGAGACAGCTTACTGAATACGTGGGTGGCTTTGGTAGCTTACTGACGTCATTCGAATTGGCAAAGAAGCTCAAAGGGTTGAGCAGTCAGTTGCTGCAGGAGACGAAGCACCTGAACCACGGACCGCGACTGTAAGCAGGCGTAGCGCCTGAGCCACGGACCGCGACTGTAAGCAGGCGTAGCACCTGAACCACGGACCGCGATTGTAAGCAGGCGTAGCACCTGGGACACGGACCGCGACAGTAAGCAGGCGTAGCACCTGGGACACGGACCGCGACTGTAAGCAGGCGTAGCACCTGAACCACGGACCGCGACTGTAAGCAGGCGTAGCACCTGAGCCACGGACCGCGATTGTAAGCAGGCGTTGCACCTGAGCCACGGACCGCGATTGTAAGCAGGCGTAGCACCTGGGCCACGGACCGCGACTGTAAGCAGGCGTAGCACCTGAACCACGGACCGCGACTGTAAGCAGGCGTAGCACCTGAACCACGGACCGCGATTGTAAGCAGGCGTAGCACCTGAGCCACGGACCGCGACTGTAAGCAGGCGTAGCACCTGAACCACGGATCGCGACTGTAAGCAGGCGTAGCACCTGAACCACGGACCGCGATTGTAAGCAGGCGTAGCACCTGGGCCACGGACCGCGATTGTAAGCAGTCGTGGCACCAGAGCCCCGGACCGCGATTGTAAGCAGGCGTAGCACCAGAGCCACGGACCGCGACTGTAAGCATGCGTAGCACCTGAACCACGGACCGCGACTGTAAGCATGCTCGGCTCACACAACACATCACCGCCATGGGAGTGTTAAGCTTGTTCCATTATCTAGGAGATGTTCACAGGCATTCAGCACAGAATGTCCGAAGGCACTCGAGGCCCACACTCGGCCCGTCGCAGTGGCGCCAGAAACGCTTCCGAAGCAAACGCCGCAGTGGCGCCAGGGACGCCTCTCAGCCAAACGAAATTAGCGGTGTAGCCTGCATATTGATTATGTATTAATGCTGGATAATGCAAGCTCTGGGAATCCGGAGTAATTGAGGCGGCCATTAGAATGTGTAGTCCGTTATCACGGAGAAGGATAGTTTTAACAGAGCTGTCAAAGACATATAGCAAAGACAAAACAGAAAGCTGTCGCCACTGATTTTTCACGGTGCTGTTAAAGACACATAAAACCATCCAAATTCCTCCAACCCATGCATTTTCTTTCTCTGCATGCATCACCTGTTTTGATGACGCGTTAGATTGCGCAGCCAGCAATTGTAAGCAATTGCCAAAAGCATCTCCCCATATGCTCTGAGCAAAACAAAAATTCTAGTGCTCTTTGAAGCCCAATTAGACTAAGCATCTCCTCTGTGCGCTGTCTGGGTTTGGTGCTGACCTGTCTTGGCTCAAACGCCCTTGATGACCAGCGACATGCGAGCCATTCGTCTGACCCCAGCTACAGGAGCTGGTGAAATATTCGATTGTTTGCACGCATGAGCTTGTGTGCCTCTGGGTCCCGGCTTCTTCGCACCGTCATTTTTTTTTTTTTTAAAGCGGCCGATGTATTTGCGTAGATCGGTGCGCTAGGTGCCGCAGCGTAATCCGCTTACGAACCACCCGCCCTGCCAGCCATGTCCCTCCGAACACCTCCGCACGTGGTTCCCAGGGCAGCGGTACGAGCGGCAGGGCTCAGTACAGCCAGTGCCCGGCTGGTGGTGAGGCGGTCGCCGGCTTAAGGCCCCGGCGGCGGCCCGTGGCTTGGCCAGCACGCGGACCCGCCTAATCCCTTGAGCGCTGGCCGCGGCCGCGCGGGCTGGCCGGCCACAGTGGCCCCGCTGCGAGCCGCTGGTGACCGTGACGGCCGGCCGGCCCTCGGCAGGGGGCTAGCGGCGACACGGCAGACAAATGTACCGGCTGGTGAGGGGGCGGTGCGGTACGGGGTGACCTACTGCGGCGCCACGGAATTGGGACGGCGACTGCATTGCCGCAGTGGTGAATACCGCCTCGGTTGGCTGTGGCGCTGAGTGTGTTTTGCGCTGAGCAACGGCGTTGCTTACACTACCTGTATTACCTTCCCCAATGATTTTTTTTTTGCCACAAACGGCTTCTATCACAAGCATAGTTTTAGCCATTGCTCTATTCCAGAGGGCAAATATCATGTAAACCAAGAATGCATTTTGGCAGGAGAAGCTGGCGGCGAAAAATAAATGGTGTCGAAGGCCATAAGGTGGTGTTAGCAGCCACTCGAACACATTTTTACAATCTTATTGTTTCCAGAATCAGAATGTCCCAGTAGTGATAACATTTTCATAATGACCTGGGCAATTTACACACTACAAACGCTACGGATGCGCCGACGTAATAATAATTTACATGCATAATGCATGCCTGTTTTTTTTAAAGAGGCGAACATTCATTTGATACACGTGGCACTGCTGAAGCCCTGAAGAAACAGATTAAACCGCAAACTGAACAATGGAGGACAGGAATCCGGAACCCAACGGTTTTAGGTCAAAACGTACAAAGCAGGCATGACGGGACATGACGTCAATGCGCTCTTTGATGGAGGCCGAGAATGCGCTAAATGACAGCCAGCAGCCATTACCAAGCCATCATAGGTATCGTGTTGGCGTAGCCACCGGCACCCGGTCAGGACCCGGGGGTTCGGCTCCGCAGACACCTCAGCGTAGTATAGCCTCGGTGGCCCTCGGTGCCGGCGCCACTGACCTGATGTTGGCGATGTCGTAGTTGGCGTAGGCCGGGAACATGCTGGAGCCCATGGCACCCAGCTTGGCCAGGCCGTACAGGAGAGGTCCGATGGTGAACATGTTGAACAGCGTGCCCTGTAACGCGAAAACGATGGTTGAGAAAGCCAAGCATAAGTCAAAAGCGAGCGGAGGACGTTGATAACCTATCCGCGATGCATGACCAGCGCACATGTCACTCGTGCTGGATTGGTCGGTCACAGTTCGCAGGAGCATCTTTCTCAATGGCGGCGCTCATCCGCATTCGACACGGCTGACTCATCGGCCGGTTTGGTGATTGTGAGGAATTACTGCGCCAAAGCGCACGGCGCCAACGCACGAAACCAACGGCCTTGACTTGGAAAATAGCTCCGAGAAATCTGACAAGTTTACGCACACCCTTGCTACAATGTGTGAATTATTCAGCAGGAGGAGCTTTATTGTGCGAAATCTCTTCAGCGGCCTATGGCTATCTGTCAGTGTCATCGTGCCGTGTTTGCCCGCTGACGGGCTGAGCCTGCGTGCCCTGCGGTCCTTTAAATGGACATCGTTACATGACGGGTTGGTGGGTCAGCACACACCCAATGTCGACAGTGCCAGTCGCCGAGGGTTCGTTCAGCGTCTCGAAACTGACGGCGACAGCGCAGCGGGAGGAGTAGACCGACGCCATTTAACTCCACGTGGCTCCTTACAAGAGGTTTCTCAGCAATATTCACATAAATATATCCACTTTGCCACAGTTACACACAAAAACTCAAAACGATGTACCTTGCACGTGACATCCAAGTTTCAGGCTATATATGATTGAGTTTTCTTCAAAAATTAAGGAGAGAGATAGAAAGAATGTAAAAATGTCCAATGCCTGTCTATCTGCAACCATTGTGCTGTACTGGCCAGCGACCTGTTTGCTCAGAAAAGTATGCCGCCCTAGTGTCAGCTAACAATAGCTCGAGCCTGTAACAAGCCCACGGTGACGGAGGCTCAGACTGTTCTTTAGCGGTCGGGAGGACCGCCGGAAAACCTTCTCCACTCGCGCCAAGGTCGTTGCAATCAGCAAAACGTGACGCTGAATCGGCGCGTCTCTCCCAGCGCCATCTGTTGACAGGCTCACTCACGCAGTGAGGGCGGCACGCGCCAGTCACAACAGTGGCGGCGCCAGGCGCTGACTCTGGGAGGATCAGCAGCACGGGCCCGGTTCGTGGTCCCCGAGCGCGTTACATGAGGTGGGGAAGGATGTGATACGCTGGTGCACGCTGCCAGCGGTGTGCGTCCGTTTGGGTCAAGAAACCATCATCCGCTTCTTGATCGCATTTATCAGCGGTTGGTGTAAATTGACCCGTTATATGAAGACAGAGCGGAGTGAACCAATTTGCCATCACGATTTGTTACGGCGAAGTGCTCGTTGATTGATCTTTTGACATGTTTTCTTACAGGGCAATTCTAAAAAGGGAGCGAGAGGCGCGTCGTTACACCGTTTTTATTGGAGCGCTAGGCGGACATTACCGCGGCCGTAGTGGGTCGCCGCTGCCGGGTCTGACTCCACACGGTGGCCCCACACCTGAGTGTGTACGGGTACTCTAGGACCCAACGCCTGGGTGTGTACGGGTACTCTAGGACCCCACGCCGGGGTGTGTGCGCGTCACCGCCACCGAATCTGACTCCACACCGGGCCCCACGCCTGGGTGTGTACGGACAATCTAGGACCCAACGCCGGGGTGTGTACGGGTACTCTAGGACCCCACGCCGGGGTGTGTGCACGTCACCGCCACCGAATCTGACTCCACACCGGGCCCTACGCCTGGGTGTGTACGGGTACTCTAGGACCCAACGCCGGGGTGTGTACGGATACTCTAGGACCACGCGTTGGGGTGTGTACGGG
>NW_023596545.1:535647-652541 GCF_011947565.3 Pollicipes pollicipes
AGCCTGCTGAGCCTCGATGGCTGGCCTCGGGGAGCCTGCCGGGTGTCGGAGGTGCTTGGCAGCGGGCGGGCGGCGCGGCCCGTCGAGACACGGCCCGTCGGAGATGCGGCGGGCTTTCTAGTCGCGAGCGCAAGAGTATGGGGCGTTGCATCAGGTGCACTGCTGCGCCGTTAACTACGGCTATAATTAGAAACTCGGCATTTTTCGAAGGATTGAAGGGGCTGTACCCCACTTGCAGAGATTGGGGAAGTATGATATTTGATGAAGCAATTCTCACTTGCATGGAACCAGCTGGTGGGAAGTGCGATGGCCTGTCCTGAATGTGAAGATTTGAAACCGAAAAGTGTGGTGTTCATTACATCATATTTCCTTTGATCATGGACGTATTGTGAACTCAATACGTCCCATATGCATTGATATGAACTACATGACATATGTGCTTAATATGTGTACACACATACACATGCACAACAAACACACACACACACACACACACACACCACACACACACACACCACACCACACACACACCACACACCACAATATATATATATATATAATATATATATAATATATATATTTATATATACATATGGGTCCCTGAGCACCAATTTACCCAATGCAGTCACTAGCGCGCCATAAAAGGGGTGTGACTACGTGCGGCACGATCCCTTGAAAAAAATGAATCATGAATGTGGGTATATACATACGCAAATACGTATGGTGATATGCGAGAGCGAGAGAAGGAGAGAAAGAGCGAGAAAGTGAGAGGGGGAGGGAGGAGGAGAGAGGGAGAGAGAGGAGAGAGAGAGAGAGAGAGAGAGAGAGAGAGAGAGAGAGAGAGAGAGAGCGAGAAGAGAGAGGAGAGAGAGAGAGGAGAGAGAGAGAGAGAGAGAGAGAGAGAGAGAGAGAGAGAGGAGAGAGAGGGAGAGAGCGGTAATGGCAAGCGAGTGTGATGCACTCGCGCAGGCCGGGTCAGTGACCTTCAATCCGGTCTCAGCAGCCATCGCTACGAAATTTATCAACATAAGCGACCTCGGCTATTCGTGTGGGAACAGCCATCCACGTTCTCTGTCATGATGTGGGGACTGGTGGAGGTCAGTGGTGTGCACGTGCAAGCTTGAGCGAAACTCCATGAAACGGTGGACTGCAGTGTCAAAGTGCCAACCTCCGGCTGTTGTTCTATCATCGGCAGCTCAGTAAGACGCCCCACTGCTGTTGTGGCTTAAGAAAAAGCTGTGAAGCAGGTCCTACCTAAGTGAACGCTCTCATGAAAAGCTTGCAACAGGTGCCACGGGGCCAGCTTTGATATGATTTGGCGTTGATTCACACCAGCAGTTTATCATCAGTTGTTTATGTAAATAAGAGACAATCGAAGCGATTATGTGATTGCCATTTTTGCCCACGCGCATTCAATCGCCGACCAAACAATCCGCATCATATAAATGTATTTTATATGTATGCTGCAGAAATCGTTACGAGAGGTGATTTTCCGTATACATTAGAAGCTAAGATATTAACGAACGAACGAATGTGCCGATCTACAGAAACTATTACACAGAAAAGTTAAAACTATTAATATATATAATTCTATAAAATTAAAAATGCATATAATACAATCAAATATACTCATATTTAAAAATTAAAACTATTATACCAAGTAAACTGAGTCAGCGCTCTCCTATAGTTGGTATGAAAGCATTATCCCCACAAGAGAAAATGACGTGCTTGAAGATTTCAATGGCTTGCTTAAGTGATGTCGATAGTCTTGTTTAAACGCTAACCCACAAAAACATTTTTATGATAAATCCACGTTTATGTGCAAGTTGCATTGCACTTAAGTCAGCTTTCTGCATTAGCTCTTTTTACAACTTGCTGCCTGAAATAGTTTTACATTTTCAACAAGTACGGTGGATAGGAAATACGTTAAAAAATCACGACGATACTCTCAGATGGCTACACGGGAACAATTGAAGCTTTCTTAAGCTGGGAATTCGGCTGTCTTTGTCACTTTGGTTAACTCTTTATAGTCGACGTCCAGGTCAGTTCTAAATTCTCAGACAGTTGGGGAGCTTAGGAAATGTTATCTCATCTTGGTGGTACAGCTGGGAGATAAAGACTAAAACTACGGTTGAATTAGACAAGAAGGAGGTTGAAAAAGACATGGTTAAAAACGATGCTATGTTAAGAACACATTCATGTCATTGCTTCAAATCTTAACGTTTGGTGTGGTTTAAGGGAATACCATACGGAGGAAGAAGTCAGATAAGGTCAAATAGTAACAGTACACCTAACAGTTGTGCTGTTTTAAATAGGAACAGTATTCCGCTCAATTTCTTCGTGCTTGAATGCTCTAGACGAGAAACTGTAGCATGCTGTAGGAAAGGCTTCTTCCAGGTTTAACAGTTCTCCTTCAAATGGGTGAAATGACCGCGAGCAGTAGGTTCCTATGCAGACTCACACGCACAGTGATAAGGATTTCCACCGTCAACAACTAAGAACCGAGTGTGATTCAGAATCAGGGAGCATTGTTAAATTGATCGGCTCAAATCGATGGAAGCGTACTGAAGGCCGTCTCAGAATGTTATTGTGAGTTCATGTCGAACAGTCAATTGTGTCCCTTTCCTTCCATTTTCCCAGGACATTTCTTCTCCCTGCTGGGTGAGGAAGATCAAGGAGCTTTTTCAAACGACTAGAAAACAACGCCGGAAAATAACACAGATTTGGATGAAAAAATCCGCTTGGTTGGTGCGACACTCCTTTCCACCCACCATCACCTCTACCCCACCCACCTTCACCTCCACTTCCACTCCCACCCCCATTCCTACCCCCACATATATCGCCGCAGGTCAACAACATGAAACAGGAAAATTTTGGTGGTGTCCTCAGCTATAGTGCTCCTTTACATCCCCTCCCTCCCGCTATGCGAAAATCCTGGGTGAACGCCCGGATGTCACATGTTCTGAATATGTCACAGCCGCGTGACCATAACATCTTCTCCGCCGGTTTTGTCGCTGACAAACTGAGACTGGCCGGCGCAGTTATGAGGGCAACTCGAGTTCACTTGTTCAGCGTATAGTTTCCGTTTCAGCAAAGGATTTGACAGCACACGTGTCGCTATTGAACCTAATTGCTGCCAACACGGGAAGGTTTCGTTCCAGCGCATGTAGCAAGCTGAATGCACTTTCATTAGTCGGGACTGTGACTCCACTGGAGATGTTTCCCACAAGTCCACCCCCCCCCCCCCCGAATTACGCTTCACAGAGTCACCAATCGCGCAGTGTCTGTGAAGTGTGAACAGAGCCGCTGATCAGCGACTGACGGGAGCCGCCCACACCCGCTTGGTGGCACTCCTCCACTTGCCGCGCTGAATGGCCTGCAATGACGCCGACCCCATCGCCGTGTGATGGGCCGCGCCCACTCGCTCGCACGCCCCCGCATCCCACAGCTGGTGCCCGGTGAAGCGCCCGAGGGCGGGGGGGGGGGGGGGGGTGAGGTATGTACATTTCTGCCGTGCGCCGTATTCTCTGAACTGGCAATCAACAGTGTTGATCGGCCTGGACCAGCGGCTCGGCAGGACTCGCCAACCTGGTGTTTACCGGCCTCTTGACCCGGAGGTTGCGTCAGTCGAATGTGCTGCAGACGTTGGCGCAGTCCCAGCTTCCAAGAAGAGGATCTCACAAAAATGCCACCATCAAGGTAACTGAGACAGTGAAAGGCAGAGGGACCGTTGGTCCCGGCAAGGATCGAATGTTTTATGGATGATTTCTCTTGGAGTTTTCCGCTCGACTTCCCTCCCGCGGGACACGCAGCAATGTTCATTGCCGCTGCAGTTTGTGGGTCGATTCGAACTCGAAGCTGTTATGCATTCAGTATGCGTATCTGGCGTGAAAAACAGGATGGAAATATGTTCAACTGCGAGCAATCTGGCCCGACGCTGGAGTCTTGGATCCGTCTCCGGTAGTGATTTAGTCATCAGCTATCAGCAGCCTGATCCGGAGCTATTAGTAATCACTGGAATGCAAGTTGAAACCAGTGCAGAGCGCGTGGCAACACCACATTCCAGTCAACGTCACATTCCTTTCGGCGTTGCCTGGACTGTTGCCCTTTTTACTGGGACATAATCTGGTTACATCACATGCACTCCCTTTCTCCAAGACCCTTTTTTCTATTTGGTGGAGAATCCTTTGGATGGGAATTTGCCTGCCTCAGCTCAATCACAGCCATCAAAACAAAAGCGTATGCATGCCAAAAGTCGATTTAGCTAAGTTATGATGTGCACACCATGTGTCTCGTAAGCAAATGATATCCAATTTCTCCAAGCATTTAAGTACAGGAGAACGCATCTTAGCCGCTTTTCACAAGCCTGGCAGTTATCTAAAATAGTCGTGCTCTGCAGTATGTAACCGAAATTTGCCACAATCGAAACATTGTCGGCATATGCGCTAGATATCCCGATCAAATGCATCGTCCTTGTCCCTTGAAAAGCGTCGTTTGACCGCTCGCACCAAAGAAAGTGGCACACTTGCTGGCCATCCAATTCCGTGACACAGAGAGGACAGGTCTTAACATACCTGGGCGTAGTTTCGAAACATAAGTTGGTGGGATGGATAGAACGGAATGACGGACAGTTTTTAGCATCGTGAAAGATTCATCTTTTCACTGTAACTGTGATAGACGAAGCTCTGCTTGCCCTGGTGTTGGTCTGTGATGGGTGGTTGCTTCTTCTGTGCCAGTGGCTGATGGTACGGGAAGCCGATCTGGGGATGCGACGCGGTCCTCTTCAGGTGTGGGCGCCTCGGAATTAAACTGAGCTGTATTGCATCCGACAACGCACTATCGGGACGTTCCGAGTCTTTGTTTTTGATGCGGGGAGGCGTTCCTCACTTTAAGACTGGTTCAAGAATGCACTCGTGACAAGTCCATCAGATTGGCAGCTGTCTCCTTGGCTTTCGACAGACGAGTTCAGGACATTGACTTTAGCCTGGTTTTACTAAAGTTATATTGTGCCGAAGGCATGAAACGTTAATGCTATTGAACATGACTTCTGGGGAGTTTTGTAGGTCCTGCGCCATCACAACAGGTAATGCTCCGGTCCTTTTCGGTTGCTCACACGTTGCCGGAGAAAAACAACAGACTTGGTGACATCAGGTTCCTAGCCATGATTCCGTTCTCCATAATTTACAGGACAAAGAAACTGGGCAAAGCCCACCCTCCTTCCCGATCCTCGGAGTTCCGCGTGCGACCGACAGGTGGCGGGCGCATCGCCTTCCGCGAAGTTGACGCCGGCGCTGGCACCGCGGCCGCTGGCAGTGGAGCCGGGTCACGTTCGGAGTAGGCGCGTACCGCGGACGGTCTGGTAGGGACGGCCGGAGGGTCACCACGCCTCTGTCGGCGCTCCGCCACCGAGCCAGAGCCGGGCTCAGACCCAGACAGGAGGTGCGGCGAGACGGCGCACCTACCGCCGGTTCGAGGAAGTGGCGCTGTTTGTTTTATGAGCCGGCGGCTGAATTGGCGCCGCTTCGATGCGTTCGGCTCGGGGCGGCTTGGCACGCGCGCGCCCGCCCTCCCATTACGCGCCGACAGGGCCGTCGGCGTGACCCTCCGACCAACACCGCCGATGGTGCGGACGAAGGACGACGGCGGCGTCGCGGCGATGAGCCAGCGGCCATGGCTGCCAGCTCTGGATGTTGGCAAGTTCCGACCCGATGACAAAATCGATTACGTGTGTGCTGTTTACGTGACATTTGCAGTGCGGTGTCATGTGGGGGAGAGAGGCATAATGATAACAAACAAGCGAAATATTACACTGGGAATGTAAGTGTGCAGCATTTTTATTTGCAAGCGCGACAGGGAATGGACAGAATAATTTGTGCGCGCTCTGGAGTGCATACTGCGCGCACGTGCACGCAAATGTTGCAAATGTACTTGCGTCAACAGGGAAAAGAACACCTTTCACGACACAGGACATTCAGCAAACGCCAGTTTTATGCTGTTTGTTGCTACCTGAAACCTTTTTTGCTAGACGTTTGATGAGTAATGTCAGGTGGAAATGCGCTGCAAGATCACAGGAATGGCATGTGGTCAAACATATCGGATTTATTTGCCGAGAACTTGAGTTGCTAGGTACCGCTCTGTGTACGCATGCTGGGGAAGCACGTCTGTAACTGCTGTAGATGACGTCACTCGAATCTAGTGGCATCCGCCAATCCCCCTGATCGGGGTAATGCGTCAACAACGTCGGTACTGATAAGTGCCGACGCCGACATCCACTTGTCAAACAGCACCTGAGGCCGCCCATTCGTCCCCGAAGGACCACAGGAGACAGACAATCTCGTCCCCTTCGACGTAGCAGGCCAGGTTTCCCGTCCGCGGTCCGCCAGTACCCCCCCCCCCCCCTGCCCCTCCCCGCTTCAGACGAACAGTGTCAACGAGGCGTCACGCTTCCGCTGCCAACACAGGCAGCCTGCCCCTCCAGGCAGTCCAGCAGTGACTGCCGAGGCCAGCCTGTTGCTGGGATCAGCGGGGTCGCCGCCTGGCCCCGGGCGGCAGCGGCAGACGCAGCCAGGGCAGCCGGTCCGCCACGGCAGACCGTGCTGGCAGCGGGCCAACCGCTGGCGGAGGCCCGCCGCCTCGGGCGCCCTGTCGTCTGCCGCCGCCGGCAGACCAACAGCCGCAGGCGAGCCGGCTGCGAGGCACAGACTGAGCGTCACGTGCACAGGAGTCAAGCGCCGGTTGTCCAGTGTAGCCCAGGTGGATGGCCACGAATGATCGCCTGATGGGATGACTAGAACGAAGGACTGGCTGCGTCCTTGCAACCAGTGGGTACTGGCGTTAGGCTTAGCGTGATGGGGAGCTGGCGATAAGCGTCGGTACGTGCTTCACACATTTAACGCCGTATTACATCGATGTCCAGGAACGAACCATTGTGAACGCGAAGAACTTCCTATCACCAGCCACATATCGCCTGTGGTCGGGTTAGGTTGGTTTCCCTATGCGCTCGCTGGAGCTATTGTTCGAGAAAACCCTCATTGTGAAGCGTGTGGTTTAAGTGCGTTCTTCTCATTCGAACGAACGAACAAACGGAAAAACGAGGGCTGAGGTGGAACCACTGTGGTAGAGACCCTGGGCGGCACCAGAAGCTCTGCTTAATGTTTCCGAGCATTCGTGCTGTCACCTGGCGTGTCGAATTTGAGCGAACCAATTGTTTATCAATGTGATTTGGCTGGCTACGTCACTTTACAGATTGGTATGACGCATCTCGTTTCGTCACTTTCACGTAACTGGAACATGCCTTTGAGCTAGCGTCTTTTGTGGAGCCGGTCGCACCCAACAGAATCAGAAGTTTGTAACTGCGTTTGTTTTACTACATCGCCATGGTTAAGCGGCACAGTTAATCCGTCTACCCATGAGGGAATGGAGAGAGGTATGCGATCAATAAAGTTCACTCGGTCTAGGAGGCATTGGCAGCCCCTTTTCACAGTGTGGAACGCTGTATAGCTCTTCCGCTACGTCTGTTCGCACAGCTGGGCTTTTCGATAAACCCCGAAGGACACACACCAGGTTGGAACAATAAGCCCAAATCCAATAAAACGCTTCATACTCCCGATGACCTCACATCACAAGAGCGCTGCCGACCGCAAGCAATGCATCTCGCCGACACCGCTGATGCAACGCGCCGAAAGCCACGAGTGGGCTGGTCGCGTTCCGGCGGCCGACGGCGGGTGGACCGGCGGCGGCAGGGGCCGGGTCGGTCATCGACCGAAGCACCCCTTGGCGGCCGGCCAGCAGCGCGCTGCACGCCTGCCGGCCGATGACGTCATCACGGGCCAGTGACGTCATCGTGGTCACAGTCAGCGGATGGTCCCGCTGACAGGGCGTCAGCAGAGGCGTCAGCTTCGCACGGCGGCTCCGAGCGGCGCCGACAGCGTGCCGGTCGCACCCTCGGTGCAGGCTTTGTGGAGATTGGGTGACCAGGCGCTGGCTCAGCTGAAGTAAGCCGGATCTCACACCGGGCGCTCAGCCCGAGACGATCATTGATCGGTCCCGATCACATGAAATAAACAGAGGCGGCATCATCCGGTCGTTTTAATCACGGATAACTTTGAGGTTTAGTTCCCCATGTTGTGTGGCGACGGTCGGCCTCCGCGGTTTGACCCGCCGACAGCGCCACCTAGACGGCCGCTTGTGGCGCCACCTCAGCAACAGCGGTGTGGGACGTCCCGTGATTCCGACAGCGAACGCCCGGAGCACCGGAGATGTCGTATCAGTCCAGGATCAGCCGCGAATCACTGAGCGGCCGCCAGGGGCGCTGACTGGCGCCGGGAGCGTGGAGACACAGGTAGACATGGTCTCCCGTCATCAGAGGAGCCACAAGAAAGGAACGAGCGGCGATGCTGCCTTGCTTCAGTTGTCCGTGTATTAGTATTCAGCCATTTGCATCGATGAGTGGGCGGATACAAACGCTTAGCTTGCCAGCGCACGGACACGTAAATTGCACACGGCTTAGACGCACGTTTCGAGCCCGACAGCTGCAAGGTCAGACATGTATACATTCGTTTCGAGAGTGAAACAGGCCGGATTGGGATCACGCTACAGCACTACACCATCGACTGATCCTGATGAAACGGCGCATCGAATGAAAAACAGTCTTGAATCCCTTTGCGGCTGGGACGCTGATAAGCACACTTAAACTGCAGAGTAAAACATTTAAAAATGAGCGACTCCTACAAAAACAGACACATCTCAACTTCGGAGCATCAGTCGAAAGTCGCCACAACCAATTTGGCAAAACTCGGGATGCACCTGAGTTCAACAGTTTCCGTCATGCACTCGGAGTTATAACACACCATCAGCCTACATTGTCAACCAGACCACCCCTCCCCCCTCCCCTTCGTAACGCCTTCCCCTCTTGTCCAGCAACGGCCGAGCACTAGTTCGCAGGCAACACTGATGGCGGAGGCAGAGCCGGCGCGGCCGCGACCTAGCCGACCGCAAGTGCCAGTATGCGCTGAACCACGGCACGCCATACCGGACCAGACCATACCGGACCAGACCATACCGGACCAGACCATACCGGATCATGCCATACCGGACCACGCCATACCGGACCACGCCATACCGGACCACGCCATACCGGACCACGCCACACCGGACCAGGTTATATCGGACCAAGCCATACCAAACCACTCCATACCGGACCAGGCCATACTAGATCGAGCCATACCGGACCAGGCCATAAAGGACCAGGCCATACAGGACCAGGTCATACAGGACCAGACCATACCGGACCAGGCCATACCGGACCAGGCCATACCGGACCAGACCATACCGGACCAGGCCATACCGGACCAGGCCATACCGGACCAGACCACGAGGTGTACGACTACAGTGGACCGCGCCGCAGGCCGGCGCCAGCGGCCGGCGCCGCTCTACCACCACTGCCTGGGAACGGCGTCTCCCGGAAGGCGACAGTCCCGGCTGCGTGACGCTGCAGAGCGGAGAGTGCTCTTGCCTCGGTGTCATCGGGAAAGTCCGAAGCGTATCCATTCCTCACCGGCACGGAGGAGCCGGCGTGGCAGTCAGGCACGCGGCTCCAGCTTGCCGGTGTCATGTGCTTGAGCAATAGGCCGTAGTGGATGCGGGTCTTCTCCTTTGAAAACTTCCAGCTCGTGGTCTGCGACGGGCAACACTGAGCTTCAGCAGTGGAGGGAGTGTGAGTACCATTCTCACCTCCTACCTCCGCCGCTAGTTTCGTGGCCGTCAAGCTCGTCAGACTGCATAGGAACTGCCGAGTCGATGGAGTTGGTGTTGGTGCCCCGCCGCCTCGGCTATTGCGCCTAAGTGGGCGTCACGCCACCGCGTCACTCATCCACGAGTGTCACGAATCTGGCGCCGTTTTGGCGCGGCTGTTCGCCGCGCCACAGTTCGCCGGCTGCCGCGTCTGACCCACCTCAGAGTTTACTGACGCAGACCTCTGGCGTGTCGTCGGGCGGACTCTCCTCCGTCACGGCCGACGACGCCGGCTCCTCTTCGTCCGCCGTGACCGAGATGGTCGGCACCGGTCGCAGCGGCAGCGGCGCCGAGACGGTCGAATCTGGCGAGCTCCGACCGCTGCCCTGCGCGCCGCGCAGCCCCGGCGCCTGGCGCTCCTCCTGCGGCGTCCGCGGCGTCTGCGGCGATCCCTGCGACCCCTGCGGCGACCGGGAGCGGTCCCGCGGCGCCCGCGACGCCCTCGTCGACCCGGGCGACCCGCGCGGGGACCTGCGCCGGTAGTGCGCCACCGGTGACGTGGCTGGCGACATATGCGTCGATGCTGGCGCGCGGCGACGGTCGTGCGCGGCCGGCGAGCCGCGAGATTCGGCGGAGGAGCGCCGCGGGCTGGAGGCGCCCGTCCGCCGGCCCGACGACACCTCCGAGACCGGCGGCGTGGCCGTCTCCGACTCGAAGTCCGACTCCTCGGTGATGACGAATGTGGGGTTGGTGTGGCCGCCGCGCTCAGCGTCGCGCGCCGGCTCTGCCGATGAGGAGCCGCCGCCAAACGACGGGGCCACCCAGGCCTGCCGGCACCGCGGACAGGATTCAGCACGGGCGGTCAGGGGTCAGCACGGGCGGTCAGGGTTCAGCAGGCGCAGTCAAAAGTCATCCCAGGTGGTCACAGGCCAGCGCAGACGGCCCGGGACAGGGGCGCAGGAGCTAAGCGGCCAGAGGGGCTGAGCCCCCCCCCCCCCCCCCTCCTATCTTTCTGAGAATCTAGCGTTGGCCTCATAGACGCTGACTGGACAGAAATAACCGAAAATGGCCATGCTCGCCCCTCCGCTGCTTGGAAAACAATTACATTGCTCATTGCTTGGAACCAGCACGGGTGGCGCCGTGGCCACTAAGCAGGTATTATTAACACATGCGACACCGGGTAAATTTCCATTGCTAACATCACAAGGATGGGTTTCTCCACTCAGACTTGGCCAGCTGAACGCCGCGCTCGTGCCGGCTATAATGCATGCAGCTCTGCGTACGGTCAAACACGGCACCGACGTACACGGAGGCACAAAGACCTCGAGATCCTGCGATAACAGTAACAACGCCGGCGTCAAAATGCAGAGACTAGCTCGGTGCTGACCGGACATTGACGGCGCCTATCTTGTCTGGCTGCGCACACACGTAAGCGGCCCATTAACATATGTAAGCCACCAGAGCAAGCCGGCTGACTGGCAGCCGACGTGCCGAAGGCGGCAGTGAGCGCTGCTGCCTGTCACGAGCCTGAACGGCAGGCGGAGCGCACCTTGTGGGCGGTCGTTCCGAAGGCTGGCGGCTGGTTACCGTTCTGAAGATGCGAGGGCTGCGGAGAGGCGTGGGGTTACTTGGCATAATTTCCGGCCCCCAAATCTACAACCCCGTAGCGTTTCACAAGAAATTTTGTGGAAAAAACCTTGTCATGGATTCGTGAGAACACAAATATTACCGTTGCATGTAATGTTTGTCCCTCACAGTATGAACCCAACTGCAAGATATTTCAGTACCACGAGTCACGGTCATTCTCATCTGCATTATGTAATCGTGGATGTGTGACGTGTCTTATCATGAAACGGCATGGTATCCCGTGTCAGGATGAGTCCTCCTCCCTCACCAGGTGCCAGTGGCCACCACGGAGTGGTGCACCCAGCCCAGATGGCCACAAGTTTCCTCAACGATCTTCATTCAGCCAGAGAATGAAGCGCCTTTCACTCCCCTCCATGTAACAACACTTAACGCTTTGTGTTGAGCACAATGCCGCGTTACAAGCCTTCATGCGATGATACTGAATCACTAAGAGACACGCGCAGACGACACTCCCGCGCACATGACCGTCAAGGTGCACGGCCCCCGCTGCGCCATGTCCCATGACCCACCCCACCCTCCGCCACCGTTCACCTGGAGTGAGTTGCTGCGGCTGCGCGCCGGCGGCGTCTCCTTCAGCGAGCGGCGGATGCGGTGCGACTGACGGCGCGTGCTCGCCCGCGAGAGCGGCGAATCCTGCGCGGAGCTCTCGCCCTGCTCGGCCAGCCCGGCCAGCATGGTCTGCGCCGTCGGCGGCAGCATCACCATCTGGGACATGCGGCGCGCGTTCATGCGCCGCCGCCGCAGGTGCGACTCCATCTCTTGGTCCTCCTCGTCGATCAGGTTCGGGTTGTAGCGGAAGTGTAGCTGCGGGCGGGGCAAGGGGAGGGGGGGGGGGGGCGGGGTCAGCGCAGCCCGGCACGGCAACGACATCCAGCAGTGACACTACGCCGTTGCCAATGACACTGCGACGTTAATGACAGCACGCGGCGCCAGCGGTCAGTCAGTGCGAGACACCGCCGTGCCCATGGCGTGGGCTGAGCTGCAGCGTGGAGCACCTCGGAGATAAGCTAATGATTGTTTGGTCTCCACAGAGACAGCAGAAGGTGAGGGAGCCGTCTGGCGCGCGCCTGTCGGTCGTTCGGTGAGTCCCCGTGCGCCTCACACGCCGCTAGACACGCCGCGACAGCCCAGCTGACAAGCTGCCACGTAATTAGCTTTGTAGTTCCAGGCGGATCTTCTCACGACTGGTTAGATTTCGTCCCACTGGTGTAGTCTGTGGTGTCTACCGTCGCCACGGCGACAATGTCGTAATATTCACGCTCATCACGGAAAGTGGGCTCATGCAGCTTGCTGAGACCGTTTTAAAGTCTACCGAGCTTTTGCATAACGGTAATGTCAAGGCAAAGGGCACTTTTCCTAGAGCAGCGGTAGCGCGTCAGGCTCATGCACTCGACCTGTCAGCTCCTCTAACATCCGCCGCAGCCACTCGGGTATTGGCGAGCCCGATGTTTCCGGTGGTGGGTGGCGTTTCCGGCACGTGCCAGCCGTCCTCACCTTGTTGAAGGGGTTGTCTCGAATGGCGTGTCGCAACAGCTGGGCGTCGCTCTGCGGTGATGTCGGCCGCAGGAAGACAGAGTCGCGCCGCCCGCCCACCTCCTCATCATGATCTCTGTGTGGGTGGCGAGGGTGCGGCGGTCAGTGGTGGGCAGCCTGACGGCCTCCAGAAGGCGTGCCCTGAGCCTCTCAGGGGTGGTCACGAGCAGGAGGCTCCACTTCTAGCGCAAAGGTGGAGCCATGCCGATTGGCGAGTGGCTACGGTTAAAATATAGGCTGTGCATGGTCCATTATTCAAGCATTGGGAGCAAAAGATGGATACGGGAATGTTGACGAGTGATTACCGCCGCTCTGTGCATCGTTCTCATTAGAACAGTTATACATTTAGTTCAGATTACCACCACTCTGTGCATCGTTCTCACTAGGACGGTCATACCTTGAGTTCAGATTACCACCACTCTGTGCATCGTTCTCATTAGAACAGTTATACATTTAGTTCAGATTACCACCACTCTGTGCATCGTTCTCACTAGGACGGTCATACCTTGAGTTCAGACTTCGTCGACAGGCATAACTGCAGACGGACGTAACATCAACACACGCACAAACCACCCACACAAAACACGGCGCGCCACCCCACCCCGTCCCGTCCGTCCGCCACCAAGCCCCCGTACTTCTGGTCTTGCACGGTGGCGCCGAACACGGAGAGCCGTCGCGCCAGGCTGGTCTTGAGCCCGTCGACGATAGAGGTGCGCCGGCCGGTGTGCGCGGCCGGCGGCGCCAGCGCGCCCAGCCTGCCGTCGGAGGGCAGCGTCGAGGAGCGGCGCCCGTCGTGCGGCAGCAGCGACGGCCGGCGGGCGTCGCTCAGCGACGGGCGCGCCATCGGCAGCTCCGGCGAGGCGGTCGAGATCCGACGCAGCCAGTTCTGCCGGCGCCGCGCGCGGCGGAGAGGTCAGCCGAGTGGCATGTATACAGGGGTTGGCTGGGTCACATGCAGAAGTCGGCCAGGTCACATAAACAGGCTTTGAGGCATGAACAGTGCGCATTGGACGAGCACCTCCAGTTAGTCCTCGGGCGGCGGTGGACTCATGACTCGCCAGCTGCTCGTCTGACCGTGACCCGTGACTCACCAGCTGCTCGTCTGACCGTGACCCGTGACTCGCCAGCTGCTCGTCTGACCGTGACCCGTGACTCACCAGCTCCTCGTCTGACCGTGACCCGTGACTCGCCAGCTCCTCGTCTGACCGTGACCCGTGACTCACTAGCTCGTCCTCTGGCAGCGGCAGGTTGGCGGCAGACGACAGCCGGCGGGCGATGTTGACGTTGTGCGAGCTCAACATGGACTTGCGCCTCATCCAGCCGGGCTCGATCTCCAGAGGCAGATCCTCCGGCAAAATAGAGCCCGCTCGCTGAGGGAGGCGGGGATGGGACGCGTCAGGAGAGGTGCTCAGCCGGCAGAACACACGCCGCACAACTGGGGCTGAGGCGCGTTGACGGGAGGTTTAAGTCCCACCTCAACCATTCCTCGACCAATCGCGAGCTTAACGTTGGCTTAATTACATCAATAGCTAAGTTCCTCCTCGGATAGAAGAGGTAGGCTGCATGCCCCAATAAGATTCCTGTTGCACCAGCCCAAAGCCTGCAACAGTACACAGTCCAGGGCGGGGTCGACAGACACCCCGTCACACCAATTCTCACGTCTCTGTGGCCAAGCGAGGGGTACGCAGGCAGCGAGGACACTACGGAGTTGGTGTCGTAGTCCTTCTGCGTCTCCAGCACGGCGGCCGGGCCGTACAAGTTGGCGTAGTGTTCGTCCAGCACCAGCTTGTCGTAGAGCCGCGCCAGAGCCGACATTGGTGCCGTGTGCACCAGCCACGGCGTCAGGTAGTTCTCGTCAAACGTTTCCAGCCGCTCCTGCCGCCGATAAATGCCGCGTGAAACGCGTCGGAAATCCGCGACGTGAAATGAGCTTCTCGCGAGGCTTCCCTCGTGGGGCTTGCTTGGCTTTGTATTGCCCGAGTGCGCATCCAGCATCGAACGACACCGTCCCACCACCATAGCTGGCGCGTCAGGTATGTGACGTGTGGCTGAAACTATTTGCGCGGATTGTTTTGATATCGGTTTAGAGCTAGGCAGGCGGAGTTGTGCATGAAGCCAAACGGTCTGTCTTGGTGCTGGCCCGCTAGTCAACGCAGGTTTCATGAAAGCATGTCAAAATCGGTTTTGTAAAGCAACACAAGTAAGCACAAGTTGGAATTACGCAACAGCGAATTAAATCAAAGCATCAGGAAGTAGATTATAAATCAACATTACGCACAGTGGTTTGGGATTGCAGTCAGTTTCGCGCAAAGATGCTGTCAAACACAATCCCTTCAACAACCACTAAAGCACCGAGTCTGGCCATTCCGATAACGCATCCACTTTCAAATAAATCAAGCTACTCGCGATGCCATTTCGCCTCTCACCTTCAATCGATTCAAGCCTCCAAAGCCGACAATTTCTTCAATGCCCTCGGCAATGTGGTCAAGCGAAGACGTTACAATCTCCTCTGCCAAGGTTTTCTCCTCGTTCTCGTCCAGTTTGATGCGGAATATGTTGACGAGAACTTTGATGGTAGACCCCTGACAGCAGCGGACGCCACAGTTAGCCCGGGTTCCGGCACAACACGCGCAGAGCCGCGGCGGTTCAACGGATCGCTGCGACCAATCAGCGGGTCCAGTCCGGAAGCCATATACAACTACGCACACCCCTTCAACCGCACCGCACCTGCACGAACACGGTGAAGAGGACGATGAAGAGTGTGCAGGTGACGAACACCTGGGCCGTCTCCTTGTCTATGACGTCATCGCCCAGCATGACCACCAGCGAGAAGCCGACGGCGCCGCGCAGGCCTCCGTACGCCATGATGAACTGCTCCTTCCGACCGATGCGGTTCATCCGGTTTCGGTTCGCCAGCGCTGTGAGGAGGTACACGCCTGCCGGACGACAGCCAGTGTCACAACACGTTTCGACGATGTCATACAAGTAGCTACAAAGTCTCGCAGGAGCTTCAGGCCTCTTCAGAAACGTTGAGTTAGCCATTCAATGGGAATGTGTGTTCGAAATTATAAATTAGTTCGTGTAGTTGCAAGCAACAAGACGACCAAAGGGGAGTTGGTGCGTGATATGTGTGTTTCATTATTTCAAGACGGTGAAGTAACGCACGCACACACATGCAAGTATATATATATATATATATATATATATATATATATATATATATATATATCCAAACAGGCCACTGAGATATCGTCTCCCTACCCGACTAAACCGAAGACATATACGACGGTCAGAGGCACAAAGGCGCGGTACAAAGAGAGCAGGTGCGGTTCTCAGCGGCCAGCAGAGACATCAGAGACGGCTCGGAAGCAGTGAGAGAGCAATATTATAGCCAGTGCACTCAGCGACACTGCAGCGTCGCGCGGAACCGGAGCGCGGAACTTCCGACGAACCGGAAAACACGTCACAAATCCACCGACGAATCGGAAGACGCGGCACAGACCTACCGACGAATTGGAAGACGCGACACAAACTAACCAATGAATCGGAAGACGAGGCACAGCACCAGGGTCCAGAGGCAGAAGCCCGTGTGCCAGCGGTGGTCGTCACTGATGAGCACCATCCCCAGGAACATGAAGATGATGGTGTCGCTGGTGGAGCTGCCGGCGTAGACGGGGCTCAGACGGTGATGCTGACCGTACAGCTACTCTTTTCGGCCCGTTGGGCACGCCGTGAAGCGACGCCTTTTGTGGCAACGGATATGGATTTCACTTGAGCATCCTCAGTTCAAGCGAAGCAGCTCCCGACTTGCGCTGCTCAGTTTTAAACACGCTTTAATGTTTCTGATATCTGCTAAGCAAAAGCATATTGCTAGAATTAGATATAAAAAAGTAGTGTGCACCTAGCCATGCTGACGAAATACTTGATGGTAATGTATGAGTTCTTGGAGATGTTCTTGGTGGCATAGTGTGCTTGCACCACTCCACAGCCGACAGTGGCTATGATGCCGGAGAAGTGGACCAGCTCCGCTGAGAGGTAGGCCAGGTACGACAGTGCCAGCAGAGATAGCGGCTCCACCACTGAAAAACAACAGCACTCAACGACGTAATCCCTTACGCTCGACATGGCTGCAGCACGTAATCTGACGGAAAATCATCCTGTATCCTTGGCAACCATGCGGACTTGGTTCTCTGCTGACTGCAGTGATTTCCGACAACCAGGAGTGGGGAAGGCCGTCAGATGGGTGCAGGTCCACCCACCTCCCACCACGACCTTTCAGCCACGCGTGACCTGATAAGGGCCCACTGTAGGCATGCTCCGCAGGGAGCCTTCTGTCACGCGTCACGTCCTCCACCCATTGCGTCACGGAGCGACAAAACACTCCTTCAGCGAGTATTGTATGCCAGTAAAGCCCTTGCAGCGGCGCATGCCGCTGTCCACGGCTAGCGACTGGGCAATGGCGTTAAGGTCACGTCCGTTCATACTGTTCGCTCCGCTTCAGTTCACCGTGCGTCGTCCCATTGGTTATCCGCCACACGGTTCGGCCCCCGTGACCGACTCTCACACAGGTGACACCCAGTCTCTGGTGCTCAAGTCTGCTGGCTCAACATCACCAGCAACCTGGCCCCACAGCTGCGTCACGTGTTCTGCGAGGGCAGACGGAGCTGACGTAGGTGGCTTGAGGTCTGCGTCACAGTTGACGCCACGACCGTCACGACGCTGGCCAGTGACGTCCGTAACCGTATTTGGGCGCCCTCCCCTTCAATGTCGACTGGTCGACAGGTACGACATGACCCCGGTGACCCTGGCTCGCCCTGACAGCAGGAGTGGTTTGACGCCCCTCTGGTGCGATGCCAGTGGCAGGCAAGATGTATTAGCCGTGAAGGCTGCGTTTTTGTTTCTTTAAGCCAAGCGTTTTGCTTCGACAACCTCGCGGACAGCTTGCCTGCCGGAGGAGCATTTTATCATTGAAGCAAAAGTAAACATGTTGTTAGGCCAACCAGCATGAAATCGGATGAGATGCAGAGGACTCGTCTCGCGTGTGTTCCCCAACGGTTACCCTCCGCGTCTAGCAGCCGAAAGCCACTGCACAGGAATGGCCTTCAGCCGGTCATGGGTCTAGGAACCCAAAGTGTGCGGCAGCCGGGTGCGGTCTGCAGGCTGACGTCATCGGCCGGGCTAGTTAGTGCCAGATGCCCGGGACTTAGAGGCCGTGCTGAGCATCGGAGGCGCGACCCGATAGGCGGTGCCACAAATGCCGTGGCTTTTTCACTAGCCTAAGCCCTTCGGAGTGAGCCTGTCCTCTATGAATCTGTCATAGAACCACCGCTGCGCTTTACGATGCGGCATCTCTGTCGCTCACACCGTCACCACACACTCTGGTCACCACACACGTCCGATGGTCTGTCACCACGCACGTCCGGTCATCCGGTCACCACACACGTCCGGTGGTCTGTCGCCGAAAGTCCGGCGTCCCCGGGCGTACAATGTCACGTGACTTGCCAGCAGGTTCACATCCTCAGAAGGTCATACTTTTTTGGCCGGACGCCGGCAGGACGTGACGGTCAAGGCTAACGCAATGTGAATGCATCGCTCAATGTCGTCAGCAGTGTTGTCATCAATGTCGTACTACGCTGAGAGAGTGGAGCGCGTGAGCGTGTCTGTGCGGTTACCTCGTCCGTGGCATGCGCGTGGGTATTATTACAAACGGAATTTTACTGTAATTTGGACGAATGAGGCCGGTTAGTGGGACCGGGATGAATCTGCATCGTACCAACTCTTTTAAGGTTAACAGGCCTCGGCGAAGTCTTTGGCGTAGGCCAATAAGTCCTGTCATCAGCTGATCGCGAAGATCATGCGAAAAATTGCGCCGTGCCTCGCTAGAATTCAGGGAGGGGGGGGGGAGGGGAGGCTGCGTGTCAACGAGACGGTCCTCGCGCCAGCGGCCGGGGCCTCTTACGCGTCCCGCTTGCCTGAGCCTCCGGCCAGGCACGACATCGGACTGCGTGTGAGGCCGGTCGTCTCACCGGGGAGCTCGGACGTGTGCTTGGTGATGATGGCGGTGAGCACGCCGAAGATGATGCCGATGGTCAGGCCGCCCAGCGACACGCAGAAAAAGGCGGCCACGGCTAGCAGTAGCTGGTCGTAGGTGATGACCTCGCCATCCTGACCGGCGAATGCCACCATCGCGTTGTAGAGCACCACCGTGACAGCGTCTGTGGACAGGCAGTAACAAGGCTGCTGCAGCTCCAGCCGCGGGATCGATGCTGTTCTCTGCGCCTGTATCACCAGCATAGCTCCGCTAGCTGGTCTCCTTCACAAAAACTAATTTTGAAATAAGTCGCATCGAGAATCTTTCCTTAACCACCATCGAAGACGAATTTCACGTGTTGTATAAAAGTGTAATCTGGACATAAATTAGACGTATGAAAGAAGGCTTGCCATTTATTAGTAAGGGAGCATTACGCTTGCGCGGTGGTCGTCGGCACATGCGATACTCATAATTGTTGAGATTGTAGTGTTCTCGCTCAAAGGAGATGCGATGTATTACTCGAACAGAAAATGACCACATCTGTTCCAGATGGACAACCACAAGCATGGGCTTATGAAAACATTCGACACAAGTCTTTTGTTCCTAGAATAGTATTATGATCTACATTTCCCAGCATCATCCACTTTTCCAATGGCAACACAAGTCATGATGTTATAGTGTCGATATTTCGCCGTCTCCTGCCACTGACCGTTCAGCAGACTCTCCCCGAACACGAGGAAGTAGAGGTCCTTGTTGACGCCGACCTCCTGGAAGATGGCCAGCACGGCCACAGGATCCACCGCCACGATCAGCGACGAGAAGGTCAGCATCTGCACCAAACTGCGGCAGCAAGCCACGGCGTTACTGTTTGCATCCTCATTGCAAAAGACGTAAAACCCAAGACGCGTGAGAGCTAAAGGAATCTGAATGCGTGGAGCAGCTTGTGGGGATACATCGCGTGTTGCCCGGTGCACCCAGCAGGTGGCCAGTCCTCATAAACGAGACAGCTTACTGAATACGTGGGTGGCTTTGGTAGCTTACTGACGTCACTCGAATTGGCAAAGAAGCTCAAAGGGTTGAGCAGTCAGTTGCTGCAGGAGACGAAGCACCTGAACCACGGACCGCGACTGTAAGCAGGCGTAGCGCCTGAGCCACGGACCGCGACTGTAAGCAGGCGTAGCACCTGAACCACGGACCGCGATTGTAAGCAGGCGTAGCACCTGGGCCACGGACCGCAACTGTAAGCAGGCGTAGCACCTGGGCCACGGACCGCGACTGTAAGCAGGCGTAGCACCTGAACCACGGACCGCGACTGTAAGCAGGCGTAGCACCTGAGCCACGGACCGCGATTGTAAGCAGGCGTGGCACCTGAGCCACGGACCGCGATTGTAAGCAGGCGTAGCACCTGGGCCACGGACCGCGACTGTAAGCATGCGTAGCACCTGAACCACGGACCGCGACTGTAAGCATGCTCGGCTCACACAACACATCACCGCCATGGGAGTGTTAAGCTTGTTCCATTATCTAGGAGATGTTCACAGGCATTCAGCACAGAATGTCCGAAGGCACTCGAGGCCCACACTCGGCCCGTCGCAGTGGCGCCAGAAACGCTTCCGAAGCAAACGCCGCAGTGGCGCCAGGGACGCCTCTCAGCCAAACGAAATTAGCGGTGTAGCCTGCATATTGATTATGTATTAATGCTGGATAATGCAAGCTCTGGGAATCCGGAGTAATTGAGGCGGCCATTAGAATGTGTAGTCCGTTATCACGGGAGAAGGATAGTTTTAACAGAGCTGTCAAAGACATATAGCAAAGACAAAACAGAAAGCTGTCGCCACTGATTTTTCACGGTGCTGTTAAAGACACATAAATCCATCCAAATTCCTCCAACCCATGCATTTTCTTTCTCTGCATGCATCACCTGTTTTGATGACTCGTTAGATTGCGCAGCCAGCAATTGTAAGCAATTGCCAAAAGCATCTCCCCATATGCTCTGAGCAAAACAACTAAAATTCTAGTGCTCTTTGAAGCCCAATTAGACTAAGCATCTCCTCTGTGCGCTGTCTGGGTTTGGTGCTGACCTGTCTTGGCTCAAACGCCCTTGATGACCAGCGACATGCGAGCCATTCGTCTGACCCCAGCTACAGGAGCTGGTGAAATATTCGATTGTTTGCACGCATGAGCTTGTGTGCCTCTGGGTCCCGGCTTCTTCGCACCATCATTTTTTTTTTTTAAAGCGGCCGATGTATTTGCGTAGATCGGTGCGCTAGGTGCCGCAGCGTAATCCGCTTACGAACCACCCGCCCTGCCAGCCATGTCCCTCCGAACACCTCCGCACGTGGTTCCCAGGGCAGCGGTACGAGCGGCAGGGCTCAGTACAGCCAGTGCCCGGCTGGTGGTGAGGCGGTCGCCGGCTTAAGGCCCCGGCGGCGGCCGGCGGCGGCGGCGGCGGCTCGTGGCTTGGCCAGCACGCGGACCCGCCTAATCCCTTGAGCGCTGGCCGCGGCCGCGCGGGCTGGCCGGCCACAGTGGCCCCGCTGCGAGCCGCTGGTGACCGTGACGGCCGGCCGGCCCTCGGCAGGGGGCTAGCGGCGACACGGCAGACAAATGTACCGGCTGGTGAGGGGGCGGTGCGGTACGGGGTGACCTACTGCGGCGCCACGGAATTGGGACGGCGACTGCATTGCCGCAGTGGTGAATACCGCCTCGGTTGGCTGTGGCGCTGAGTGTGTTTTGCGCTGAGCAACGGCGTTGCTTACACTACCTGTATTACCTTCCCCAATGATTTTTTTTTTTTGCCACAAACGGCTTCTATCACAAGCATAGTTATTAGCCATTGCTCTATTCCAGAGGGCAAATATCATGTAAACCAAGAATGCATTTTGGCAGGAGAAGGCTGGCGGCGAAAAATAAATGGTGTCGAAGGCCCATAAGGTGGTGTTAGCAGCCACTCGAACACATTTTTACAATCTTATTGTTTCCAGAATCAGAATGTCCCAGTAGTGATAACATTTTCATAATGACCTGGGCAATTTACACACTACAAACGCTACGGATGCGCCGACGTAATGTCTAATAATTTACATGCATAATGCATGCCTGTTTTTTTTTTAAAGAGGCGAACATTCATTTGATACACGTGGCACTGCTGAAGCCCTGAAGAAACAGATTAAACCGCAAGCACTGTAAACAATGGAGGACAGGAATCCGGAACCCAACGGTTTTAGGTCAAAACGTACAAAGCAGGCATGACGGGACATGACGTCAATGCGCTCTTTGATGGAGGCCGAGAATGCGCTAAATGACAGCCAGCAGCCATTACAAAGCCATCATAGGTATCGTGTTGGCGTAGCCACCGGCACCCGGTCAGGACCCGGGGGTTCGGCTCCGCAGACACCTCAGCGTAGTATAGCCTCGGTGGCCCTCGGTGCCGGCGCCACTGACCTGATGTTGGCGATGTCGTAGTTGGCGTAGGCCGGGAACATGCTGGAGCCCATGGCACCCAGCTTGGCCAGGCCGTACAGGAGAGGTCCGATGGTGAACATGTTGAACAGCGTGCCCTGTAACGCGAAAACGATGGTTGAGAAAGCCAAGCATAAGTCAAAAGCGAGCGGAGGACGTTGATAACCTATCCGCGATGCATGACCAGCGCACATGTCACTCGTGCTGGATTGGTCGGTCACAGTTCGCAGGAGCATCTTTCTCAATGGCGGCGCTCATCCGCATTCGACACGGCTGACTCATCGGCCGGTTTGGTGATTGTGAGGAATTACTGCGCCAAAGCGCACGGCGCCAACGCACGAAACCAACGGCCTGACTTGGAAAATAGCTCCGAGAAATCTGAACAAGTTTACGCACACCCTTGCTACAATGTGTGAATTATTCAGCAGGAGGAGCTTTATTGTGCGAAATCTCTTCAGCGGCCTATGGCTATCTGTCAGTGTCATCGTGCCGTGTTTGCCCGCTGACGGGCTGAGCCTGCGTGCCCTGCGGTCCTTTAAATGGACATCGTTACATGACGGGTTGGTGGGTCAGCACACACCCAATGTCGACAGTGCCAGTCGCCGAGGGTTCGTTCAGCGTCTCGAAACTGACGGCGACAGCGCAGCGGGAGGAGTAGACCGACGCCATTTAACTCCACGTGGCTCCTTACAAGAGGTTTCTCAGCAATATTCACATAAATATATCCACTTTGCCACAGTTACACACAAAAACTCAAAACGATGTACCTTGCACGTGACATCCAAGTTTCAGGCTATATATGATTGAGTTTTCTTCAAAAATTAAGGAGAGAGATAGAAAGAATGTAAAAATGTCCAATGCCTGTCTATCTGCAACCATTGTGCTGTACTGGCCAGCGACCTGTTTGCTCAGAAAAGTATGCCGCCCTAGTGTCAGCTAACAATAGCTCGAGCCTGTAACAAGCCCACGGTGACGGAGGCTCAGACTGTTCTTTAGCGGTCGGGAGGACCGCCGGAAAACCTTCTCCACTCGCGCCAAGGTCGTTGCAATCAGCAAAACGTGACGCTGAATCGGCGCGTCTCTCCCAGCGCCATCTGTTGACAGGCTCACTCACGCAGTGAGGGCGGCACGCGCCAGTCACAACAGTGGCGGCGCCAGGCGCTGACTCTGGGAGGATCAGCAGCACGGGCCCGGTTCGTGGTCCCCGAGCGCGTTACATGAGGTGGGGAAGGATGTGATACGCTGGTGCACGCTGCCAGCGGTGTGCGTCCGTTTGGGTCAAGAAACCATCATCCGCTTCTTGATCGCATTTATCAGCGGTTGGTGTAAATTGACCCGTTATATGAAGACAGAGCGGAGTGAACCAATTTGCCATCACGATTTGTTACGGCGAAGTGCTCGTTGATTGATCTTTTGACATGTTTTCTTACAGGGCAATTCTAAAAAGGGAGCGAGAGGCGCGTCGTTACACCGTTTTTATTGGAGCGCTAGGCGGACATTACCGCGGCCGTAGTGGGTCGCCGCTGCCGGGTCTGACTCCACACGGTGGCCCCACACCTGAGTGTGTACGGGTACTCTAGGACCCAACGCCTGGGTGTGTACGGGTACTCTAGGACCCCACGCCGGGGTGTGTGCGCGTCACCGCCACCGAATCTGACTCCACACCGGGCCCCACGCCTGGGTGTGTACGGACAATCTAGGACCCAACGCCGGGGTGTGTACGGGTACTCTAGGACCCCACGCCGGGGTGTGTGCACGTCACCGCCACCGAATCTGACTCCACACCGGGCCCTACGCCTGGGTGTGTACGGGTACTCTAGGACCCAACGCCGGGGTGTGTACGGATACTCTAGGACCACGCGTTGGGGTGTGTACGGGTACTCTAGGACCCAACGCCGGGGTGTGTACGGGTACTCCAGGACCCAACGCCGGGGTGTGTACGGGTACTCTAGGACGCCACGCTGGGGTATGTACGGGTGCTCTAGGACCCAACGCCGGGGTGTGTACGGATACTCTAGGACCACGCGTTGGGGTGTGTACGGGTACTCTGAGACCCAACGCCGGGGTGTGTACGGATACTCTAGGACCCAACGCCGGGGTGTGTACGGATACTCTAGGACCCAACGCCGGGGTGTGTACGGATACTCTAGGACCCAACGCCGGGGTGTGTACGGGTACTCTAGGACTCTACACCTGGGTGTGTACGGGTACTCTAGGACCCCACGTCGGGGTGTGTACGGGTACTCTAGGACCCTATACCGGGGTGTGTACGGGTACTCTAGGACCACGCGTTGGAGTGTGTATGGGTACTCTAGGACCCAACGCCGGGGTGTGTACGGATACTCTAGGACCCAACGCCGGGGTGTGTACGGATACTCTAGGACCCAACGCCGGGGTGTGTACGGATACTCTAGGACCCAACGCCGGGGTGTGTATGGGTACTCTAGGACCCCACGTTGGGGTGTCTACGGGTACTCTAGGACCCCACGTCGGGGTGTGTATGGGTACTCTAGGACCCCACGTCGGGGTGTGTGCGGGTACTCTAGGACCCCACGTCGGGGTGTGTGCGGGTACTCTAGCACCCCACGTCGGGGTGTGTACCGGTACTCTAGAACCCCACGTCGGGGTGTGTACGGGTACTCTAGAACCCCACGTCGGGGTGTGTGCGGGTACTCTAGCACCCTACACCGGGGTGTGTACGGGTACTCTAGAACCCCACGTCGGGATGTGTGCGGGTACTCTAGCACCCTACACCGCGGTGTGTACGGGTACTCTGGTGGACTCGCAGCCGGACTGGCTGTGGAGCCGACGGGTAGTGAGTCCGCGACATGCTCTCAGCAAGGTAAGCAGCCGGGAGGACTCAGCGAGAATTGTTAAATCAGAGAAGGGCAGGACGCGATATGACGGAACAAGAGGAATCAGAAAAGGCTTTCTGATGAACCGTCTGGCGTACACAGCTAATTTGATAGATCCTATGGCATCAGCCACAACATTGGTCATCGCGCGACACTTCCGTGTTATGAATAACATGTTAACTGTATAGCTCTGAAAGCCAATCGGAGAAGGATGCAGCATAACTGTTCTGAAACATTCCACAAGGGCACGTCGTCGTCCACGCCGTCCCCATCGTGTCACGTGACACGCCGTCCCCGTGTGGCTGGTCCTGTCGCCAGCGTCAGACATGTCACGTGCCGACCGAAGCGCATGTCTTGTGGCCACCAAAGGCTGTTGGCGGTTACAAAAAAAATTTGGGTGTGAAAGGACACCTAATCCTCCGAGGCATAAAACCTAACCGCCTGTGTAACGACTTGCTTCTCGCGGTCACCAACCAAGTGTGCTGAGCCCCAGACAGCAAAGCCATCGCCTGTGCCCCCCCCCCCCCCCTCTCACCACCGCAAAGGCAGCTGTGCATTGCGGCGGCTACGGAGGCTGATTATGCAGTTGTGTACAGCCGCTGAGTCCGCCCCGACCCCAGCCCCGGCCCCAGCCCCGGCCCCGGCCCCGGCCCCGGCCCCGACCCCGGCCCACCGCCTCGCAGCGTCCCGCAGCAGGGACGCCAGGCACCACTCACCACCACCGCGTAGAGCAGGATCGTGCCCAGGTTGTCGGCGAACGTGCGGTCGTGCAGCGAGTACGCCGCCTCCAGGATGATGCTGCAATCGTCGACACCGTTACAGGCGGTGCCGACGTGGCGGGAGGGAGGGGTGTGGGCGCATTATCCCGCGACGATACGGAATTGAAGCGCTTTGGGCAGAATGTGTTATTAGGTGAAATGCCGGACCTGATGGTTCCTCTGGTTTCGTGGTCTGCTGTAAGGTATTGTGTTTGTGACAAGCGACGTGACAACGAACAGATTTATCTGTAAAGAATAAACCTCTCTTGCCACAGACTCACGGTGTGTGGGCTGCTAAGAAAACAGCACAAATCATCCCGATAACGATTTCCAGCGGTTCGACGCGACATTTGGCTTCAAGCTAAGCCGCATGCTTTGTCTGCCGTTGCTGGAGGGTGTGCTCTGATCGGCGCGATGGTGCACCGTCACGCCGGAACACGGCGCACCATCGCACCGTCGCACCGTCGCCGTCCATACTCACGGCGGCAGCAGCACCAGGAAGAAGAGGTTCGAGTTGAAGTTGGGCAGGAAGGCGCTGCGCTCTGTCTGGCAAGCACCGATTTTGGCGCCGGACGGCAGCTCGATGTCAGGGAAGTGCTCCTCGTGCACCCTGCCGGCGCCCGGGCCAGACAGGTCAGACTAGAGATGCTGCTTTTCAACCCGCCAAGTTTCAACCCGCCAACCCAACTACGTGCCATTTTCATCCCGGGAACAATTCACAAGGCACACGTCTACATTACTGAACGACACCCTCTCGACATGTGACTGACAGCGGCAGCGCCGATGCCTATAATGCGCCTTGTGCACGTTTTGAAACATCTCACGTTTCACATGTTTTGAGCCGTCTTGCCATGAGCGCGTGTGGAAATAATATCGTGGGCGCTGGTCAACTACCATATCCTTTCTCCGAAAACTCATCTGAAGCTAGGGCTACAAATCTTCTTTCAGCTTATAACAATATTTGGTTGGAAGACGCTTTCCTCCCACTTGGCGCTTTGGTACTTTCATACCCATTCTCAAGCCTCGCCTCATTCTGATCCCTCTAGTTTTGACCTATCGCTTTGACCAGATGGGAATCAAAATGATTTAAATGCATGATAAATGGTCCGATCAGGGTACATCTCGAATCCAATCACTTTTCTTTGCCTCATCAGAACGGCTTCCAGCCAAGACGGTGCACTGCGGGCAGCCTTGCTTCAATATCTGCAAATGTGAAGCATTTCCTTTCATGGTGTGCCAGCGTTGTAGCGCGGCGCGTTTTTACGGGCCGGATCAATAGCTGCGCGAGGTGGGCTTTCTCGGGCCGGATCACTAGCTGTGCGGGGTAGGCTTTCACGGGCTGGATCACTAGCTGCGGGGTGGGCTTTCACGGGCTGGATCACTAGCTGCGCGGGGTGGGCTTTCACGGGCTAGATCACTAGCTGCGGGGTGGGCTTTCACGGGCTAGATCACTAGCTGCACGGGGTGGGCTTTCACGGGCTGGATCACTAGCTGGCGGGGCGGACTGGGCTGCGGGCCCCTATTTTGGCGAAAGTTACGTCTCTAGGTTAGACCCGGCCGGCTGGGAAGCGACGAAGCGCGGTGGCGGAGAGACAAGCAACGCTCGCGCAAAAACGGCGGCTCATGGCAAGCCCGGCGCGGTCACACGGACCAGCCACCGATTCTTGATGTACGTAGCAACGCCGTGGCGGCGATAGGAGCAGTGTTAAGCAGTGGTGGTCTGACTCACAGGTGTCTGAAGTGGTACGTCAGCAAGCCCATGGTGATGCCGAGCAGGATCAGAAGACTGCAACAGACGGACACGGAGCCGTGCACTCAGCAGCGGGAGACAGGGGCGCGACGAGGCACGCCAACTACAGGGCACATGGGCAACTACACAGAAACTACATCTACAGGGTGTTACGGTGAGCTTCCGCTGTCCAAAGTCACGGCGCCAGTTGCTGTACAGTCGCACCGCTTCAGCGAGAGCAGCTCGGGGAACAGTTGCGTCGCCTCGTAACTGTGTCGCAGCCATACTAGGGCGCGGCGGGTGCGGCGCTCACAATGATAACGTCACTCACAGGCGCTAGTTTGCATGCGTGACGTGCGCTGCACTGAAGTGACGCGGGCATGCTGCATGAGTTTCTGGGAAGGCGTGGACAACGTCGACATTGTCACAGAAGTACGCACGAACTTCTTGTACAGAATTCACAGCACGGATATAACATCCTACCACCACCAGAGAGGCATAGGCCCTCAGCTGCGGACCTTTCGCTGGGAAGGGATCAGCGATGGTCGTCAGGCACGGGGCGTGGGTAACCAACGACCGATGCGCGCGCGGAGGTCCGTGCAGCGACACAGGGCGGATAATGCTATTTTACGGCGGGACCGTGGCCATCAAATAGGTTCGAGCGCCCCCTTGATGCTGCGATTGGCCGGCCGTCGGCTTTGCGAACGTGTTTGGCATGACCGATGGTAGAAACGCGCCGGCTAAATTAGCACGGCTCGGCCGCCGAGCCGGGCTAGCTCTGCTATTCATCCTCATTCATGAATGCTGAATCTGCTTGACACATTGAGGTATTGTGTGTGGACCCACAGTCACAGACGGTGCGCGTACTCCCAGTGTCGCACTCATCGTGCAGTGAGCTTGAACCAAGGAAGTGGCGTAACTGTGCAGTGTCAAAATGCAAGCATGAAAATGAACATGCACAATGCCGTCATAGCCGGACAAGCGTGCATGCGGGCTCGATACCTAACAATGCTAACCCTTGCGATAAAGACATGCAAAGCTATCAAACTCACCATGACTCTGGTACGCGTGACGACAGGAAGTGAGCGTGATGGAAAGCTGGAACAGAGCATGCATCAGCGTCTCTACGAAGCATACCTAACGAATCGACCGACGACATCTGGAGAGCATAGGTGGCACTGGGACAACAGGCATTGCTTCCACCTGTAGCTGCGCAGTGCTCGCTATTAGGGGATTTGGTCCGTTGCACAATTATTTGCCTATGTAAATTGTACAATGCAGCTGTGAGTAGCATTACAAATATATGAGACCAAGTCCACTGGCCTTATTCATCATTGATGAAAAGGTCGTTCGTGCACTGTTTAGGCAAAGGTGTGACCCAAAATATCAATATATCTATATTTGTTATCCTGTCATCCTTCAACAAGCAATAGATCCTAAAGAAATGCTCGATAATCGTTAGTTGCACACCTGAAAAGGTGCGGCATCTCCACCCGACCCTTTCGCTGGCTTTGCGACGGTTGTTCGATCTGTTTGCTGCGGCACACGTCTCGAGTTTTTGATTCAATATAGACCTTGGGAGAGCCCACGTCAGGCACCAGCAATGCGACGCGGTATTCGTTAAATGGCTTACGGCCAGACCGCGGAAGACAGCGCTGCGCGACCGGCAGTTCGGCCACTGACCGGTATCGTATACTTACAACGCAATTTTCAGGTATCACAGTTTTTTCCATCTAGAATAAAGAGTGAGAAGACCTGTGTTTTTGCCTCCGTGCGCACGCTCCGGCGGTGCACTCCGCCGCCGGCACGTGCGCCGCAATCGCCAGGCCCGCGGGCTCGACGGCGACGCCCCCTCCCGGCGACCGACGCGTGACGTCACGCAGCCCACCTAGCTTGGCGAGGCCGGCGATCATGATGAACATGGTGATGGCGTAGTAGGGCCGCACCTCGTCCCAGCGCCACGACGCCACGTGTATGCCGTGAGTGTGGTCGAGCGGCTCGCGTTCCACGCAGTACTCGTACATGTCGTCGTGCGCCTTGCTCTGCTCTCGGTGTAGGCTCCTGGGGCGGAGCGACGCGGACGGGTGAGAGTGGTGCCGGGCGCTCACGGACCCGGATGCCCCCAGCGAGAGCTTGCGAAGATGTCACCGTTATGAAACCGAGCATATGTCCGAGCCACTCCTCCCTCCCTCTCTCCCTCCCTCCCTCCCCTTCTCTGCTTGCCGTGGTCTTTCCAGTCGTTTCAGCCTACGTAGCTGCTGACGGAGGTCCCGTCTTCTGTCCTTATCCTTACGTAAATCCTGGCTATGCTGCTGTCGTGTGACTTGTGAAATGCTCCGTGTGGTGTTAGGGGCTGAGTATTAATGCATAGTTATTCAGCGAGCCCAGACTGTAATCTGCTTATTCCTACCCTGCTTAACTTTCGGAGTACTAGATGACCTCCTTTAGGCATCTTGCAACGAGCGGAGGGGAAAAGGATCCCGCGGCGCCAGAGACATGGGGAATGGCGAATCCACGGTTCACTACACATAGTGCCGGTGTAAGACGGAGGGATGGAGCTGGTGCTCTTTACCCTCTACTGCCTATTCATTATCGCGAATTTGAGAAGGGCAGTTGACTAGACAAGAACTTGAGAGCGGGCGTTCATCAGGCAGGACGATCTGACGATTCCAGCTGCTGACCGACCCGTCAACTGACCCGTCAACGTGGCCTGCGCACTCCATCTGTCGACCCGACCCGTCCCACCATCTGACACAAGCCAGCCCGACTTGTCAACCAGCTGACCTGTCAACCAGCTGACCTGTCAACCGGCCGGACCCGCCAGCCAGCTGACCTGTCAACCATTTGACCTGTCAGCCGGCCTGGCCTGTCAACCAGCTGACCCGTCAACCAGCTCGCCTGTCAGCCAGTTGACATGCCAGCCAACTGACCTGTCAGCCAGCTGACCTGTCAGCTAGCTGATCTGTCGACCGGCCTTGCCTGTCAATACCGCCTGTCCCCATGACCTGTCGCCCGGCAGGGGTGCGGCCGCCTGGCTCACCCATGTGTGTGGTCCTCCGTTATGGTGAGGCCCGTGCCGTTGAGATCCACGTCCGGCTCCAGGCCGTGGCCCGACCCATGGTAGGTCACGTGGTCCGGCGGCGTCTCTGTCGGCAGATCAGCACATCAGTTACAGCGCACTGTACAGATGGTCGTCACCGAGCCGTGTACGGTCTCTGGCCAGGTCACGGAGCCGTGTAACCAGGTCGCGGAGCCGTGCACGGTTTCTGGCACGGTCAGAGGGACGGGTGTCTCACCTGGCCGGCGCATTGACACAGCAGATAGATAGGCCGTTTTGGAGTTCATACATTCGGTTCCTGCGAAGCTTTTCGCATCGCTGAATCTACTACTGAGAGCGCGAGCAAAAGCCTTGGTCAGTGCATTACATTTGGTCAATACAAGGCTTTACGATCGGCTTGAGGGAAGTCTGACCACCCACTGCTGGGACCTGCCCTCGCCCATCCCTCCTGCCCTCCCTTCACTCCCTCGCTCTGTTATCTAGCAGTGAGGGTTATAACGCTCGCGGTTCGAGTTCATCTGGAATCGTATGGACCTGATCAAATTGAACTGTGAGGGTTCGAGGACACGACATGCTCCCATTTGGTCGCACGCGACGTGGCTGCCCTCGGTGCTGTTGTCAGCAGGGGGAGTATGGCACGTGCTCAGACGGGCTCGGGTCAAAATCCCAGGGCGTGGACTATTTAATTCATGCCCAGAGAAGGCTATGTCTGTATTTAACTAGATTCCGATAGCATTTCCTTGTACGTTGACTAACACAGCCTCCCAAGTGAATGGAGACTTCCTTCCTGGTATGACATGCATACTACATACATACTAGCCGACTCAGGTTTGTTGGCTTCGAATAGTGACCTCACCTGTATTTGCCTTACAAATTGTCCTGTGCAGGCGTCTATCACGCCTTGTTTACCTGCTTCCTTATCGACCACGTGATACGTTCTTCACCGATGCCACAAATGACAATGTCACCGCCTATCTCTCTCTCTTTATGCGCTGTCCTGGTCAAGTTTATGTGTTTACTAACGCTGTAACGGCGCCCGGTGAGCTATAAGGTGTTGGACGGGCGGACGGAGTCTCCCCTGCATACCGGGCGGCGATCTCGGGGGGGGGGGGGGGGGGAGGCGGCTGTCACTAGCCGTCCACTGTACCGGGCGCACGTGCCGGCCGAGGGCGGCCATAATTTCCCCGGCGACAAGACAGGACTGGCCTTCAGACCCGGCAGCGTGCTCTTCGGTGATGTTTGCAAACAGAGTCGCACGCTGGGGGATCTATGCTTAAACAGAGCCCTAGGCTGGGGGATCTACGCTTTAAAAGAGTCGCACGCTGGGAGACCTATGGTTAAAACAGCAGATCAATCTTTGAGCATCATTTCAGTAAAGATATTTTAAAACATGATCCTCCCTGAAGAACACGAGAGATACAGGATGGCTCACACAACAAAACAATTGCATTTGTTTTCGGTGGAACATTTGGCCGTGGCGTGGGGTTTTCAACCGAGATAGCCCGATTCTAAAGCATGGAGCGGTTTACACAACAGTGTCCCGAGTGTCTGAGTCAACCTCGGAGGCTCATTGTGAGGGCCGTGTACAGGACCCTTCAGAACGAGTTTACATAGTTTTATCTAATGATAACAAGCCTCCCGCAGGCAATGCCTCCACTCGAACACACTCGACTGTGAATCAGCCGGGTTGTACCGCGATTGCACATCCCGTGCACTACGTACATGATGGTGGAACGCCCGCGTCACGCACGGCAGCCACCTGGCAGGACACTTGGCCTAATGAACACTGGTGCGTGCAGCAGACTCTCAACGAAGACGGTGGCAGCCAGGGGAGCGGGCATTGCCACAGCGATGTAGGCCTCCACAATTTCTAGTACTAGCCTGGCGCTCCGTTGTTGGATTAGATTGCAGGATTCCCTAGAAATTGGCTTCGTTGAAACCATGGCCTAACTTTGACCTGCCATAGGTTAGCGACCTTACAGGGTACATTTAAATGGTTGAAGCCAGACGACCCGGTATTCAATTGTCTACAACTATGCAGAATTTGGCTTGGCTATGCCGCGCCGTTCGGAAACCATTCCGGAAAAACCTTTGGAGGGTCAGTTCGACCCCCACCCGAGCGCGTGTTAACTGGGTGTCAAGCTGATCATGGTTACCGCTTTCTCACGAATTTCACAACCTGCAACAAAGAGGTGACAAATCGAAAGTAACCCTCTAAAAACATACCACTTTGCGTCCGTCACATGCACAGAGACGTGTGCACGAGCCATGCGCAGCTGGGCCACCGTAACTTATGCGAAATGGTGGGCTCGGCTCATCCGACTCGCATGTCGCTTGTTAGTCGTCATAATCGCCTGAAATATGGCGCGCAGAAACCTTGGCACATTGCGAGATCGCCAGTCCCGTGTATGACCTGTTGCGGACAACGACCGGATCGTAGGTTGATATGACTCAGAGCCGTTTATCCGTGCCATTTCCTTCAGTTTAGATCGAGAGCCTGCAGCCGTTTTCCGGTGACAAGACGTGAGCATACAGACGACGGTTAGGTCAATATCCAGATCAACATGTGCCAGTGGTATTCACGAAAGCTGCATTCTAGGATGTAATCAATTGAAACCTTGGCTGCGGAATACTTCCTAAAGCACTGCAAGGGGCTCCAAGGCCAATGCAAATGCGTCCTGGTCCTGATCCAACGTGTAATCTGTGGACAGAGACCCCTGGTAGGATGTTGTTGTTCTCCCATCTTCACGTGCCAGATTGTCTCGATGACAACCAGCGGCACTTTCTGTTAGTCTCTCACGCAGCCCGAAGCTGGGGTGGTCCTGGCGAAAGAACAACTCCGCTTCTGGAGGTCCGTCTTTGCTCGTTTCGTCTTCCGTTTCCACCGATCGGCGTCCTCTCCCTCGTCAGATTACGGCGCTCTGTCCTCACTCCACACAGCCCAGACCGTGACTTCTGCCGCCTTGGTTTCCAGCTTCCCGATGACTTGTGTGGCTTCCATGGCCGTAATACTGCCGGAATATCTGGATTTGATTGATTTCTAGGATCAGCGCAGTCGCTGAGCAGTACTTGTCCCGTGACACCTGACCCCACTATCCGATCGTGGTATGAAGATCAACGGCAGGGTTTTGCCGAGCTGCACTGCTCGGTCCAGTCCACTCCGCCTTCTGGTGTCACTCGACTCCTAGCGCGGCCGCTGCCACCGCCGCAGATCTTTCTAGCCTGGAGTAAATACCGCGTGGCTAAAGCGAATCAAACCACCACGCCACGGCCGGGTGATCGGTGAGGCACGTGCTCTCACAAACTGAGCTATTGTCGCGGATACTGATAACACGCCCCGTCGCTGGCTGTCGGCGCTGCCTGACAGGCAGCGCCGACTGACAGATGCAATGTGTGAAAAAAGAGATGGCACGTGCCCCTGGATTGGCTTAATGCCTGCGCGCTGAGGCCGGTCAGCCGGCGGGTGACGCACGTGGCGACGCGCCGGCGGCCTGCCGACCCCGGCCAGCCTCCAGCTGTCTGGCGGCGGGACGGCGCCGCCGGGCTTGGCCGAGGCTGGCTGGGGGTGTATTCCCCGTTCTAAGCGTAATCATCAACTGGCGACGGTGATTTTCGCAAGTCTGTGTAAAATGTATCACGGAAAAGTCGTCTGGAAGCATTTTGATCGGGCTTTCTCCTCTCCTCGAGCATTTGATGAAATCCGGATCTGATGATAGCCCTTTCCTTATAATCCGGATCTGGTGATACCTCTTTCCCCGTAAGTGCGCGGGCTGAGTACTTAGATGAAGTGTTTTACGTACTCATTGCTTCATTTTGCTTGTTTTTCAGATGGTTTTAAGAAACCTTTCTCTAACGATGACCGAGGAAGATGTGTGATTTTCCGTAGCACTCATACATTAAAGATAACTACTGTGATGACTAATTCCACTGCCATAAATACTTTTAAGTGACACTAAATGGCTAAAAAGTAACGCGTTTCTAGCGCTGAATCATGCGGCATGGTTTTGACAACTGCTGCGAGAAGAGGCGCGTTGTCCTTGGACTGAGCAGCGAAGAAGACACACCTCTCTTATTCGCTTTATACCTGCATGTCGATCCTCCACAAACCAGCTAGCCTCACAACTTCCGCCCGGAGTACCTTCAGGATACAGCGTGGGGGGTTATCGCCGCCTCTTTCCGTCAGCCCCTCCCCGCCCCCGCCTCATGGACCACGTGCGTGACCTCAGGCCGCGATGAACGGCCTCTGACGCTATCAAACGGCCCGCCACCGGACATCCTGCCAGTCCCGAGATGGGGGAGGGCAGACGGTGGGGGAGGGAAGCGCCGACAGCCGGCGGAAGGCCTCGCATTTCGGCGCCGGCGGCGTGCATTGCACATCACGTGCAATGCAGAGCTGCTGCGCTCTTTCTTATTGTGTCGCCATATACGGCGCGATGATAGCGAGGCAGTAGCGACCATATTTCAGTGTGTGTCTGAGCATGCTAGAAACGCATGCATGCGTGAAGGACATTTGAACGAGGCCTATTTTCATCGGTCAAAGATGGTGGTACTGATTTTGCTACCATCGTTAGCAAGCAGGCACCCTGCTCTTGGCTGGTGGTGGTTTCCAACTCACATCACCATTTCAGCAGCTTACTCTAACTTATACTCGAGATTTATTTCAGGTATGGGCTGCGCAGACGTTGACGAAATTCAGAGAGAGGTCCGCTAGTCTTAGCTAAGAGTAAGCACTTCTTTCCAACTCCCGCCGCTCACAAAAACTTAGAAAACTCCGAACAGGCATCGTAATAATCCTAGAATAATAGGCTTAATGCATTTGTTCATTCAGATGGTTGCTTGATTTATTGACCAGGATGGTAGTGACTTGTGTGCTTTGCCTACCTGTTTCTAAGCTAGTGGTTTTATTCGGTTGACAAGTTTGCGAAAGCATTCCAGGGCCTGTTTCAATATGTTGACTGAGAGGTGGGGGATGATCCCTACCAGTGACTGTCAGCCCCCCCCCCCCCTCCAACCCCCAACCCCCATTGAAAACCTGGTTTTGCCGGCAGCTCACGTCCGACCAGGTCTTTCAGACAACTTAGGTAGATATCGGCGTCGCGGTGGGTTCACGCATGGTGCATGCGGCCAAGCATTCTTAGGCGAGTCAGTCGTTCTTTAATAAAAAAATAAGAGAACAAAAAAAAAGAGCGAGGAGCCGCCTTTGCGAAGTCACACAATTCAAACAGAACAGAATAGACAGACAGTCAGGTACGCAAAATGCATTGCAACCTTAAAATGATATCGCATGTTTTGGATCATATTTACATGTGACCGTCTCTGTAAGATGGGATTTGATTGGTGTAGGTACAGGCCGAAATTTGGGCAATGGCATGACCAACAGATGTTTGTGATGCTTGTGACAGCACTGCTGGATTCCATTTCGATTGGTTCAATTTCATGAACAACTGCGACCGCAAGCAAGATAAAACGGACGCGAAAAATGCGAAGAATCCAGCTGGCGGGTCAACGCAAATTGTATGTTACCGTGGATCAGGAGCATGGCATCATGCAAGAAACATCCAGTTGTAATTGAGACATGCCCTTTTGCCGTAGAACCTGCCGGCTTTCGACCACATCGCTTCCGGTGATGATGAATTCTCTGAGAGGTTTTTGAGACAAGGCGATTTGTTCCCCGGCTCTTCCCCCACAGCGTTATTATGTTTACGTTCGGTTTCGTGGACGTGGGATGCAGCTGACCACTCTTGTGGCACGCATACAGCACCTGTTACTGCGGTTTTTTCCGAAGGTAGGGGAAAGCGGGGACGGGGAGAGAATGGAGGCAGGTTTTCATGTGCTTCTTGCCTTCGCTTTCAGCATCCATGCCTGCTTCCTTTGCTTGTGGTCTGATGCGCTGTCCAGCTACCTTTTTTAAGCACAGCGTGGCACGGTCAGTTCAAAGCATCGCCCATACTAGTCACTACTTACCTATCAGTATGAGACTGCAGATAATTTGATGGTGTCTGGCGATTTTGGGGCAAATGTGTGCGCCCAAACAACAACCGCAAAGTTCCCTTGCACACCTACGCATTGGTGGCATAAGCCAACACGGTCATGCCCTCCCAATTTTGCGGTGGCTCCAAATGCGCCTCTTACTTCAACGCGTCCCATGCAGCAGGTACAACTAAAAAATGTTCACTTAAATCAAGTTCAGTGTGCCGCTGGCTGTAATTTTTTGCGCGTCATCAAATAATATTGCGACCCAGCTGTTAACACGCATGTGCACTCCTTACGCTCTTACATGCATGGTATGAAAATTACAGGGTCTTTCTGCCCTCTGTTTAACCTGCACAACGATGAGCAATCAAACGGAGACAGACGGAAGATGTACAAGCAGACGCACCTTTTCACGGAAAGTATATAATATGATGTCTTTATTTAATAACGCTGTTGTGTTTCCATCGCTCAGAATGAGTCAGGGGTGCGATTTATGACGGCATGGAGGTGAATGTTTATCTTTCTCTACCCCGAACTTCCGAACTTCGGGAAAACTTAACATCGCATGAAAAGAAATGGCTGAGAATGCGACTTTGTCGGCCAACTTAACAAAATCCCACCACGATGCACTAAATTTTGTTCGCTACTCCTATGACATCTGCAGTAAACCAGATGGTGAAAGATGAAATGATGGCACGTGTTGGCAGGCGGTGCTTGACGATTTGTCACGAGGATCTCACGTCGTGAAGAGCATCTACTCGAGACGGCGCCGACCGGTGTTTTCTACAACGCCGCAGACCACAGATGCGCGCCACTTGCCAAGCTGACGAGGCCGCCAAACAGATGGACATTGTAAGAAGGCAGGCAACAGTATCGCCGATAGGACCCCACCGACCGGTGTCTGGCGCTAACCCTAGCTGCATAACTTCACGCTGCATGGATATTCATCAGGCTTGCATGCAACAAGACGATGTGAAAGGGATGGCCACACATGGGGCGTTGGCCAAATAGGTCTCGGTCGGAGACATGGGGACGTGCTCAACGTATTATGTTGCAGCGAATTTGCATACCACAGTGGTGGCGATTTCTGTTCAATTAAGAGTATGCCGTTCAGTTAAGAGACAACTATAAATCGATGTCAAAGTTAAAGCAGGCTATGTTGTTGGAATTTATTGATGTGAAAAACAAGGACATACACCAGTTGATGTCAAGGCCTTGGATCCATTGGCAATCGCAGAAACATGTTATGCGTAGTGATAATTGCATTGTTTTGTCTACCCTGGCACTGAGGATACAAACGCTGCTTTGATATCATCTACTCACAGTGATCAAACATATCGCTATTCAGTAAGCAACAACCACAATAACTTCTCACAAAATTATGCTGTCTTTTATGCTTAAACGTGTCTAATGAGCAGCATGCTGATGTCTACAAACGCAGCACTTTTTGTACTAACAAGCTTTGGGGTTAGTTTTGATGTGTTAAAATAGGCTACCGGGTAAATTCGCTCGCGCCTTTCCCGTCTAAACTAAGGATACACAAATGGGGACGTGTCGCCCAGGAGCAGGATGCTTGCATGATTTTGCATTGGAGGACGGTAGTCATCATTCAAAACATCGGGCGCTTCCAATTTATATATTTTTCAAGGGTCTTTCTCTAATTTTCATTTTCGATATCTTTCCACATCGATTCTATTGCATTTAACTATTCAATAAGGAGACACGTGCCTCTGGTGACCCCTTATAAACGCCACTGACCAGCAGGCGCCCCTGTGGAAAGGCTCCATCTGGCCTGGAAGCCTGTTGAAAAATTCTGCCTTCCCCAGCTCAACATCCATGGTGAAACTCTGGTTGCAACAACGGCTGTACAGCTCAAAGGGCAGTTGTTACAGTCACAAATTTGCGGAATTATTGCGATGCAAATAGCGAGCCGATGGCAAAAGAAACGTAAAACAGATCAGGAGAAATGTCGGAACCGTGCATGCAGTTACTCAAAAATGGTAAAAGCTGCCTCCCTTTTAAGCTGGTGGAAGCACGTATGTACTCTTGCTAACCTATAACGACAGCAGTCAATAAGTCAATAAGCAAAAGTGAGCATGTCTGCAAAGAGGGAGAGAGAGAGAGAGAGAGAGAGAGAGAGAGAGAGAGAGAGAGAGAGAGAGAGAGAGAGAGAGAGAGAGAGAGAGAGAGAGAGAGAGAGAGAGAGAGAGAGAGAGAGAGAGAGAGAGAGAGAGAGAGAGAGAGAGAGAGAGAGAGAGAGAGTACGATATACATACATATATATATATATATATATATATATATATATATATATATATATATATATATCGTAGACATGACATAGACATATCCATACACTATAGGTAGGTAACCCAAGTCAAATGCACCACTTCACACTACCTGTCACCACGTTTTTATCATTAATAACTCCTGTGCATGTTCTGAAGTTATGGCGGCGATAAGCTGAGCATCCTTCAGTACACAGCACACTATCCGCCTGCCGGCTTCCGGCCGTAGGACCGGTCACGCTAGGGCTGCCGTGTCGAGAAGAGACCCCGATTTTGACGGTCGTTAGTGCTGGTCATTCGACCGCTGATCGTTCCCAGACGGCTGGCACTTTGATGACGGTGGCCGATTGGCATCAAGATCAAGGTATCAGGAGGGCGGCAAAAACTACCGACGAGACCTATAGGCGAAAACTGGTCCGACGGCGACAAAAACAAGAGGCTTTTGTGGGGGTGTCTCCGCATTGCAGCACGGCGGGTCTGCTGGTCCACGCTGCCAACAGCTCACACACTTTGGCAGGACCGACACTGTTGATCAGTGCATTGGTCAAGCTTATACTGTGGTCCAGTAAGATACCGAAACAGATACAGTCTTTCGGACTGGTGCTGATGCTGCGACGCTTGCAAACTTCTGCGAAGGTTTCAGGCGTCTGTCTGAGGACCGGCCCAGATTGCCACATCAGCGGAGATCGGACGTTATTTGCAAGGTTCCTCAGTGACGTCATGACGTAGCGATGATATTCAGGATCCTCGGATCACGCTTGTGGAATGCCTTCCCTGAACGGGAGCGCCATCACCGCATGGGCTCATCGGCGCGTCGCGGTAGATGTGGACGGTGTGCATGTACCTGGTAAAAAGGTGGGGATTCGCACAGCTGATGCTGTCGTGACAGAACGGTTAATTGTGACGTTCATGTATTTCCTTCCCTCACTCTTGTACACTGCGGTTGGAAGTTAGCCGTCCCTGCCTTCCCTTCAGGAAGCAAAGCAAACGGGCTGCCCGATAGGTATAGTAAAAGATAGGTGCCATATGTAAGAAAAAGCATTGTACATAAGTCGTCTTCCTTACGGCAGCAGTTGTCGTGGATAATAATAAAACAGGTGCATTCGCGCTCGTGCCTTCGACTTTTTTATAATTACGATAGTGAACGTCCGAGTATCCAAGAGACGCGACACCACGGCCCGCGGGCGCCATTGCTGCGACGAAGTCAATGTACTTCTCATTAAGAACTGTAAGAAATGTACGCACCAATGATCATAAGAATTATACGGGATGATGGCTGAATAAAATATGTCTTCAACCAATATTGGCCAGTGATTTTGCACCCTAAGTCGAGAAGGAACTGCACGAAGTTGGATAGTTTAGCGGCGTGTTAAAACTGGAATTTTAGCCCAACGGCCTAGATGACCTGCAATTCCTTTTGATATGATTCAATGATCTTTTGTGATGTTTGGTGTCTTATGAGCGTCTATACATGATATCTATAAAATTGGGCCAAATGTGGGAAACATCTTTTGGCATATTTTGAGGGTAAGTCGAGTCAATTTTACCGTTTAGCCCCCCCCCCCTAAATAGTTATTTTGTGAAACTACACCTCTGATCTCGTGCATGGTCTCCTCCGTAACGACGGTTGCCCAGCAGCTGCAGCGGCCGCGCTCACGTGCGCCGGGCGCGCTCCGGGCGGCGGCCGCCGCGGCCACGCCGGCTCGTACCTGTGCTGGCCTGGTGCGTGTCGAGGTTAGCGGACCTCTTCCGAATCTGCGCCGCCCAGAACTGGCTGTGGCTGAGGCCGCCGACGGCCGGCAGCAGGCAGGCGAGCAGCAGCGGCGTCAGCAGCCGCAGCGGTCGGCACCGGCGGGCGGCGGACATCGTCAGTGCTGTCCTGCGGGGCACCGCCCGGCGCGGTCAGCTGCGGCGGCGGCATCGGCACAGTCAAAAAAGGGGGGCGGAATCAGCGTCGTCATCATGGTCAGAACAGGCGCTCGGGTCAGCGCTGGTGGTGAGCTCAGCTCAGCTCAGCTCAGTTCACATCAGCTCACTTTACCTCAGCTCAGCTCAGCTGAGCCTATAAACCGGCCGGACGCGGGTTTTGGCCACACGTGCGTGCTCCGGTCTTTTCGGAACGGCTTGATGGCTCTGTGCCGAGACGCGGATCACAGGCAGTGACGCCCCCAGCCGCGCCGACTAAGCCACCGAGTAAGACGCACCGGCACGGTTATGGCATTAAATGTGGCCGACAGATGAAAGTGTTGTGGCAGGAAAGAGCATTCTTCTGTCGGCACCCGCGTGGTGGTTAGGGAGTGCATTGCTCCTTACCAAATATGGTGTGCGTGCAACCACCTCATCTCAGCCGTTTCGGCATATGAGCGTAAATGACCACAATGGTTGGCGCACCCAAGACCCTAATCATCACCATCTTTACGCCTCGGCACAAATGCATTTTACGGCACGAAAGATTACGGAAACTGTGAAGTCTGGGAAAACCTAGTCACCGTTGCACCATTGTCTTTCCAGGATTATATGTTAAGGCTAGATCCTCCTCTACCATTTCGGTGGAAGAAAGCTCCACGGTTATCAATTTTAATTTGCGTGTTAGCAATGTGAAGATGAGCAGTCTTTGACAGGATGATGCTAGTTAATACCCAGTGGGAAAATCACCGGTTCGGACACTTTCGAATCGTTAGCTATCTGTCACGCATAACAACTCCGCGGCGATAATCTCCATCGCACCTCCCACCGAAGACGAAATGAGGAAAGCTCCGGAATAGCTTCGTCGCGGCCCGAACCACCGCAGTAGCCGGCTTCCGCTCTCCTCGCAGCAGCACACGCAAGTGTTCTGCGGACAGCCGGTCAGCGCAGCTTCTTTAATCTCAATAGCCCACGTGACCGGCCCTTATCCCGCGGCACACACGCGCCCCGTGACTTCCTGGCATCGGCCGGCCGGGGGTCAACCACCGGCGACGGGAGGGGAGGGGTGCTGTAGAGTGCCGCCGGCAGCGGGCGCCCTCCTCCCCCTCCTCCACCTCTCATCTGCTGCCCGGGGAAAAGGCGCAAACCGGTCGGACCGGTCGCACATCCCGCCAGCTAATCCGGCGCCGTCGCCGTCGGTAAGCCGCGCAGGGACGGGCGACGGCGCCGGCGGCGGCGGCAGCGGCCGCTGTCGACGCGCCAGGTCCGGGTACGATCCCAGGCGGCCGGCCCGCCCGGCAGAGCCGTCAGGGCTGGAGGGAGGGGGGAGGGGGCGGCACTGTCGGGAGGGTGAGAACCGGCGGCGGGCGGAGGCCGACTGCAGCGGAGTCGGACGGAGTGAGCCAGAGTCGGGCTGAACCGGGATGGAAACAGACTGGAGTGAACTGACGGTAGACGGGATATATTAGAATAGAGCCGGTCTGGACTGAAGGCAGACAGACAGGAATGAACTGGACTGGTGATGGACGGTATAGATTGGACTGGAGTTGGGCTGGAACGGACTGGAATAAAGTCAGAATGAGTGGACTGGATGGACTGAACCGGGTTCGACAGGACAGACTGGACTGCCCTGACTGCTGCTGCAGCTCGGCGAACTAGTTTGGTCGTCCGACTGTACTCCCCGGCCAGTGGAGGATGGGCACTTAAAGCCCTGCAGTTGCTGACCGCCCCGGAGCTGGACACGGACATGCACGACCACAGAGAAGTGATGGAGGACTTAGTGGTGTACTTCAGGAGCCGAGATGCGCGAAAATCACCGAGGATGCGACTGAGAAGAAGGAGTCTTGATGACGACAGCCGGCTGTGTTTTCCAGGTTTTTTTGTCCCATTCAGAGTAGCATTCAGCCGAGCTTGAAGAGTTGCAGCTGACCTGAGGTCTGGGTGTTTAGGGTGTGTCTAAGTCAGCCCTGGTGTCTGTATCCACAACCCAATTAGAAGCTGGCTCTCTTACAGCACATGCAGCCGTGGTTAGCTCGGACAACGTCAGGTTCCGTGAAAAGATCATGCTACATTTCATTGGTTTCAATCTGACAATCTTTGCTCTCCTCTGGATAGAAAAGAGGGAATCCTTACACCTTTTTGCATTGTCCTTTTGCAACCCACCCCCAAAGTATATCAGCGCTGGTGGTACGCGCCAGGGCAGTCGAAGGTCGTATAATCTTTTCGACCAGCGTATGTTCAAATATATGTTATTCATTGCATCACCTAATCTCTGACGCACGTTTATACGTAATCCAAGCTCAGCACCATTCCTTGGATGAGGCTTTACTCCAAGCGACAGGAGCTTGCATTCCTTGGATGAGGCTTTACTCCAAACGACAGAAGCCTGCATTTTAAATTTCGGAATTTCACAGCAAAAATTACGTCTGAGTATCAGTCAGGTGTCGTGCGAAACATGGCCTAGCCCTGTATGAAAGCCATTGTTTTCGGACAGCTTAAATTTGACTCTTGGCTAAACAGATGTGTGCAGGCTCACGCGGCCGTCATCGCTGAGTAAATGTGATGCATCCTGGTTCATGATGGCCGAGTAAACCGAGGGCAGACGGTGACGGTCCGCCCCCCCCCCCTCCCCCCCCCCTCCCGTCCCGCGGCGTCGCAGACACGCACGAGCCGACCTGAAGACAGCTGATTGGCCTGTCACAGAACTCAGCACGCCGTCGCGCAGATCCGGGCTCGTTTGTTGTTATCTCTCGAAACTGGGCGGCCTCCGTCGCATCGCGCTAGGTCCGTCGCGCACGATTAGCGTCGCTCGCTGAGAGGTTTTGTCGACACCACTCGACCACTCCCTTCGAGGAGACCTTTGAGAAGCTGCTTGACCTCCCTGAGAAACTGCGTAATGCAATGCACTAATGACATGTTCCAGTAACGTAGTCAAGAAGGTCCCTGCGGTGCTCGCCCGTATTACCAGGGTGAGCGGCAGCCGACAACATATAGTCTCAGCATCTGAGTGCGACGTAAAGCCCCAATGATGTAGTCAAGAGGGAATATGTGGTTATGGTCCCGAAGTCAAGCGCTTACACTGGTTACTTGGCAATTTTGCAGGAATTTATTCAAATTCGTCGGAATTCGGAGGCGATTTGACCCCGCCTCTGATGAAAATGTTAGCCACTTGCCTGACACGTCTCTCGCTCTCCTGACATGCCGCGACAATAACAAAACACGCGGCAACGTGAAGGGCATTTAGGTGTGTATTGACTTGGGGCAAGATATCGATGACGCGCGGCAGATAATCCGGCAGGAGAAACCCATGACGTGACCGTGTCTGCTATCATCTGGTAAATACCATAGTTAATTGAACGGAGGGTCGCTGACAGGCAAGACGCTCTAGGAGTTTCCACTAGCCGCCGTGGGTAATCCCAAGACGGCATCAGGATGGTGCTTGTTATGCAACAGGGAACGGTTAATTTGGGAAGCAGTCAATGAAAACACATGATGATAGACTGATAGCGAGTACGAAATCGATTTCAATTTTTCCTGTAGGGGGATGCAGCCAAACCAGCGACTTGGCCGGTTTGTGTCGGATCCAGCGCTCAGGCGACTTGGCGAGGCCTTCCGCATACCTCAGCTATCACGGAGGTTTGAGGACATTGGTGGAGATGAAACAGCTACGTTTGGAGGTAAATGAAAGGCAATGATACCACCCATGCATAACCTTGTGTGCAATTATCCATCAAATAAAAGCGATTCCCTTAAACTTTGTTTGTCCTTAAACCATCAAGGCACTATGTCAATGCGCATTACTTATTTAGCGCCAACGTCGTGTCGAGAATGGAATGGCATTCTCGACGTAGGTCCCGTAGACTTGCTGAAGTGATGAATCTTTATTAGGTGCAGGTGTCTTAATTTTTACCGTAGGACCCCCATAATCTTTCCCAGACGTCTTCCCAGATGGGAAGACATCTTCATTTCACCTTGATCACTTATGGAGTAGGGAGACACTGAGGCTATTTTCTGCTGGTGTGGTCGGCACGAAAACATTGAGAACGTATATTACTTCGTTCACAGCACTGACTGATAACCCAGTACAATCGCACAGCGGCAACACATGATGATTGTCTGGTCTCAGGGATCTCTAGCTTAACTTGCATTGCGGTGATTGCACTTCAGTAGGATTCTTTACAACCTGACATCACCACTCCAATCAAACTTCGTCTGACCGCAAATACGCTGTTGTAAAAACGCGGGAAAATGCCAATATGATGACGGAAAGAGCACGTTAACCATAAACACTGGGCATAAGTACGAAATCACAAGACAGCTCACCGTGTAAGATCCCGGATAATGTCATCCCAAGCCGGATGTCAGAACTATGTGGCCTTCAACCAAGCAACTTGAGTTGGCATCCACCTTTTGAGATTGATAACTATTGCGACGGCGTTCTCAGTTCATTCTCAGTACGCGTAGTCAAAAATCCACCGCGGAGATCAGTGAAATTTCCTGAAAAGGCGAACAAGTCTAAACGATGAGTTTCCCACTGGTCTTCTCGCTGCCACTAGCGCGTATTCGATCATCGGGCGCCCGATGTGTGCGGAGATCTGGGAGGCAGTGGTCGGGCACCTGATGTTTGCGGAGATTTGGGAGGCCGTGGTCGGGCACCTGATGTGTGCGGAGATCTGGGAGGCAGTGGTCGGGCACCTGATGTGTGCGGAGATCTGGGAGGCAGTGGTCGGGCACCTGATGTGTGCGGAGATCTGGGAGGCAGTGGTCGGGCACCTGATGTGTGCGGAGATCTGGGAGGCAGTGGTCGGGCACCTGATGTGTGCGGAGATCTGGGAGGCAGTGGTCGGGCACCTGATGTGTGCGGAGATCTGGGAGGCAGTGGTCGGACACCTGATGTGTGCGGAGATCTGGGAGGCAGTGCCCGTCCAGCCAGCTGTGCTGGCCGGCGTGCCGCCCGCTGCACACCAGCGTTATCGGCGGTCGGCACGCTCGTCCCGTTGGCCGGGTGGTCGGGCAAGGTCGTGCTGTGGGCGCTCCTGCATGTCCGACATCCTTCCTTCCGGCCCCGCCAACTGTGGCCAGGGTGGCCTTCAGCCAAGCCACTGGCGTCAGAAGGAAAGCCTTCTCACTTTCCACGGCGCGTGTTTTTTGTCTTAATGTGCCCCTTTTTAATATCGAAGTTTTGCAGAGGCCGCTCTGATACAGAAACCAGCCGCGTTCTCGTAATTTGAATTAATGGTCGGTTTCCGTAACGAGCCGACAAATTTGTGAGGTTGCCATCCAAGCCATCCACCGCCATCTGGACGGCTATTATGTTGCAAGACCTCCAACAACAGAGTCTAAACACGTCACTGCGTCCTGTCAAGCACGGGACGCATGGCTGCCTGACCTCATTCGACCGAGATTCGGGGCGGGGCATGACGTGCGGTTTGGCCAGGCGGCGGGCCCCGACCACACGCCCAAGTGGTGCCGCTGCCGCCGCCGCCAGAGGCTCCACTCGGCGCGGCCCTTGAGCGGACGGCGCCGCGTCCGAGGAGGCCTGATGAGAGGCACTCGGCCGCGCGGGCCGACTGAGACCTGTCCTCAGGAGCAGCGGCCGAGCGGGTCCACACACGCGTTACGTCAAGAGCGGCGCGTGGTGATGGGCGCGTGTTTGCGCGGGAAAGTCGCATTACCACATCTGCAGGGAGGGTGCCGCGGAGCTGCCAACACCGGAGCCAAAACAGAGAGGCGTGGTGGAACATCTCCGCTGCGTGTAAATACCGGGCCGTCGCTAAAGCCCCGAGCAGACCGTTAGCCGTGTCCGTATGCGCCCGCGAGGCATGCAGCCTGCGGACAGCGGTACTGCCCCCGTCCGCGCGAGCGCGCAGAGCCGTGGATGAGACACGCAGCCTGCAGACAGTGGTACTGCCTCCCCCCCCCCCCCCCGCGTGAGAGCGCAGAGCCGTGGACGAGGCACGCAGCCTGCAGACAGCGGTACTGCCCCCCCCCCCCCCGCGTGAGAGCGCAGAGCCGTGGACGAGGCACGCAGCCTGCAGACAGCGGTACTGCCCCCCCCCCCCCTCGGGCGAGCGCTTAGAGCCGTGGACGAGCAACAGTGTCCCGAAGCGGAGGCCGGCGGCTGGCCAAGGCAGGGTGGTGCGCGTAACCACTGGGTGATAAAGGATGCGATGCATGAAAAATGTGAAAGGCTGTCTGCGGTGACGTCCTTGGAGCGTGCCAGTCGTACCGTTTAGGCTATGATATTAAAACGGCCTCCCGCGGACAGCTTCAACGTTGCAGCTGTCCGCGGGAAAGCGTGTGCGACGCGCATGCGAATACATTCGGAGGCGGCTGAGTTACACGTGAGCTAAGCCGATGAGCAGCGGTGCAAAGACAGTGGTGAGCGCATCACTTGCGTGTCGACCAGTGAAACGCGTTGACTGGTCATTGTACAATCACGTGTGTTTGCAGCGCCGGTGGTCCATCCCAGATACAGTGACCATGAAGTGTGACTGGCCACTTGACGAGCCTGAGTAGGTGTGCACGGCCACAATCATTACGCAGACCATCTGTTGGAGTTCAAAGCGGGCCTCAGAACTGCCTGGTGCCCATCGGCCATGCATGATAACAAGGGGCTTCGTTCAGGCGTGTCGCTTCCTTCGCCGCTCCGTTACAAAACAGCTGATTGTTTGTGGTCAGTTGTTCCAACCCAGTGACGGTTCCAAGGAAAACGAAGGTGTAACACCGGCGCCTTGGGAGGCATTCCCACACGGAGGTCAGGGGTGCACACGCTACGACCACAGCAGATCGGGAATGTACCGCCGCGTCACGGACGGATGCTGCGGTGGGGCGGGGGAGGGTCACGGTTAACACACCAGCGTTCAAAATAACGCGAATATCTTCCCCTCCGCGAGCCTCTTATCAGAACAAAAACCGTGACATAAGTTTGCGGCCAAGATTGGATGTTGGATACGCCCTTGCTACCCGTCATACATTTTCAGAAGTTCATAATGCTCAGAAGCTGACCGCCTCAGATCTGATGCTGGAGCCTTCTCGCTTCGTGTCATATCTATCCGGTTCTATTTTTTACAGGTTTACCTCGATTCTTTTGAATGGACGGATTTCCGGCACCAGAGCCGGCGCTTAGCAGTGCTTGTTGCGCGATCCTTGGGCTTGGCAGCCGATCGTGACATTCTAGGTCAACGGCAGAGTTTTGTGATGAAATCTTTACGTGTACCGTAGTGCTACACGTCACCTGACCTTTGCATGACGTCACTACCACGTCATCTGACCTTAAGCACGGCCGCTGCCACCGACGGCAGGCTTTCCCAGTCAGGGCCAGTCAGCGAGCGCTTAAGGCTACTTGAACCAGCCCCTCCGCGTTTGGGTAATCAACAGCTTGCGTCTGGGTGTTTTGGTGAGGCGTTCTAACGAACTTAGGGGCTCCGGTAGCTTGAAATCCTGGTGCACGCTCCGCGCCAGGTGCCGCGTCACAACTCCCAGGCTCCTGAGAGACTGTTCCGGGTCACGCATTATGGACCACAGCTTGCTCGAGCACTCTGTCCAGGGTTGAAGCATCCACTGTGTGGAGTGGCCAAATTACCCCTGTGTAATCCGCTGTGTGGGGTGGCCAAATTACCACTGCCATGAGGCTACAGACAAATAAGACATCAGCTTTTAATTAGCATGTTGTGAGTTGGCTTTTGTAAGCTTTTGTTTGCTTGGCTTTTGCTTTACTGGAGTGAGTAGGCTTTTGTTTAACATACTCACTGAGTGGGCCATCATAAGCAATGTTACCTAACGTTCCTACGGAGCTCACCGTATGCATATTGACATTGGTCAGGCCCACGGTCGTACCAAAAGTTGTGATCTCCAAGGATGAAAACAGCTGTCTAGCTACAGGCAACGCATCAAATATCCGCCGCCCCCACTTCCCTCCACTTGCGACCCCACTCCTGCGAATGGAGCTGGCGGTGCGAGTTTGTGCAGCCGTGAATCAGCGGCCACAACGGTACCTATCTCCTAGCGGTGCCGGTCTCAGAAACCTTTGAGGCAATTTCCCCGAGCCTGACATGCATTCGAGATCGCCGCACTCTGCGAACACCTGCGAGGTTGCGCTCCGATGCAGCGTTGCTGTCTCTCGCGTGGCAACGGATCGTGCCAGTTATCCACTTGCGCCCGTCATCAACTTGCCCGAAATGAAGCATACACACTCGTCATTTGTTCCACACCGTCTGGCACGCTCGTGTAACAGTCGCTCCACGTTAGAGTGCACACCCTTGACATACTAAACGGCTATTAGCTGACGTGGTCAAGTGTAACATATCGATCTGATCTAAAAACCAGGTACCATGAGTGGTATCACAGTTAATATTTGCTCTTGTACAATGCGCCATTGGCCCAGTTTGGAAGTGACTCAGAGTCATGGTCACACTGCCGCGTGATATAAATCAGTCAGTTCATGTCTGTGCCAAAGGTCCCACTTCAGACTGTTATGTTTGTGGGTCGAGTGGTCAGATTAGGATGAGCCTGACACTGATCTCAGCATATCCCATCAAATGATAACTTTAAAATAGCTGGGCTACATTTCTCGCCAGCTCAGCTCTTATCTAGGCCTGGTTTTTGTGGCAATCCAATAAAAAGTCGGCCATCCATATCGGCCCACAGGTTATTTGCTCGACCAGCGAGGTAGCGGTAGAATGAATGAGGCCGGTAATATTCGCTAGAACAAAATAATTCAAGGTCGTTTTTGCACAGCTTGCATACCTTCGAGCGCAAACCAAATGTAACATCCGTCTTCGCCCTTAGCAACTGCAATGCTTTCCAATGTAACTGCAGTTGAATGTATCTGTTGAGGAAAAAGGCTGCTGTCTCCCAAGCTGCTGGAAAAACGAAAGCGGCCCGGCGTTCGTTGCAGCCCTGAATTTCTCGTAGTTCATGTAGTTATGAGCTTATCTAGCGTGGGTGCAGTCGTGAGGAGTACACTACCTAATGGAACCTTCAGAGTAAAGCCGACGACAAGCCGCGGCCACTCGGCCCGGCCGCTATTCGGCGTCAGAGCCGCGCGAAACCCATCTGGACTGCCCGGCCGCCAGAGCAGGCGCCAGGGCTGGCGCACGGGCGGCTGCCCGACCAGACGCCAGAGCTGATACACCGGGCAGCTGCCAGAGCACGCGCCAGGGCTGGCGCACCGGGCAGCTGCCCGACCATGCCCCGGAGCTGATACACCGGGCAGTCGCCAGAGCACGCGCCAGGGCTGGCGCACCGGGCAGCTGCCCGACCAGGCGCCGGAGCTGATACACCGGGCAGCCGCCAGAGCACGCGCCAGGGCTGGCACACCGGGCAGCTGCCTGACCAGACGCCAGAGCTAATACACCGGGCAGCCGCCAGAGCACGCGCCAGAGCTGGCGCACCGGGCAGCTATCACCAGACGCGCCGATCACCACGGGCGAGATCCGCTGACGGCTCAGGTCTTGTGACGTCACCTGCACCGCTGCCAGCCGTCACGGTGCGTGGGCCCGCTGTCTGCGGCGGCGGCCGGCGCTGAGCGTGGTCGCCGGCCCCCCGCGCTGGCCCGGCAGGCGTCAGGCGCACTTTCTAGCCGCGCCGGTCGCCCGCCACGGCACAAACCGCCGCCGAACGCACGGTAACGACACCGGCGCCGCCGGCGTCAGGAGTCGGCACAGCGCCACCGACGTCGGGTCAATGTCGCCGGTGTCGGCGGCCGGGGCGATGACACCGGTGTCGGGAGTCAGGTCATCGTTGCTGGCGCAGAGCTGGGCATGGCACGGCGCCGCCGATGCAGGGCTGAGCACCAGCTGTTGCGCAGAGGCGCACCTCCGCGCCGGCTGGTCACGCGTGACGTCAGCGGCCGGGAAACGGAGCGCTGGGCTCCGATGCAGGGACGAGCAGTGTCAGCGGCGAGGAGGTGAGGAATGCTCCCGGGGGGGGGGGGGGGGGGGGGGAGGGACGAGCAGGCGAGCCGCCAGACCAGGCGGAGGTGGTCGCCGATGCTCTCACGAGGTGGGTGCTTCGTCCGCGTCGTAAACGTCTGCTTGAGCCGCGGGAATGCCGCCTCTCCGATGGCGCCAATCCCAGCATGACGTCGGCAAGTGCCCGATGAAAGCCGTCGCCACCGTCTCTCTTCACGCGAAATCGGACGCCGATCAGACGCTTGGCAATTAGCAGCTGTTTGTCGCCGAACGAACGTCGTGAATGTCATTCATCGGGGCTGCGTGGCGTAAGGGGTCGACTACAGCTGTTGACAAAAACCAGCCGTTCGGTCCCGTTAAGCTTCTAACCAGAGACCGACCACGGAGGCACGTTTCTTTTCTGCGAGTAGATCTGCGGAACCGCGGAGCTCGAAAGCGGAGATAGCACGCAGGAATCGAACCGTAAATCTTCACTTAGCAAACAAGACAGCGAACTCATCACACACTCCTTTATCAACACCGCACACAGTTATTCATTGTTTCGTTAAAGCTGTCTTGGAAAGCGTCATTGTCGTGGTTAAGATATTTCTCATTATAAAACTTCGCAGTATGTAAGTCGTAACCATATACAGCGTATTGGGGCTGACATCAAACAAATTCTTAAGGAAGCTTTGGACTGAGGTTAAGTGACACTTTAAAAAACCTGGATGTTGTTAAGCTTGACTTAACTCAACCACGAGAGCGCCTTCTGAATATTTTTTTCTTTTTACTGTGGTGCTAAATAACCAGTGCGCGATCAGTCACTCTGCACCCCAATGGCCTTTCTCGGTCCAGCTAGCCCAGTGTGCCGCCATGCCAGTCTTACCCGGCCATGCGAGGCATAACCGCCGGTACACGCTCGGCTCCCTGCCGCCATTACCCCCGCGTCCCCGCCGAGCGGCACTGCCACACGGGCTGAGCGTGACACGCGTCGGCCCCTCCTCTCGGGAGCGCGCCCGACGTGCCTCGGCCGGAGCCGCGAGCTCTCCCCGGTCCGGCCGTTCTCAGGCGGCGACGCGGCGCAGTTTGTGGTCAGGATAGCTGCATGGCAAGCCCGCTTTTAAGCGAACGCGACGGCGTTCATGTAAATCTGTTATGTGACGCCAGAGGTGCTGTCACAGCGGCATCAAATGCACGTGCGGGTGGCCACGTGGAAACATAAGGACCCAGTGACGTCAAACTAAGCATGCAGGAAGACATGTGATGGTGCACTCACGTGCAATGATAAGGTTCGGGATTTAGCATGTTATCTCCTGCTTACGTAAGAATAAGTTGGCTATACTTCAAAGTCGCAACTTAACGACCTGTTCACAAACATATTAACGGCGTCTTTTCAGAGAGCAATGTATGCTCTTGTGACAAACACGTAACAAAAAGGACGTTTACGGAGAATGAAGAGTCCATCACTACTCAGGCCTCTTGGCCTGCCAGAGAACATTCAATCACATTCCTGAGCGAGTGACGGTTTCATTCGTGTTCAGTGAATGGAAAAGGCACTATCCATTTTTTAGCGGATCGGGTTGTCCGTCTGCCAAACTGCAGTCAGTGTGACCCGAGGCCATGCGCTGTTGGTGCTCTGCCAGTGCTCTGCCGGTGCTCTACCGGTGCGCTGCCGGTGCGCTGCCGGTGCTCTGCCAGTGCTCAGCCGGTGCTCTACCGGTGCTCTACCAGTGCTCCGCCGGCTCTCTACCGGTGCCCTACCGGTGCTCTGCTGGACACGGCAAATGATCCGACGACGTGATCGGTTAAGTCCTTTCGAAAGGCTTAAACCCCATTCCCGTCCATTTCATGTCAACGGGAATGCAATACCTTCCTCGCAAAGATGGATTGCAGCCCATGTCCATATCCCTCCATCAGCGAGTGACGACATATGCTTCTGAGAGGAGAGTCTTCAGATGTGACTGGCCATTCCAAAACTCCCGGAGCTCTCTTGCTCGCTCAGCGCCGCCCGTTAGTACCAGACGGATATGGCAATCCAGCTGGACGTGAGTCGCTGTCATTTGATGAGTCCCCCATTCCGGGCAGGAAATGAAGTTGGGTGAATGCAGGCTGTGATAATGAAAAGCTAAATGCTGCAAAATGACAATCTGGATGTAATGAACTGAAGATAGTGTCAGGTGTTTAGAACACGCTGTTGGATTAAGCTGGTACTGTGTTTCTTTAACCACCAGAATAAAGTACCTGATCACGCTTTTCGAGATAAAAGAGCTCCAAACTACACAATGGTTCCCTTTGTTGAAAGATACATGCAATTTTGATGGGATCGCTTGAAGAAGAATAACTTTCACCGTTGCCTTCAACGTGATCCATAGTTCAAAAATTGAAGGGAACTTCACGCACAAGTCTAAAACCGAATTGCAAAGGGATTTCGCAATGTTGCAACCCATTTTCTTCGCCTCTGGCCGGTGGAGGGCTGAGGCGCGCCTTGTCAATATCATCCTATCATGTCACTGGCATGATCCTTGACATACAAATGTCTTGCACCGCGGGAAATGACTGAACAGCAAACCAAACATCGATCCGATTTTACAGAGATCTCCAACGGATGATGAACACGGTATAAGATAAAACTGAAAGAGTGCTTCTAGTTTTACGGCAGGTTTGTGGTGGGGTATTCGTGCAGATGGCATCACATTTACACCAATGTTCTCGGAAATGGTGTTATCTTGGCACCAGCTGCAAATTGGAAAGCTCAGAAATCACGCTCGTCCATTAGAAGCTTTCCATTTATAACATGGATGTAAATGAAATCTGTTCTCCCCACATTGACAGGAAAGACCCCCCGGTTACTTCTTAACGGATGATTCGGTACTCAACAACATCATTGGCATTTGTTCTCAATTATTGCTCATGCTTGCCTTTGGGTGCCTCTAATTTTGTTATAACAACCGCACTTATGTTTGTTCATAGATATTGCTCACATACAAGTTCCGTAGCAGAAAACTGTCTGAATAGCGCGCCAGGGTTTGTTAATGAGGGATTTGCTACACGTCCACTACGTTCCTGAAAATCGTTCCAGCGGCAGTGAACCCGAGACACTACAGATTTGCTCTGTTCCGGAAAACCATGAATCTAGGATCATGAGTCGGCTACTGACTGTTGTTGCACGTAATCGCACGTGCTGACGCGGTGTGCGCGGCTGGCGGCTACGATCGCCCGGCCAGCACTGACCACCAGCAGCCCCAGGCCCTCAGACCCCCGCTGCCCAGCGGGCGCCGGAGCTACGACCGCCCGGCCAGCGCTGACCACCAGCAGCCCCGGGCCCTCAGAACCCCGCTGCCCAGCGGGCGCCGGTCGCGCGCCGTCTCCTCCGAGTGAAAGCTGCGCCGCCCGAGGAGGGAGCCGCCCTCACAGGCGTGGGCGGCGCAGAGGGACGGGCGGCGGTGCGAGAGGCCGACACTCGACACCGGCCCGGCCGCCGGCTGGCCAGGTGTCGGTCGAGGTCAAGACTGCCATTCAACGGCCACTGACGGCCGGCCGACCCTGGCCACGAGCCGACCGGCATACGCCGGTCCCTCGGGGGCACGGCGGTCCGCTACACGCCGGCCAGGGGCCTCTGACCGAGGTGCTTGTGCGCTCCTGAAGGTGCTCCAGGCCGCGGTGCATCGAGGTAGCATTCTGAAGCATTCTGAAGCATTCTGAATGTCATTCATGAAGTCATGAAGTCATTCAATGTCATTCATTCATTCAATTCATGAAGCATTCATTCATTCTGAAGCACTCTGAATGTCCGCGTGGAACTGTGAAACTAAATCACTGCGGTCTTGATGGCGATGCAGCCTGCGAGGCAATGATGTGAACCTAATTGTGACGGCCTGTGTTTACCATCATCGCTGCTGCTGCATACACACACTAGACACCTATAATAGCGACAAATACTAACACAAAATAAAATTTACGTGCTACCTAAATACAACGCACAAATATAGCTACTTTCTTTACGCTGTGGTTTGTGTGCATTGCCCAGCATCACCGAGCCATGCATGCGTAGCGTCTGGAGCGAACAGCTTTACACACGTTTGTCGCGGGCAAGCCGAATGTCATTTGGGGGACATTTACCCGGAGGCACCATTCAAGCAACCGCCACCCTGACCACGTCGGCACCCCTATCACCCTGACCACGTCGGTACCCCTATCACCCTGGCCACGTCGGTACCCCTATCACCCTGGCCACATCGGTACCCCTATCACCCTGACCAAGTCGGCACCCCTATCACCCTGACCACGTCCGCACCCCTATCATCCTGACCAAGTCGGCACCCCTATCAGCCTGACCACGTCGGCACCCCTATCATCCTGACCACGTCGGCACCCCTATCACCCTGGCCACGTCGGTACCCCTATCACCCTGGCCACATCGGCACCCCTATCACCCTGACCACGTCGGCACCCCTATCAACCTGACCACGTCGGCACCCCTATCACCCTGACCACGTCGGTACCCCTATCACCCTGACCACGTCGGTACCCCTATCACCCTGGCCACATCGGCACCCCTATCACCTTGGCCACATCGGCACCCCTATCATCCTGACCACGTCGGCACCCCTATCATCCTGACCACGTCGGCACCCCTATCACCCTGACCACGTCGGTACCCCTATCACCCTGACCACGTCGGTACCCCTATCACCCTGGCCACATCGGCACCCCTATCACCGTGGCCACATCGGCACCCCTATCACCCTGGCCACGTCGGCACCCCTATCACCCTGGCCACGTCGGCACCCCTATCACCCTGGCCACGTCGGCATCCCTATCACCCTGACCACGTCGGCACCCCTATCACCCTGGCCACGTCGGCACCCCTATCACCCTGTCCACGTCGGCACCCCTATCACCCTGGCCACGTCGGCACCCCTATCACCCTGACCACGTCGGCACCCCCTATCACCCTGGCCACACATCCCACGTGATCGTCGGGGCAGGGGCGACAGCTGACGCTCCGATAGGGCCATTACCCGTTGTGCCCCTCACACTTCATCAAAGTGCCATGGCTATACTTGAGATTTGCCGTTTGCTTGCGTGATGGCTGCAAGTTTCTTCTAGCCATTAACCACCTTGCTCCAGACATTAACGAGCGCAGCTCATCTCATTTATGATGATGAACAGGCTAATATCGTCCGCCCGTCGTTCGCATTTCGCTTTGAATGGACAGTGCGGGGCTCACGAGACATTTTCGTGCGTGTTAACGTTTTGCTTTAAGAGACTTTCGCGACGATGGAAATATCTATGCTAACTTGTTTTATTGTCCATGAGCGGCCGGGTGGCAGAAAACAAACAAATCACTATGTCGAACTTTATAGACAACATGGTATCCACACGTGACACCTGAAGTGGCAAGACTTTAGAAAACTGACTTCGCAACTGCCTTGAAATGAGCCGTGTCATGATGTGGTTTGGTAACACTGGGCAACGAACCACAGAGCATAGCTTTTATATAGATGGTTACAACAGACGGACGCGGTGCAGGGCCTGGATGTTAAGCCTCAGGTTTTTTAACGTGACAAAACGATGAGCGTTACATTCGAATGTGAAACGCGATGTGTGGTGCGGGGATTTTGGCTCGTCTTTTGGCATGTAGTCGTGCAGCTTTTTGATGCATTGTTCTCCGTGTGCCTGCACACTTGCCTGTTCCATCTGAGCGTGATACTTCTCTGCAATTACAAGAGACATCATTTCAAGGGAGTTTAGCGCTATGCTGGGACTGGCTCCACCGCCTGCTTATCGCCTAATCGGCATTGGGATTCTGGTCAGCTGTGTATGCAAAGTCACGCCCTGGCATTATGATGTACCTGATATCGAAAATGCATCAATGTCACAGGCACGGAGTCCTCGTTTCGGGCCACGACTTTTGACACGTGCAAGTCATTCGACTAAACATGCGAGCACACACCACAATTGCCACAAGCAGAGGTCATCGCAGCATCTGCCGATCAGCCTGCCTAAAGCGCCAGAGTTTCGGAAAGCGGCATAGATAAAACACCGCTAGATATGCCAGATCGCTCGACCTCAGATTCCGCGTAACAACAGCTCGGCGGTTATGGATGCGCGAGACCCGCCCTCCCAGACTGAAGGCGCTCGATACATCACGTTATCTCCCAGCTGGGTGCGGGGACATTGTTCCTAACGACCAAAGTCGGCAGGAACGCTACCCCTCCCCCGCGCGCTGCCAAGTTATACATCGGAATTTGCTGGCCAATTTGCCATGCCTGTCTCCGTGTTCATGGCAGCGCCCCCTGGGCCGAACCGATACAACCGATACATCGGTGATAAGGCACTGTCGCTGAATCGGCATGACTTTTCGGTAAATACGTAAGAGCATTGGCTTGCGTAACATGATTAAGCTGTTGTATAGTAGCAGTCTGACGTAAGAAGTCGGATTGCGTAAAAATATCAGTCAAAGTTCGCGACGCCAATGAGCAATGGAGCTTAACTTGTCCCGGCGTGAACAAGGTCAGACTGTACCCATGCCCAGCCTTACGCCGATCCTCAGCTGATAGCCCCGTGAAAGTGGCGCCGTGATAAGATCGTGGGCCACACCGCTCTGGGCTGCGCCAGGCTCAGGATCTGCAGGTCACTCCCGCGGCGGACGGCCGGGCTGCGTCGGGCCGCCGCCCTCGTCACGATTCGAGTTTGTGCGGGAGAGCGGCGAGCGTCGGAAGGCCGCGACTCGGGTGTCACCGCCGCCGCCACGGGCGCCGCTCACAGCGCCACAGACGGTGAATGTCGATTTTCGATCCATTTAGTGTTCACCTCTGACGTCACTTTGGCCGGTTAGAACGAGCACTCTTGGTCCGCTGACACCGGGTTCGAGTCCCACAGACAGCGAGCTACGCCGCAGTCCTGGCACATGCACCAGCGATATGCTGCACTCACGTAGGGCTCAGGTGGAAAATAGCACCGCTTAGTAACATGACGGCATTCAGGTCTTACCTGGCCTTGTGTGGGGCTCAGGGAAGAAAGGTTTCAGTTTTCTGCATATGTCCCAGAAATAAATCATGAGCACAGTCCCGAAAGAAGTTGCCCTGTCTACACTATGGCGGACAAGTAAGGATTTCCTGTGATGACGTTCGGCAATGGCTTCAGACCAGATAGCCTTCAGATGTTTTTGCCAGATAGCCTCCCAGTCAGCAACCCGTTCGAACATTTTTGCAAGTTTCTCCAGACATGCACGCGCCTAGCTGCTGGCAATTAAGCTAAACATTCCAAAAATCGAACAGATCATTTGACTCTACCTACACACAAATTCAAGTACCGATACCACACCAAACACTCATATCTCATTCTGGCATTCCCGCACAGCTTTTCATTCTTATTTGCTAGGTTAGAGCTTTTTGGCCTGGAAAGATCATTGGCTATTTTCACCATCGAAGCTGTTTTGGTCAAAGGGAAAGGTAAGAGGTGGGCAGTATTGCAGCCATCCTGGGCTTCCTCCACTGCCGAGACTTGCCGCCGTCCGACGGAACGTGCGCGGGTGTCGGACGCCTCTCTCAGCCGAGGCGGCTGGAGGGCGGGGCGACTCGTGGCTGGCGGTCGCTCTACTCTCTCAGAGAGACCGGCCGTTGCGAGAACACGGCACGAAGCGTTCCACGGGGAAGAGAGGCTGACGGCCCCGAAAAACAAGGCACGTCATCAATAACAAGCAACCGCACAGCCAACCGACCGGGCCAGAAAGCCCAGGTGGGTCAGCACCAGTACGCTGTCGGGTGACGCTGAGTCCCGGCTGTCCCGACAACGTCGCGTCGGGCGCGACGGCAGACACCGCACCTCCGCCGCCACTCACCGGCCGATGGTGACGCGGTCCCCGGCTGCCTGTCGGTCGGCGCACCACTGGTGGCGCACCGCTGGACTGGTGCTCTCGCTGCACCAGCCCGCGCTCCGCGGGCGGGCCGGCCTCGGCCGGGCGCCGGTCCGAGTCTGGGAAGCGGCGCGGCGGCGAGGGTTCGGCGAGCGCGGGCGGCACGTCCGGCGGAGGGGTGAGGACCAGCTGGACACCGCGCGGGAGGACCGCAGACCGGCGAGACCGCCGCGCCGGGCCGCCCGGTGCCGCTCCTCACACTCGCGCTGCTTGTCGCTGAGATGGGCTGAGGAACAGTGGCGAGGACCGGCTGAAAAGGACGCACTCGTGAGGAATTATTGCGGGACCGGAAGGTGATGACTGACTGAAGAGGATGTGAAGTGGGGAGAATCGATCGATGAGGACTAGCTGGGGGACGACTGATCGGCGAGGACTGATCGCAGAGGAGATGAGAACCGATCGAAGATAAGTGAGAGTGGAACAGTGCCAGATAGGGACTTACAACACAGGGACTTAAGGACAGGGACTTACAATCTCAGGCTGGAGAAGGCTAAACGGTGGGCACTGATGTGTGACTGGCGCGGAGCGGCGGCTGGAGCTGTGCGCACCGGCCTGCTGTGGTGAGGACTGACCGGCGGCGCGCGGTCTGGCGGCGGCAGCCGGCTGGGGGGCGCTCTGCGGACGGCCGCCGGCTGCAGCCAACTGTGGCGCCGGAGCCGGCAGCCTCCGCCGGCCGGCGCCCGGCCGCCGGGCCCACGGCATGCACCCGCCGCCACCGCCACCCCCGCCCCGCCCCCTCATCAGGCGGGCTCGGGCGGCACCACAGCGAGCACAACAGCGCGCTTTCCGCCGGGGTGGGTATCCGTAACCCACGAGCTCCCGCACTCAATCCCAGATGGAATGGTGTTGGTTGGGCGAAATAAAACTGGTTATAGATATTTTAAAGATATGTTACAGGTTTCCAACAAAGTTATGCGGATGTTTCTACAATTAGCTGACACACTGCTGTTCATCTTTGAGGCGCCAAAAAAATAGTTCATTCACAGCATCTGACGTTTAAAGTAAATATTTTATTATCATCTTATCACCATATACTGTCTGTACCGTTGATTGTGTAGAATATGAAACGTGTTCTTTAGCTGATGGAGTTAAGTCGTTCATGCTGCAGTGCCTTTTCGACAATGATTGAAAACTGCCACGTTCCGACGTTGATGATTAAAAATAGAAGCGTGTTTCATGACCAGTGCGGTAGCTTTTATAGTGCCCGGACTTTGTAGCGAAAATAAATGCATGGCATTGCATTTCATGCGACAAAGATAGCCTATGCATTCCATTTCAATGTACGCTAACAGCGACTATGTCAAACTGTAGTGACCTGGCGATGCTAAGGTGAGTTGATGCGAGCGGTACAACTGCCCTCGTGTCTCATCAAGCCATCGCGACTTAGGCTGAAGTGGTTGGATGGTGTTCGGTCAGGACGTGGGTGAAGAGGCCAGGCCGTCCGGGCATCGCCGGCACTAGTCTGCATCAAATCACCCAGACATCAGCCAGTCGTCGTGGGCATTGTGTTTCATTTACCGCTATCTGTCGTACGTCCAACCCTAGAATGTCAGATGGTGTCGTAAGAGGTTTGTTTGGGGGACGTGTAGTGAAATAGATCTGGGGAATTGTATGATGTCCAGACTTACTCTGCATTGTGGCAGTTATGAGCGCTGTACGATCGCTCAGCAACGCGGCCATAGGTCCCCTAACAACTAACCCACCACTGGCGGTATAATGGCACTAGAAGTGGTGTAACGGCACAGGCAGGTTTGGTGTTGTCTTTACAGCGAGCAACAGGGGCCGTGGGCCGTGAACCCAGGGCGTCGCGTGGGTTCTTCGCCTCTCAGCAATAAGTCACTCCGTTTCCAAACACGGGCTGCGAACCTCCCCACGAGCGGACGTGTCGCGCCTCAAAAGCGCATCAAAGATCTCGCAGCCTGGCCCGCCTCCGAACCATCGATACCATCACGATACCCTTGCCAAAAAAGCGCAGGCGCGGCTGTGTTTTCCGTGGGCGTGCTGTTCACGCGCATTCCGTACGAGGCAGGTGAGAGTACGAGTGACTGTGTGCGATGTTGCGAACAGAAGAGCGGGCACGCAAGAACCGAAACATTTTACCGCTGCACGTGGCAAACCAATTTCCTTCTGTTGAAACTAGTGGCCATGTGTGAAAGGCTCAGCTTCTAATGAGTTCTTTTTGGACTTTCCCAAGTTATGAATTTAAAACGAAGGCACGGCAAAGAGCAGCAAAAAGCCCGCTGAAATGCCGTCTGTAGCGTGCTTTAATTCAGAATGCATGGAAAACATGGGCAAAGGCAGCCGCCCTGCCGCACGGTATCGCCAGGCGAATTGTCGGCAACATCCTTAGATCTCGTCGTCAAACGCCCATACCTGACGCAAGCCGCTGACGCAATTTACATGATACCCATCGTTGTGAACGTCTCAACACATGCCAACGTGAGCACACTGTGCACGCGCAAGAACGGGAAGCCACGCCTCGGGGCACCCCACTTGAATTAGCGGTGTTTCAGTTGCTTTTTCTTTTCTCTGCACGCCGAGCGGGCTGCCGCTGGTGCAGCGCACGAGGCGGGTGTGAGTTGCAAGAGCTCGGGTCCTGTACCCAGCAAATCCCGACGGCCACAGCAGGGCCAACTCGTGCCCAGGTGGCTTACATAAGGGAGGCAAAAAGTCGTCAGATATGGCTACAGATCAGATCAGGCGCCGGGTGAGGCGGGGTTGTCTTTGAATGCAGCCAAGGAGTGCGCGGCATTGCGTAATTAAATAGGTAGCCCAGACCTTGCTCTGGACAAGGATGAAATAATCATTCAGATCATTGTGCACTTCATCGGTGCCATTTTGCACGCCACGCTTCGGTCAGTCATTTCCCCGGTCGCCGCCGAGGCTAGTCGGTCATGCAAATGACCTGAGGGTGTAAGGCAGTCTCGAAATGTCACGGCAGTTTCAGATTTCGAACACGTCATCTCGTGATTGACACACTAAGACACTCATGACAGAGGAACCACACTCATGACAGAAATCGTGCTCGTGACAGAGGAAAGCCTTCTTCAGCGGTCTAGTGAATGGGGCAAAGCCTACATGAGGCCGCGGATTCGAACCCCAAAGCTGCCAGGTACGTGGTTGGAAAGGGCGGCGCCACGGGGGTGGGGTCGGGGGACGCGTCCCTCTATCGTCGGACAGGAAGGGATTGTTCGTCCCCATACCCGAACACTCTTCTTGCAGAAATAATGCCTGCATAAACACTCACCAATGGAGTCTATTCCCAACTTTTACCATTCACCACTTTCACAGTTGACCCAGTAAGTGGATTTTTGGCTACGTGCCTTGGATCCGAAAAGCTTTGGATCCGAGCGTTCAGGCCATAGCGTAGCTGGGGATAAAATACATTGGTTATCACCCTGCGAATTTTTTGCCGGTGTGCATACACAGGTTTAGGCACTGATGTATGACATGGCCAGCTGGTCTAGATACTGATATCCCTGCTGAGAAGAAGCTACGAAACTGCGAGCAGGTTTTTCCACTAGCATGAGGCAACGGACAGTTGTCCATCACAGCCAGCATTTCATCGTGGCCCCGGCCGGGCCCCAGATGGGCAGACTGGGTGGGCAGTAACAGGATGCCCAGCATGGCCCCAGATGGCCATTGCAACATTGTTTTGATGGGCCGCGGCCTGACCGCAGCCAGGCCGTCCCGCCGCGGCCTAGCTGGGCACCAGCTGGCCACATGTCGGGCAAATATCAGGGCGTCGGTGTAGCCTGGGCAGGCGCTGGGCTCCAGCTGGGACCCTGCCTGGCCCCACCTGGTGCGAGTGCTGTACACCAGCTGAGCACAAGTCCGTACCAGGGATGGGCCCAGAAAGAAACCCGCGCAGCAGAGCGGGGTACACGATGGTCCCGACAAGGGCGCAAGGCGTGCTCTGACACGGGCCAAATGTGTTCTGACACGGCGCCAGCTGGGCTCTGACACAGCGCCAGCTGGGCTCTGACACGGCGCCAGCAGAGCTCTGACATCGCATCAGCTGGGCTCTGACACGGCGCCAGCTGGGTTCTGACAGAGTGCCAGCTGAGTTCTGACAAAGCGCCAGCTGGACTCTGACACGGCGTCAGCAGAGCTCTGACAAGGCACCAGCTGGGCTCTGACACGGCGCCAGCTGGGTTCTGACAGAGTGCCAGCTGGGTTCTGGCAGAGCGCCAGCTGGGTCCTGACAGAGCGCCAGCTGGGGTCTGGCTACTCAAAGCCGGGCTGCCCAGGCGAGGCTGAGCCCGGCTCGGGACTGTTTTTTTTTTTGTCCATACCGCCTGCAGCATCTCACGCACCTCTACGCAGTGCATCTCACGCAGCGCAGTGGCTGCTTGACATTGCTAAACTCACAAGCTTGATTATCTCTTTCCAGTCAGTGCCCACAGAGCCGATGCCAAATTTTCTGAAAGTTATCGGTCCGTGCATTGCCCCATTCTTGGCCCCCGCGCCCCTGTGTGTTACGATGGTGTAGCACCCCTGTGTGTTACGATGGTGTAGCACCTCTGTGTGTTACGATGGTGTAGCACCCCTGTGTGTTACGATGGTGTAGCACCCCTGTGTGTTACGATGGTGTAGCACCCCTGTGTGTTACGATGGTGTAGCACCCCTGTGTGTTACGATGGTGTAGCACCCCTGTGTGTTACGATGGTGTAGCACCCCTGTGTGTTACGATGGTGTAGCACAGGTAATATGAGGAATGCACATTGCATTGATCATTTACGAGAACCCGTCATTAAACACATGACCTCTCACCCAGTTCTTTGTTAGTCAAGTGTCATGATGGCCTTACGAGCTCGTACGCCTTATAAAGAATTGGTGGCCCCGTCCCTGGTTGTAAGCCAAGCACCCCTCATCAGGACCACTGACCCATACAGGACGGCAGAGGAAAGCACCGGTAAAAGTGTTGTGTGAAAACGTACCCCCGGCGAGAACAATAGTCAGAACAACCACTGCATCTGCACTTCGTCCCAAAAATTTAGGAAGCAAAATACTGAACACAGGTTCCCATTTGTGGCATGTTTTTCACGGATACAAGCACGTGACACAGCGTACTGCAGACATCATCAGCCGACCCGATACTGGTAACCAGGACGACGTGGTCTATAGCTGCACAACCCTCTTCTGGATACCCCGCGTGTACTGACCGTGCACTCGATGCTAGCGTCTTAGGGTGGAGCAAGGCTGTGGACTTCTATTCTCTGTTTTTTTGCGCTGTTTTTTATTTACCTTTGTGAAGCTCAGTCCTCGTGTTCTCAGACAGCGGCCTAAAACTTTCAGACCGTTATTCTCCACTCAGGTTCCGATGACTTGTGAGGCGATCAATCATTAGGACGCCCACAGCACTCCAAAACATGGGAGTTATTACCAAACCGATTGAGAATCGGCCGTGCTTGTATTGGAGAATAGAGACCCCGGGCGCTGCCGTCGTTTTGGTTTGGCATAGTCACTGGTTGAAAATGAACTACGTTTGTTCTACTCTTGTTGTTATACAACTTACGGGGAATTCGTACCTTATCCCTATCTTTTTAACAAAGCAATATATTTTTGGCGCAAGACGTTGGTTGGGACACCCTCAAAACATGCATGAAAACATGCATGACAAAACATGCCACGGTGCATATGGTTTTCCGGTTCATTTATTTACGCCTACCACCGCTCAAGTGACGGGACCCAGGATGCCAAGCCACGAATGGAAACAAACCTATTTGTATTGGTGGCACGCGGCCTTGCCGGATGCCTATCTTGTTGGCAACGCACTGGTCTGTCAGTCAGGCGTCTGCCGCCATACAAGCACAGGTATGATTCATCGCGATATCATATGTCACGGCAAGATAACACTATCGATAACGTGACGGTTGGTGATTACGCTGACAGGGACCCATGGACAGATTTTCTGAATAAGACGACGACGGCGTATCGTTCATGGTCACTGTCATGCGCAAGCTCTGTTTGTCGCCTTCTCGGTGCACCGTTTTTGCGGTTTTATAACATTAATGTTACGGCAGAACTCCTACCGAAAGAGTGCTGCGTCAGTTAGATACGCCATTACTTCTGCTTTAAAAGCTTGTACAGACCTCATTTATACGCCACATTACTTTACGGCGAAAACTTACACACGACGTGAATTATGCACGATAAAATTCTGCTTCAAAAACTTATGCACCTCCTTACATCTACTGCAAAAACTTCTACGCCTTTACTTACACGCCACATACTTCAGCTGAAAAACTCACACACGACAGTGGTAATGTACTGATCTGTCACTCAGCTGTCTGCCGCCATACAATCACAGGTTTGATTCATCACGATATCCCATGATGTCCCGGCAAGATAATAATCAATGAACCGACCCCACAAGTATTACACGACAAAACGTATGCTGCAAAAACATGTACCAGTCATTACTCCTATAGCAGACTTGGCCACAAATCTTTGTTGCAGCACTTATGTCGCGTATCAGTCTTTGTAGTAGAAGAATTACCGTGTGTAGGCAATGGCAGTATAGGTTTTTGCTTTAGAGGTAATGACGGGCATAAGTTTTTGAAGTAATAGTTTTGTTGTTTGGCACCAAGGCCGCGTATAATTATTTTCAGTAGGAGAATGACTATATGTCTTGCAGTACAAGTAATGGCGAGTTTACAGTTTTGAAGTACAAGTTTTGTCGTGTAGCACTGATGTTGTGCATAAGTTTTGTCGTGTACACTCATGTCGCTTTAATTTTTTACGGTAGAAGTAATATCGTGTAAAAGAAGTATTGATATGTAAATAAATAAATATCTTATGAAATTTTGACATTAAACGCATTTATGGGCAGTGATTGCCATATATCTACGTACTACAGCACATATATGGAGTGGAATTTGAAAAGAGGGTAATGTGACGGGGGCAGGTGCCCAGAATTTCGCTATTGCTGTGCTATCATCTCCTTAAGTGTTGGATAACGGGCAGATCCATAATGGGGGGGGGGGAGGTAAAGTGGGCAGAGAATAATGCCCCGTCCGCCCTAATGCATCTCCAAGACTATTTCCGAGCTGAGGTATTGGCCCAGAACTCTCTGGCTGGCATAAATTGCAAAACTTGCCAGAGACCGCCCCATTTTACAGGAAGATCTGCTATCTTGAACTGAAATGGCGCGCGATGTATGCAAGCATCCCATGGTTCTTCACTCATTACCCACATAAGGGCAGGCCAACCCTTCATCCACCCTGCCAACGCTTCCCCTAAGGCTACAGGATGTGCAATCGAACTTCTCAATGCGCGTCCCAGGGTGCTTTGAACCCCCCTGGCCGGCCGTATCTCATTTCCACCCCAGGTTGTTGTGGTTCTTGTATGAAGATATTATGTTCTTGTATGAAGATATATGAAGATATTTATGCCTATACCAGCCAGCCAAGGCCAGCGTCTTCACGCCATAGCGTTGGTGCAATCTGACTGGTCTTATGATGACGTCATAGTATTGCTACCCAGAATGCAGCAATGCGGTGGTTTAGAATCATGGAACTGCTTGCACGCGTCCTGGATATAAGAAAATTCGTATGTTCTGAAACCGATGGCTGGAAATACCCAACTGGTGAGGTTACGCAGATCGAGTCACGCGGTTCAACCTCCAGTTGCTGTTGTGTAAAATGGAAATCGGCGTGAATTATGCATCGTTGACGATCGTGCTGTGATGCGCGTTCCCATATCCTTCATCAAATGTCGCCACCGCATTCCTTCTTGTTTTCAGACGCGTTGGCAGGCCCAGAACGCGACCCTCCGTCACCATCGCACTGTCTAGCTCAGCTCTGAAGGACTTAGATCATTTGTTGTTATGCAGAGGTGGGGTGATAGATAACTGCGAAGCCGCTAGAGTCACGCTCGCTCTACATCACCGCCTATCGCATGACAGGCGCCACAGCAGAAGCCCGCGACAAGGGCCGAAGGAAAACAGTCCTTGGCGTGTGGAGCAGTGCTCACCTGGGGTTCGCCGCGCTGGTGCGGAGCCGCGGCGGTTAGGCTGCTCCGCCACCGGGCCTGGCCTTCAGCCTCCGCCCGTCCAGACTCCCGCAGACCGCTGCACCGTCCAGTCCCCGCCCGTCCAGACTCTCGCAGACCGCTGCACCGTCCAGTCCCCGCCCGTCCAGACTCGCGCAGACCGCTGCACCGTCCAGCCTCCGCCCGTCCAGACTCTCGCAGACCGCTGCACCGTCCAGTCTCCGTCCGTCCAGACTCCCGCAGACCGCTGCACCGTCCAGTCTCCGCCCGTCCAGACTCCCGCAGACCGCTGCACCGTCCAGCCTCCGCCCGTCCAGACTCTCACAAACTGTGGTACCGTCCAGCCTCCGCCCGTCCAGACTCCCCCAGACCGCTGTACTGGCCAGATGGCTGACCGACGGCAGACGGGCTGCCGCTCTGACTACCGCCGGGAGCGTAATTTCACGTGGGGGAGGGGGGGGGGGCTGTGATCTACCCAGCTAGCCGCCGCGCACGTGAGGGACGTAATCTAACGTCAGGGGGCCAGGATCTACCAAGCTAGCCGCCGCGCACGTGAGGGACGTAATCCCACGTGAGGGGGTCCCGCGGTCAACCCAACTGGCCGCCGCGCACGTGAGGGACGTAATCTCACGTGAGGGGGGAGGGGCCGTGATCTACCCAGCTAGCCGCCGCGCACGTGAGGGACGTAATCTCACGTGAGGGGGCCCCGTGATCTACCCAGCTGGCCGCCGCGCACGTGAGGGACGAAATCTCACGTGAGGGACCCCGTGATCTACCCAGCTGGCCGCCGCGCACATGAGGGACGCAGACGTCGAGCACGCACCCAGGGGAGAGAGCGGCAGCCCGACGTCGAGGCGCGGGGAACGCTCGCAGAACGTCGGACGTCGGGACAATCAGACGTGCTGACCGTGTCCGTCGCCGGCGGCCCGGCTGGCAGCGCCTGCGGTGCCATTCCACGGTCAGATTTCTCCGGAGCTCCGCGTCTGTTGGGCCATTCACAGAGTCCACGCGCGGCTTTGCTGACACGCGTGGGCCAGATTGGCTCAGCTCACGCAAGCTGTTCCACTGATCTAGAACCGGACGATCATAAAATTATGGCAATTTGAATCATGCCATGAATTATTGGCATTCGAACAGGGTCATGACGGAAACCGCAGGCCTGTTTTATGACACGGTAGGCAATAAAACATTACAACTGGTCGGCGTGGCTGAAACAGGAGCTCTTAAAACGCGTATCGCATGCATGGATTGAGCATCGTGTCGTGCTGGTGTGCATGAATGAGACCAAGATAAACAGACGGAGGCGCAAGAAGTGGGATAAGACGTGAAATGTTCCGTTTTGCCATTCAGTTAGGCTTCTATTATTATTAAGTGCCCATTTGCAGGAGACACTCAAGGATTATACTTATATATACTTAACTCAAGGATTAAGAGACAAGGATTATAACTCGGGGTAATTCAGTCCAGCTTGACGGTCAAGTAGCGCCAAAACAATAGCGCGAGTAGCGCCAAAACAATAGCGCAAATAGCGCCAAAACAATAGCGCTCAGACATTCCTTCACTGCGCGAAACAGAGCCAGTGAAGTGAAGGTCTCTCAGCTCTCTGCGAAGAAAGTCTAACACCCCTGGTGTGGTCGGAGCCTGGATGCGGCGTCCGCCATCTTTTTCGTCGCATGCATTCCAGGGGGACGCGACCGACCGCCCGCCGTCCGCTGCCGCTGGGTGAAAGCTCCATCTTCAGATCCATGATAACGTGCGGCTGGGCCAGCTGCAGCCTCCCGAAGCAGCGCGGCGCCCATCCGCTGCCAGCAGTCCGTTGATGTTGCCGCTGCTGGCGAAGCCTCCATTAATAACCTGCAGCTGCAAGATGTCAGGGGCGTGACATACCACCGCGGGTTGGCGCAAGCTCTTGTAAGCTGCCCCGGCCACCAGGCCCGCCCAGCGGAGGATTTTGGCTGGAGGCTGGGAGCCAGACGTTGTTTTGAAACGCTTCGCCGAAGCGATCCGGGCATTTTCTCGCCGTTTTCAACAATAACATTCAGTACAATATTAACAGTTGCAACAATATTACAACAATACCGACAGTTCGCAACCTGCCAGTTGTGTTTGTGTTATCGACTCGTGTGACTTGCGATTGTGTATTGTCTTGATGAGCCTTATCTGTTGTATGTTACTGTTGTTCAACATGAGATTTCTTGGTCACGTCCGTTTCCAACATTCGAGATGCATTTCAGACAAATGCGTAGTTATTTTGATGGGCCATGGCATTACGAACACCGACTGTCTTCGTCACAAACATATGCGCGGTTTCCAAATCGTGGTTCCTGGTTCTCACTGGCTCTTCACGATAATAACCACCAAACCCGGTTCCGGAATCCCAGCGGTCCTTTCGCAACCATCAGACCTTGGCTCCTAGCTCTCATCGATGGTTCTCGCGAACGCCCGACACTGGTTCCCGGCTCCCTTTGTTTTTTTCCACAAACACTGCAGAGCCTGCACTCTGGTTTCCATTGGTTCCTTGACAGTTGCAGCAGCATACAAACAATTGGTTGATAACCCCTTGTTTCCCTCCTACAAATTTCACTCTGTGCACAACTTGATTTTCCGAAAATCAGTTATGACCTTCTATGGGGACTTAAAGTAAAAGCCGAAAGTTACCCAGCAGCTACCTAATATTCTGCAACAGATACTTTACTGCTAAATCCGCTCAAGCTCAACGTGAGGATAGACATTAGGACATGACACTAATGACAAGCAAAATGCTTGTGCATTTCGGTTTCCTTTATATCATAATACACCGGGTCTTGACGCTTGCTGGGTCCTTCGCACAGTCCCAGGTTGTTGCTGTATCTCTGGCCGTATTTCAGGCTAAATCTAGGTTCTTGTTAAATGCCTCAGAGCAATTGCATGCGGAGGTTTGGCTCTTGCCAAATCTCAGTGCATATCACGGACTGTTGTTGTCTTGATGAAGGATATACGACGCACTCGGCAGCTGAGACTAAATAGTGGCGCCCCCTCCCCCCCCCCCCTCTGCTAAACAGGTGCACACCTAGCTGATCCACTAGACCCTACTGCTTACAAAACATTGTGATTGGCATTCGTTGATTGGGACTTTGGACGCTGTAATGGAAGTGGCACGCATGCAAACCGCGAGCTCCCAAAAAGTTTGGAACAGAGCTTCGATATCAAGGAAAGCAAAGTGCATAATAAACGAGATGATATGCATAGTACAGTATGTTATATAAAGGGCATAATAGATGATACACGTTTGGTTGATATTAACGGGTTCTTTAGTGCGCTATTGGTGCCCACTGCGCTCCGGTGTTCCCAGACTCACGTACCTACTTCAAAACTTGAACAAACACTTATTGAAAAGAACGAACCTGATTATTTGGAGTTGATAAGACTGATTAACTGTCTCACTATAAAAACGGGTAGATAATGTACCGCGCGCCGTTATTTCCAGGTACTTAGAATTATCGAGCTTCCCACACCATGGGGTTCGGATTAGCGGTCATATGTCAAACGCCGCAAGGTCACAGCTTTCGTCACATTTCACGACAGAGCAGGTGCATGTAAGAAAACACGCTCTGGATGGGCGGGTCATTCGTCAATACATCACCACCTCACCACACGACTCGTTCTCACGACAGACACCATCTCTCATCATCTACGTGTGATAGCATCAGATCAGTTTTAAGCCAGGCGTCATCTCGTTCCGCTAGATATCGCCATCACGACCTGCGCTGATGAGGCTGGCCGGACGGGCTGCGCCACTGATGCTGGCTGGGCCGCCTGCGCCACTGAGGCTGGCCGGGTCGGCTGCGCCACTGAGGCTGGCCGGGCCGGCTGGACCGCTGAGGCTGGCTGGACAGCTGGGCCGCTGAATCGGGCCGGGCCGGCCGCGCCGCTGAGGCCTGGCCGCCGCCCGCCAGATCCTCAGCTGCAGCGCCAGGCAGGACGAACGGTCTCATTGTCTCCCTCGAGATCCGGAGGAGGACAGCGGTTTGCAAACCGGGCCGCGGCAGAGCTCAGTCGACTGCTGTCGTGCATCAGTTGGAGGCCGCACCGGCGTCCCACTCACCCCGAGGAGGCATATGACAGATAACATGGGGAGCCGGCGGGAATGCTCCTCCGTGAAAATATGACGTTTTTGACGGTGCGTGTCGTTATTTCTCCGTAATGTGCGTGCACCCTGCCACGTGCATGTTCGGTTGGCTTGTCTGGCGGCGGTTCCGACCGCACCCCTCCAACGTCACCACGTCAGCAGGAAGGCGGCTGCCTGGGGAGCGGCTCCCGGCGGCGCCCAGCCGTACACAGTCGGCGCCCGTGTGGCTCCACCTACCCTGCACTCAACACTTTCTGCCGACTTTCTCCGAGTCATCCGAAGGACAGCAGAGCCTGCCCAGAAACCGTCTTCATCCGTTAGAAGCGGACAATTCTGATTACACCATGGTATATTTGCATGTGCTATATTTTTATCGGGTTGCACTTTTCTCGCCTGCCGTCGCAACAAGCACCCATCCAATCAGCCCACTCGGAAGAAAGGCTGCAGCACGCACACGCAGCACACGATAACAAGACGGAGCACACAATGCACCAAATGCAAATGTCCCCGTCTGTGGCAAGCAAGACTCTATCGCGCGCGCACCACGGTAACACCAGTACAAAGACACCAACAGACCGGCGGAGGCCGCTACACCGCCGCCTCGGCCGCCGAGCCTACACATCAACCGACAGTCGGACTCGCTGTCACGTGCCGCACGTGACGTCACGCACACGCGACGCTTGTGGCACACGAGCGACTTGTGCCTTGTGAGCGGCGCATCAACAGATGGTACAAAATGGCGATCCTGCGCGGCAGGCCACCAGACGGCAACACGAGACGACCCGAGCCGAGGGGCAACGGCAACGGCCCGTGGGGCAACGGCAACACCCGACCCGTGCTCAGCCGACAGAGTCCGCCACTAACAGCTAAATCGTAACAAAAGTACATTGTTGAGAGCATCGCCAGCCACGGAGGAGATGCAGCCATGGTGCACCGCCAGAGGACGACGTGAATAAACGGAGGCAGCCGCTGCGCAGCCCCAGACCGACGGCCCAAAGTCGCGGGCGCGGCGACCAGGCGCCGTTGGTTGCCCCGGGCGCAGCGGCCGGACCGGCCGGTGCTCGGCGCCGCGGCCCGCCGCCTCGGGCACAGCGGTGAGCCCCGCGCGTCGCGCACGCACGCCGCCGCGGCCGTCGGGACCTGGCAAGCAGCCCTGGCCGACGCGGGCGGCGCACGGGCAGCACAAGGCACCGCGGCACCCCCGCCGGGACGGAGTGATAGGTGCTTCAGGCGACCGCGAAGAGCCCGGGCGCAGCGCGGGACCGTGGCCAAGCTCGATCATGACGGAGCGTACTGAACAGCGGGCGGCATGAGTGGCATACGGGGACACGACGGAAGTCGAGGTCATGTGCCAAAGAAACGAATTATGTCGCGAGAAATCAGCCGCATGGGATACCAGAGAACAAATCCTGGACGACGTTCATCAATAGACGAGAATACAAGCGTGCGAAAAACCAGGATCACCTCCAAAACCGGACCAGGCAGAGTGCACACAGAATCAGCCATTCGCCGCGCAGGTTGGAGAGTAACAAAAGCGAAGCCGAGGCCCTTCCGTAAGCAGTCCCAGAACGTGTCATCACAGAACTAGCGATCGGGTCGTGTCCGACCGAACCTCCAGAGACATCCCCTCCGACTGGTAACCCAGCCAGGGGCACGTGGTCGGCCGACCTCCTACGCTTCCCGTCCTCCGTCTGCTCTGACCAGCGACCGCGCACCTCTTCCTGCCGTTGCGGTACTGAGCGTGCCACCCTCTTACCCACACCGCACGTCCAGACCGGAGCGCGTCGGATGGCGTGTCGGGAGAGACGGGACGGCCGCCACACGCCGTCGGCAGCGACACGCGGCGCCGCGGGAGTCGGCGGCGGCGGCGCGACCCTACACCCGGCTTTCCTCGTTGTTGTCGTCGGCGCCGGAGGAGCGGGGCCGAGCGCGCGGCTGCGGCTGCGGCGCCAGGCGCGGCAGCAGCTCGCGATCCTCGGTTCTCAGCGACTCCTCCGAGATGGGGCCCAGTGCCGCCTCGTCGGCCCCCAGCGCCGGCGAGCCTGACGACGGCGCCGACACGTAGCGCTGGCGCTGGCGCTCGAGCGCGCGCCGCCGCTGCGCCATCACCAGGTCGGCCACGCCCGGCATGTGCAGATGCGCCTCGCGCCCGCCGCCTGGGAGGCACAGCCGGCCGCGCCGCCCGGTTAGTGGTCTGTGGGCCCGGCCGTCGCAGTCGCCGGCGGCGCCGGCCCGGCCAGGGCTCAGCGCAAGAGCACAGATTGGACGGCCGGTGTTCAGAACGGCTGAGACGAGGGGGGGGGGGGGGGCAGGTAGCCTTAAGCTGACTGGCCGGGCTTCAGAACGTCGCTGGCGAATGCGTCAGCGCTCGACACATGGACTGCTGAGAGCGGTTACGGCGTCTCTACACAGTGAGTAGTTTCTGCCACTACACCCTGCACGTTACAGCAACCCGTTCGTTCCTCGTCAACAGCTACAGACAGCGGCGCATATACACAAGGTCAGTAGTTCCTGGAATACAACGTCAGTCATCACGTGCAATATGACGCTACAGCACCAGGGCGGCGCCACTGTGTTCAGGCTCGCCGGCCGAGCGCCCAAAGATCTGTTTTCACGGTTAATATGTTGCATTCCAGGCGTCACATGGATGACAGACGTAAGTCACGCCAAAGGAATATATCTCGAAGCGCGCTAAGAGCCGGAACACCATGGCGCCGCCCTTGGTCCAGCCAGTGCAGCCGAGCGAACGGCGGCGGCTGACCGACGCCACGACAGAACCCGACCACCACCGACTGACACCCCTCATGTGAGCGTATGTACACGTGCGGCCACACGAGGTGCGAACACACTCATGTCTCGTGGTTAGACATGGCACATCGTAGCGTGAAGTGCTGAAAACGGTCACAACACAGCGCTGGAGATAGTGCATGCTGAAATGTTAAACAGGGTGGACATGACAGCACGTGCCTGTAATTTGGAACACTTGCGATCAGTTCACGCTTCGGACGAGGCAAACGTGGTTAACAGAGCTGTGTAAGGAACGGTGATAACCAAAGGTCAGATGCTGGTATCATTCGGAATATGGGGTAAAAGAAAACAGGCTTTCACGTATCGGCAGAGGGATGGCACAGTTGAATGACCTTTTGGTCGCCGCTTATTTGAAGCAGGATCGTCGCCCGCATTTCGCGAGACAGATCAACCGGATGCACCATGTTCGCTTCATCGGCCCACCCATGAACAATTCCCAAATCCTGTGCCTGTATGACGGAAGCAGAAAAAGGTCCTAGTCATCCCACCACGTTGTGCATTACACATGCACGCCACACCTCCCACCACCACCAAGCGGAGTGCCGAACACAGCCGGGGAAGGGGGATGTCATGCGAAAGGACCACTGACACTGGGCCGAAGGATGCCGCTCAAAACTCAGAGTTACCCGACCCCCTCCCCACGCTCCGCTTCATTCCGTAACAGCGTCGCGCTGAAGAACTTTTATAACATACTGGAATAGTTGGGTCAGAATTTCAATTACCTCGCTTTAGCCTCATCGTAAAAATTGCACACTGGAGACGCTCTTCGAGCTAGGTATTCGTCAACACTTAGTGGTGATCGCAATGTCAAGCATGTCCTTCGATCAAGTCTCCATCGAAGCTTATTCCGTCTTAAAGCTTCGTCAAAACCCGACACACGATCCAGGAGACTAGCACCAAAATCAAGCAATGATAGGATTTCAACAGCCAGGCCCGCATTAGCTTACGAGGCAGGCCGACTGCGGCCCTGAAACAGTCCGACGGCCGCAGCGTGTCTCCTGAACGGCACAGCTCGGAGCGCATGCGCCGCCGGCACCGGAGCGAGGGTCTCCTCGCCGTCAGCCTCGTTAATGATCCAGCCCCGACCAACCGACAGCGGGCAGCGTCCATCGGTCGGCGGCCAGTGCCAGCGGACGTCACACACGCGGTCCAGGGCCCGACACCACCCCAGGCGCAGGCACCCGCCACCAAGAAGGCGGTGATGAGGCGTGCGTGGCGGCCACGGGGCCCGGCAGTCGGCCACTGTCGCCGCCGGCGGTGCGGTGCATGGCGTCACTCCCGTTGACGGCGCAGTCCCACCCTGCGGGACGTCCGGAGGCGGCATTGACGGCGCGGTCCCACCCTGCGGGAAGTCTGGAGGCGGCGGCGGCGGCCGGGGTGGCGGCGGAGGCGGTGGCGGAGGCGGCGGCGGCGGCGGCGGCGGTGGTGACGACTGACGCCCGCCCGCGGCTGCCGGGTCGAGCGAGTGCAGACGGAAGAGCGAGGCCCGGCGCACCCGCTCGCGGCCCGAGAGACGCCGTGGCGCGTGCACTACCGGCGGCCGGACGGTCAGGCGGCGCCGCGGACCGCCGCGGCAGGGAACACAACGGCACGGCACGGCACGCTGGGGGGCAGGCGAGCGGACCACCAGCAGACGGCGAGGCATCAACCAAACCATCGCTCAGAGAAAGAGGGAGAGAGAGAGAGCGCGCGTGCCAGGGAGAGAGAGAGAGGGGGGGAAGAGAGAGAGAGGGGGGGGGAAGAGAGAGAGAGGGGGGAAGAGAGAGAGAGAGGGGGGAAGAGAGAGAGAGAGAGGGGGAAGAGAGACAGAGAGAGAGGTAGAGAGAGAGAGAGAGAGAGGAGAGAGAGAGAGAGAGAGAGAGAGAGAGAGAGAGAGAGAGAGAGAAGAGAGAGAGAGAGAGAGAGAGAGAGAGAGAGAGAGAGAGAGAGAGAGAGAGAGAGAGAGAGAGAGAGAGAGAGAGAGAGAGAGAGAGAGAAGAGAGAGAGAGAGAGAGAGAGAGAAGAGAGAGAAGAGAGCGAGAGAGAGAGAGAGAGAGAGAGAGAGAGAGAGAGAGAGAGAGAGAGAGAGAGAGAGAGAGAGAGAGAGGAGAGAGAGAGAGAGAGAGAGAGAGAGAGAGAGAGAGAGAGAGAGAGAGAGAGAGAGACGAGGAGAGAGAGAGAGAGAGAGAGAGAGAGAGAGAGAGAGAGAGAGAGAGAGAGAGAGAGAGAGAGAGAGAGAGAGAGAGAGAGAGAGAGAGAGAGAGAGAGAGAGAGAGGAGAGAGAGAGAGAGAGAGAGAGAGAGAGAGAGAGAGAGAGAGAGAGAGAGAGAGAGAGAGAGAGAGAGAGAGAGAGATAGAGAGAGAGAGAGAGAGAGAGAGAGAGAGAGAGGAGAGAGAGAGAGAGAGAGAGAGAGAGAGAGAGAGAGAGAGATAGAGAGAGAGAGAGAGAGAGAGAGAGAGAGAGAGAGAGAGAGAGAGAGAGAGAGAGAGAGAGAGAGAGAGAGAGAGAGAGGAGAGAGAGAGAGAGAGAGAGAGAGAGAGAGAGAGAGAGAGAGAGAGAGAGAGAGAGAGAGAGAGAGAGAGAGAGAGAGAGAGAGAGACAAGGGGTAAAGGTCGCCGCTTTCTGGCGCGCGTCAACGCTGTTGTCTCATAGCACTCAAACGCACTGCGGGACAGTTAAAGGCTGCTGTTCTGAAAGCGAAGGTATCGGGCGGCAAAATGCAGTCTTACGGGTGCCAACAGTCGCAAAATGGCACCAGTTAGCTTGCTGAGGGCTGGGACGGCTAGACGGAGGGAAGCGTCAGGGAAGTGATTCCATCCGAGTACAAGGACACGTGATACTTGGATTTGAGGGGAAGAGCTTTATCCCACATGACTGCTGGGGGTGGTGGGTAACGGACTTGCTATACCAGACGAATTGCACCCCTTGGAGGCGAAAACGAGGAAGACGTAAACTAACATATCAAACGGTTCCCCCGTTGCACGACAAACGGCGTCATCAAAACGCGAGCAAGCTTCTGGAGGAATGCCGCGGGGCAGAGCCCAGCTGTGTTGCGGAGGAGCAGGACAAAATCTGAGCGGTCCGGTGCGCCCTCCAGGAGAGCGGTCCCGCGCAGACGGGCACAGGCAGAGCCGGGAGAGCTTTACGCACGCGTGCGAACATGCAGTTTATCACTCTGCTTTATCGCTCGCAGGCAGCTGTTCGGGAGGCGAGCAGGCAGCCTTCAGCCCCGACCGCAGACGCGCCGCTCCCTGGACACACTCGCTGAACAGCCACGGCGTGTTACGCTGGACCGCGCCACACCCCCCGGCCTGGGGATCAGCCATAGCGACGGCGCAGCGCACCGCACAGCGGCCGCGGCGCCGGCGGCCGGCAGCGGCACCAGCGCCGCCTGCCGGCCGCCGGCGGCACCGCCACCAGGTGGGGCGGGCGTCGCCGGCGGAGCGCGACACACTGGACGGGTCAGGTCACCACGGTAGGCGTCCCTTGGCACAGCACGAGTCAGACCATCAGCACACGCTTTCTCTGCATACCGGGGCGTGAAGACCTAAGGCCGTGGACGGGGACCCTCAAAAGAGGGGTTTTCATGGAAGTGTCCATTTCTGACTCAGACAACTAATGCTAATGTATACACACACGAGCCTACCTAAAAGCGTGACACTATTATATATGCTACAAGCTGATTACAACAAACTATGCAGAGCTTATGTAGCCTCACTGTGCCTCACACATAGCTACACCTTAAACACAGTAAGAATCATCTGAAAATCACAAGCAGTATCCAGGCACCATCTAAGTTTAAGGAAACAAAATGCACTGCCATGCCTAGCCATGAACCATCCCAAAAAATCAAAATATTCCACGAAACAACCCAAAAACCGGCTGTGACCACAAAACGTGAAATGGGACAATCACACGCTATCTATAAAGATCGCATCATGTAAATAGCATCACGTGATTGTACGCAATAAGCCTCACAAATGATATCACGCGCAATCCAGAAGATTGCACGCAATAAGCCTCGAAAATACATCGATCATAATCCATGTTGGTTTAGAGTATGTTGATAGCCTCTACAGTTTACAGCAAAACGTACTTAATAGCACACATTTGAGTAGGCTCTAGTTCAAGCCCGTTCAAGAGATAGCATGTAAATAATATAAAAAAACACCGGAAACACATTTCTGCAGGCCAGCTCGCCGACTATACGATAATAATGCATTTGAATAGCCTCTTAAGTGTCGGTCTTGAAAATGAATACAACACAGCACACACAGACAGCGCTGTGGCACCAACCTAAACCCCTCGTCCAAAACTAAAAACTAAGCCCCAGAACGGAGAAATAATTATAGCAGAACCAACACCCGCTAGCTTACCACGCACCAGAGCCCACGCATCGCACGGGGAAGAAAACAACACGGACGAAGGGGCAATGAGACACGGCCAACGTCGCTCCTAGGATAGGACAGATCACTGCCGTCACTGCTGCTCCTCTTGTAGCGATGGCGATGACAATTGCGGTGCTGACGACGGCGGCGAGTGGTGCTGCAGCTCCTGCTGCGGCACCTGCGACTCCTGCTCCGCCTGCCGCGGCAGCTGCTCCTGCTCCGGCTGCTGCTCCGGCTGCTGCGGCGGCAGGCCGGTCAGCCAGCCGCTGGCGCGCCGCCCCAGGCAATAGCGACACAGCTGGCGCGGCACGGGCCGCTCCACCACCACGCCCAGCAGCCGGACGGCGCACGGCCGGCAGAGCGCCCGCCGCGAGCCGTCCAGCGGGCGACGGCCGCGCGCCAGCGAGCGCTGCGACGAACGCGCCGACGAGCACACGGACGAGCGGCTGGTTGAGTGTACCGAGCTGACGCCGTTGCGCTCCGGCACCGCGTCCAGGTCGAGGCTGCGCTGCGCCGGCAGCAGCGGCCGGCGCGGCGGCGCCGGCGCCGGCCCAGACAGGCGGCGGTGGAGCGCCTGGTGCGCCGGCGGCGGCGGCCGCCGCGGCGGCACACCGCGCCGCAGGAACCCGACGCCGGGTGAGTCGTAGGCGGGCGGCGGCGGCCCGGACGGCGGCGGCACGGACGGCGGCGGCGCGGCCGGCTCGGCGGCGGCTGGGGCCTGGTCGGCCGCCGCCGGCGGGCCGCCATCGGCCGGGGCCACCATCACACTGAAAGCAGGCGGCATCTCCGGCGCGGTGGCGGCAGCGGCCGAGCCGGCGGCGGCCGGCGCATCGCCGTCCCCGCTGGAGATGTTCGTGCTGGAAAAGATGACGGGCATGGTGGCGGGCCAGGCGAGCCGGGCGTGGCGCGCGGCGCCGCTGCGGCGCCGCCGGCCGGCGCACACGCTGAACGAGCGGGGCCGGACCGGCGTCGCCGCCGGCGGACGGCACCACGATCTACCTGAGACGGTGCGTCGCAGCTCGCGGTCCTTGCTCTGGTCCGCCTGCTTGGCGGCCACCACCTGTGCCAGCTGGCTGAAGCGTTGCGCGTTGGCGCGGCGCCGCCGCAGGTGCGTCTCCATCTCCTGGTCTTCCTCGTCGATCAGGTTCGGGTTGTAGCGGAAGTGCAGCTGCGGGCGGGGCATGGGGAGGGGGCGGGGTCAGAGGAGCGCACCGCGGCGGCGTCGGTGCGAGTCGTTACGGGGTGGGGCGGCCAGCTCGCGGCGGCTGGAGCGGCCGACACACGACTTCGACGTCGCGGACATCGCGACCGGCCGCCACGGGAAAATACACCCGATGGAATAATCGTTGGCACTGTTGTCCTTGTCACTGGGGCTATTCTTCAGATAACGTTTCGGATGATACATATGCACCTGTCGCTCTGGGTTCGTAGGTTCTGATACAGCCAGGGGGTGTTTGATGTATGGCCATGTATGTATCACACCTTCGAAGGCACTCGGCGCCCTCGAGCTTTGAACCCACGACCTCGTGATTCGAAGACCGAGACTGTCACCGCTTTAGTACTTACGGATGAATTGCAGACCACTCGATGAGAAGTGGCCCAATTTGATACTGTACTGGCTAGTCTCTGTGTCTCACCATAAGGTCGTGGGTTCAAAGCTCGGAGTCGTCGCATGCTTTCCAGGCTGCTACACATGCATGGCTATACGCTGTACGTCTTCCAGTCCTGAACAAGACTGACAGCACTCCACGCATGAAGACGGCCTGAGAGGTGACCAGCCGAAACGTTCCGTGGGTAATGGCACCACCGGCGACGGCAACGGTCCAAAAAATCACTCCATCCATACAAACAAGCCCGAAGCACTCATTAATACACATCAAGAAATACATTTTCGCTGGCACCACGCTGCGTCTAGAGACGGCACTGGACGAGAGTGCTGGCGGCACGTGCTGACAGCAGAGGAGGCTGCGGCTCGAGGCTATGGGAAGGCACAACAGGAGCAGCCGCGCCGCCCTATCGACTGAGACAGCCAAGCGGAGCAGGCGCGAGGTGTAGAATGGCCAGCTCTTGCGTTCTCGGTCGGAAGGAGAGAATGAGACACCACAGAAGATCTTGCATGACACCACGAAGCATCGCTACCGCTCGATATAATTTTGTTCCGCGAAAATATTGAAAGCATGCGTGACGCAAGAATTTTGCGTCCGCAGGGTTTAGCTTCACCAGACTCATCCCCAAAAATGAGAGAACGTCTGCCATCATGGCGGGATGGTGCTTTCTCCACCTTTTGCGACGAAATCGATACTATTCACATTCCATAAAGAAAAGTTCTCTGGACCCCTCCAGATCCGCAGGCATCATACAAACTTCTGCCGATCTTCTTCAGGGAGGTATTCAGGAGCACAGGCCATGATGCACAGGAGATGTAAACACATTATCAGGAAGAGTTATGAATAGAGAATGTACAAAATCCCAACACCCAGTGTGGTACGCGCTCCAAAGACGACACCTCCGATCGGTACATGCATTTTTGTCGGGGCGACGACGTCCTCGTATGCCCAGTAAAGCAAATGTTGAGTTGTGTGGAATACGTTCGCCCGCACCAGCCAACCGGCACGCAGGCGGGCCTCCAGCCGCATGGTCCGCAGACGGTACGAGGTGCACCTGGACCCGCAAGAACAAGCAAAGGTGGCTGCAGCCTCGAGGAGTAGCCCGAACTGTGCAACGACCACAGAAAGCCAGATGTATCACATGACATTGAACGCTGCCGTGCACTCGCCGCCATGTCCTGACCGTGTGTTTCCCAGGGCGCGGCGCCCTTCCGTTTACCTTCATCCGCCTCTGCAGCAAAGCACACGGGTCCTGTTGTTAGGGTCAGCATCTCCACGCCCGCCATCTCCGCTGGCACCCCTTAGCACCCCCCGCCAGGCCCAGCCGCACGACAAAACCCCGCACCTGGCGGGACCCGTCCCGGCGCCGTGACCGCAACACTTCCAGCGACGTTCCCCACCGGCGCCCGCCCCGCTCCCCCGCGTCTTCCCCCCTACCACTGCCACTCCCAGCAGCGGTGCGGCCGGCCGCACCTTGTTGTAGGGGATGTTCCTGAAGGCCTTGCGCAGCATCGCGCCGTCGTGCGGGTATGTCCGGTAGTTGTCCTCGGGGTTGAAGGAGGGCGTGGTGGGCGAGGTGGGCTCGGTGATGGAGCCGAGCGCGGTGCCGCCCTCCGAGTCCCTGGCGGAGGAGCCGGTGCCGGCGCCGTCAGACGGCTCCGACGGCAGCGGCCCACGCACACCGCCCAGCCAGGCACACGGCCCTGGCAGAGGCAACACAGCCCGACAATGGGCCGCCTCCCGAGCGTAGGCGGACATCCAGAGCCCGACTGGCGACAAGGCGGGCTGCTCGCACAGCAGCTCGATTGTCGGCAGCCTGCCATCGGGGTCATGGCACCGTGTCGTTGTACGAGCAACGGAGCAGCGCAGCTGACGAACTCCGGCTGCCATGCGGACGAGTTGCGGGCACACAGTCGCGGCGGAGCACGGCGCGGCGGCGAGGAAAACACAGGCATTCAGGCAAACACGGCGACGTTAGCACCGCTGTGTGGCGTCCCACATGGGGTGGACACTTTTCTGCAACAGAGGACTGTATCCTGTGACGCAAGAGCCAGTTGACGCGACACCCACTGGGGTCGCATGGCGTAACACCCAGGTGGGGGCACATGGCGTAACACCCGTGCGGGTCGCATGGCGTGACACTCACGGGGACGCGGCGAAGTCATGCGAACCGCCTCGCGTCAGACGTATTCGGGCCACATGGCACGACACTTACGCGGTACGCGGCGTGACTGACGTGGAGGAGAAGCGCCGCGTGAACCGGTCGCGCAGTGAGCCGACCCTGCTGAGCGGGTGCGGGAAGCCTCGCAGCGAGTCCCGTCGCATCGACTCGCGCAGCACCTTGGAGCGCCGCTTCAGGTGGAGCAGATCCTCCTCCGGCAGGAAGAAGTCCGCCTGTCCACATGTCACGCGGCGTGAGTGGGCCGCACGGGGACTGGCGTGAGCGGTAGCTGACGGTGTGAACAGGGGGATGACGGTGTGAACAGGGGGTCGAAGATGTGAACAGGGGACCGACGGTGTGGACAGGGGACTGACGTTGTGACCACGTGCTGGCGGTGGGAACAGGAGTTGGCGGTGTGAATAGGGGACTGATGGTGTCAACAGCGGCTGACGTATGCACAGGGGTTGTCGGAACAGACAGGGGGCTGACGGTGTGGACCGGCTGCAGTACACTGGCGGTCGTCGGCCCCACCGCCGTCCGCCGTAAGCACCCCTCATCGCTGAGGTCACAGAGCAAGAACAGCCCTCCTAACCGCGCGCACCAGTACCGTCCACAAGCCCCATTGATCGGTTTGCTTGAGCGCGCCCGGCGACGGCGTCCGACACGTCGTCGCCCGACGCCGGCGGGGGCTGCTCTGCTGCTCTTCACTCCCCGCCGGGAGCGGCGCCTACGCACCTCGTGCTGCACGATGTCCGCCATGCCGCCCTTCTCCGTCTCGACGGCGGCGGCCGGGCCGTACAGGTTGGCGAAGTGTTCGTCTAGCACCAGCTTGTCGTAGAGCCGCGCCAGTGATGAGTCGAGCGAGTCGCTGATGAGCAGCGGCTTCAGGTACTTCTCGTCGAACCACTCCAGCCGTTCCTGGTGACGGCGGGTGACACTTGGTCAGAGGTCAGAGGCCGGGTCAGCGCTCGGCCAGAGGTCACCGGCTGGTCAGCTCCAGGTAAGAGGTGACAGGCCAGGTCAGCGGCCGGTGACGGCCGCTCGCCAAGTGAGGCACCCGCAGACATGGAGGTCGTAAGGGGAGGTCAAGCGACAGATCTGCGCCGGCGAGGTGGCGGGATGGGTGACAGGACGGGTGGCGGCCAGAGGCTCGCCTGTGACGACGCCCGCGGATGTGTCTCGGGGTTGCTCAGGGAAGTCAAACACGTCATCCGATCACCAGAACAACTCGGCGACGGTACCGCACGGATGGACCACGCTTGGCACCCGATCGCAGGACGTCCCCAGAGCGTCCTGGCAGGGGACGCCCAGGGCACTGGGGGCGCCTGGGCACTGGGCCCCGTCCGCATGACGGGGGGGGGGGGGAGGGGCGGGCCTCCTGCCATGCGGGCCGCTGCCGGCCGGCGGCGCAGCGCACCTTGAAGAAGTTAGAGCCGCGGTAGCCGATGATCTCTTCGACGCCGGCCGTGATGTGGTCGACGGTGGTGGCGGCGATCTCCTCGGTCAATGTCGGGTCCTCCGTCTCCTCCAGCTTGATGTTGAACAGGCCCACCAGCAGCTTGATGGTCGAGCCCTGCGGGGGCGCGGCGCGATCTCAGCACTGGAAGCATCAGAGCTACAACGCTCTACCAGTGGCCGGAGGCGCGGCGCGATCTCAGCACAGGAAGCATCAGAGCTACAACGCTCTACCAGTGCCCGGACGCGCGGCGCGATCTCAGCACCGGAAGCATCAGAGCTACCACGCATAATACAGAGAATATGTGGTGAAACACTTGGCGTCTCATTACAGACTTGTTGACTGCGGGCATTTTGGACGAGCCGGCACTAATTCACGGTCGTCCCACGTCGCATACAGTCATTGTGGCTCACCGCTTACCAGCCTTCGTCGCAGCCGGTGCAGTTCGTCAGCGCAACAAAGAACATAAAGCCGCGAGCTAGGAGAGCGCGGCCCGAGGAGACACCCGGCAGCAGCTCCACGCACCTGTACGAACACGGTGAACAGGACGATGAAGAGCGTGGTGGTGACGAAGATGCGGACGGTGGTTTCGTCGATGGCCGAGCCACGCAGCATGACCACCAGCGAGAAGCCGACGGCGCCGCGCAAGCCTCCGTACGCCATGATGAACTGCTCCTTCCGACCGATGCGCCTCAGCCGGCGGAAGTTGGCCAGCCAGCTGAGCAAGTACACACCTAGGGGTGGGCGGCAGTGCTCGCTGACACAGCCGCGGGGCGGCCGCAGCGGCCCCGCGGACTGGACTGGCCGGGTCAGTTACAGGCTTGCGGGATGCGCACAAGCATAACATTAACTATCCCCAACAATGGTGTGGGAGAGATCCCAAAGATGCGACTTGTTTAAAACGAATATCCGGGACTTTTGCTTTAGCTTGCGCTTTTGTTTGATTCTGCCGTTGATTATCCTCTAAATTTGGATGTAACCAACGTGTGAATTCAGTCATGCAAAGCTGACAGCTGAAGGCATATTACTATTGATGGTGTAAATGATAAGACTGAAAATGCATTCACAGCTGAAATCCTGGTCCCGTTACGTCGCACATCCCTAATCTGCTATCCCAAACCAGGGATGTCCCTGTCATCCGGCTGATTTAAGTCTCCCACAGCTGAAAGCTGAGCTCGTCGTATGAGATCGGGCTCAGTTCGTCGGTTCATTTGAAGACATGCCGCTCATTGCCTTGGTCGACATCGGCTTCCAGGGCAGCCTCATAACGGAAGGTTGCCTGCCTGGTGTGAAACACTACCGCAGGCGGGACCAAACACAGCCCGAGATAATGCCCAGTGAGTCGCATGCTCCTAACCCCACGCGCTCCGTTCCCTATTGAGGAGCCGTACGACACTCCACGCCCATTTCGTGAGTTTTCACTGGGCCACGAGTCCACACGGGTGAAGGGGCGGGTCGAAGCCGGCTATGACGGTGCCGTTCGCAGGGCCGCAGACCGCCAGCAGGGCGGCGAGCGGTGGCTGGACGGCCGGCTGGCTGCTGTTGGCGGACCTACCGATGAACCGCACCACCAGGCACAGCACCAGCGTCCACAGCGAGAAGCCGGTGTGCCAGTGGTGATCCTTGCTGACCAGCACCATCCCCAGGAACATGAAGATGATGGTGTCGCTGGTCGAGCTGCCGGCGGAGAGTCGAAGCAGCGCTCAGACCAGGCAAGGTCGGGCCGCCGCACAGGCATCATACCGGGGACCGCCGCTGAACCCGGCGGAGAGTCGAAGCAGCGCTCAGACCCGGAAAGGCCGGGCCGCCGCACAGGCAGCAGGCCGGGGACCGTTGCTGAGCTCGACTAAACCTCCTCTCCTCCGCGCTCCCGTGGCCACGTTTCCGCAGTGATGTCACGAACGAGGTGTGCCGCCGCGAAACAACAGTAAGATGGTGCCGCACACGATCGGTGTCACTGCCGCCTGACAGGGGGTTGATTTCGCGCGGGCCCGGTGATTTTGTAGCTTTTAAACTCTTCTGCTATTCACAGCTTTTTTAAAACAAGTCTCATGTAAAAGCGCTTGGGATATTAGGCACCCGGAGAAACGTATAATGAAAGCAGGACGCCTTGGTTTATTGAAACGACAAACACTCGGGTGAGGTTACTATTTGTGTGAGAAGCCGCCGGCCTCACCTGGCCATGGTAACGAAGTACTTGATGGTGATGTAGGAGTTTTTGGAGATGTTCTTCATGGCGTAGTGCGCCTGCACCACTCCACAGCCGACGGTGGCGATGATGCCGGAGAAGTGGACCAGCTCGGCTGACAGGTAGGCCAGGTACGCCATGGCCAGCAGCGAGAGCGGCTCCACCACTGTCGGCCGGCGCGCGGCGGGGCGTCAGGCGGCGCCACCAGCACACGAGCACACCCCAGCGGCCTCGCAGGCGGCACTGATGCGCGCCACGACGGAGTCCGCCGCCATAAGATCGTCTTGTTCCCGCCACATTAGTGTTATCCGTGCCGCGTGACACGACATGGCAGGAGTGGCATACGTTTGAGGCCGTTTGTTCGGCGCCGTGGACAAAGCCGCTTCATGCCACATTCACTTCCGCTGTATTCCCCTGATACCTAGGTAGTCGACAACAGCTAAAGCCGCTCCCTTCGATGAAGCAAATGTCTTCCCAGCACTCAGCTGAGCGTAAGTGCTTCGTCCGACATCATGCAACGTGCAGAGCGACGCGGGTGCGTCTCGGCCAGACAGAAACCCCAGCGCAGGCTCGATTTCCACTCCGCTGATCCGTGGCCGCGCGGGACCGACGCCAGCCAGGGCGTGCGTCGGCCGTGGGGCCGAGGCCGGGCCGTCGGGCGGCGCTCACCCCTGACGTCCGGAGTGTACTTGGTGATGACGGCCGTGAGCACGCCGAAGATGATGCCGATGGCCAGGCCGCCCAGCGACACGCAGAAGAAGGCGGCCACGGCCAGCAGGATCTGGTCGTAGGCGATGTCCTCGCCCTCCATGCCCGTGAAGGCCACCATGGCGTTGTAGAGAACCACCGTGACGGCGTCTGCGGCAAGGAACGGTCGCACACCAGCTCGTTAGCCCCGCGCTCTCTGCATGGGGTCTGGCGGTCACAAACGCAAGACTGGTATTCGAACGCTCTCTACGCGGCTGCCTGGGCTGACATCAGACCACACGCCTGACCAAACTGACGCTGCTCAACGGATGGGCTTTCACGGTCGGAGCGCGAGGGTCGCTGCTGATCAGGAGGATCGCGGACAGCATGTGCTCCATGATAAATACCTCAGGCGCTCTGAGCGTGGCAGTACGTAACTATCTGCAACGGTGCATGACCCGAAACGCAACATAGTGCATGATCCGTAAAAGTGCATGATCTGTAACGATGCATGATCCGTAAAAAAATGCCCGCAACTAAGAAATCGAGGCAGACCCGTAAAGAGCTAGGATGAAAGCATGCGATGTTCCACGCGCCTGGATCGCACTCCAACATTTTGAGCGCAACATTTTGAGTCATGCTCGAGCCGACCCAACCAAATCCCTGTCGCGACGTCCTGTACGCGACCCAGCCGCCAACGATACAGAGGACGTCGGCCGATCGGCCACACAGAAAGCCACCGACCGGAGAAAGCACCATCCGACGGCGCACGGCAGATAGCAGGCGTCTGGCAGCCGGGGATGGGCCCGGGACCGGCTCGCAATAACATCCTGCACGACACTATCCTGCACGTGCCAACGCACAGCACTGCGGCTCCAGAGCCGCGTCCATTGCCAACAGCGCCACAGTAATGTCTGGTACAGGCAATCTTCGCCAAGTTAACATTCAGTCAGCAAAAAACCGTCTCCATCTTAAAATAATGAAGTTGAAAATGATAAGACATATAGTAACATAAATAAATAAATAATATAAAACAAATCCTAAAAAATCATCACAATAAATACGTTCTAAATAATTGAAATAACCTACCATAATTCTAATCTGCCGTCCAAAGCCACAAAGGCCTGAGCGTCACTAGGTAAGATACCACTTAGCCTTTTTGTCTTCGGACGCCAGTAATGCTACCTGTAGATAATGCACCGTTTTTACAACATCGCTATTCGCTTTTTAAGGGCAGGGGATTCGCCTGTTTTTTTTTTTTCAAGGAAAGCCACGCACATCGTCGCACAGCATTTTGAGAAGTGTCAGCGACGGCAGAGGTAATATTAGCCCTCAGGGGTCATGACGCAGTCGGGGTTCGAACCCAGGTTGCGAACCCAGGCCCTCGCGTGGTAGCCAAAGACGCCGACCACTCGGCCCTTACGCCCCATCTTCGCTTTGCCACGTGCTTGTTTCCTGGACTGCCCGTCAAACCACACCTAAATCAAATCATCGTAATCGGAAACGCTTCAAAAGCGGTCACTCGCCGATACGCAGCACCACGGGATGGGGATACAGGACTGACCGGCCGAGAAGCCGGGCTAGACCCCCCCCCCGCAGGAGGCGAGGCGTGCGGGACGAGCGCCGACATCCACCCTCCCCGACCACTGACAGTTCAGCAGACTCTCCCCGACCACTGACAGTTCAGCAGACTCTCCCCGACCACTGACAGTTCAGCAGACTCTCCCCGACCACTGCCAGTTCAGCAGACTCTCCCCGACCACTGACAGTTCAGCAGACTCTCCCCGACCACTGACAGTTCAGCAGACTCTCCCCGACCACTGCCAGTTCAGCAGACTCTCCCCGACCACTGCCAGTTCAGCAGACTCTCCCCGACCACTGACAGTTCAGCAGACTCTCCCCGACCACTGACAGTTCAGCAGACTCTCCCCGACCACTGACAGTTCAGCAGACTCTCCCCGACCACTGACAGTTCAGCAGACTCTCCCCGACCACCGCCGTTCAGCAGACTCTCCCCGACCACTGACAGTTCAGCAGACTCTCCCCGACCACTGACAGTTCAGCAGACTCTCCCCGACCACTGACAGTTCAGCAGACTCTCCCCGACCACTGACAGTTCAGCAGACTCTCCCCGACCACTGACAGTTCAGCAGACTCTCCCCGACCACTGACAGTTCAGCAGACTCTCCCCGACCACCGGCCGTTCAGCAGACTCTCACCGACCACCGGCCGTTCAGCAGACTCTCACCGAACATTGACCGTTCGGCAGACTCTCCCCGAACATTGACCGTTCAGCAGACTCTCCCCGACCACCGGCCGTTCAGCAGACTCTCCCTGACGATTGACCGTTCAGGAGACTCTCCCCGAACATTGACCGTTCGGCAGACTCTCCCCGAACATTGACCGTTCGGCAGACTCTCCCCGAACATTGACCGTTCAGCAGACTCTCCCCGACGACTGACCGTTCAGGAGACTCTCCCCGAACATTGACCGTTCGGCAGATTCTCCCCGAACATTGACCGTTCGGCAGACTCTCCCCGAACATTGACCGTTCAGCAGACTCTCCCCGACGACTGACCGTTCAGGAGACTCTCCCCGAACATTGACCGTTCGGCAGACTCTCCCCAGCCACTGACCGTTCGGCAGACTCTCCCCGAACATTGACCGTTCAGCAAAGTCCCCGCGAACACTGACCGTTCAGCACTCTCCCCGACGACTGGCCGTTCAGGAGACTCTCCCCGAACATTGGCCGTTCGGCAGACTCTCCCCGAACATTGACCGTTCAGCAAAGTCCCCGCGAACACTGACCGTTCAGCACTCTCCTCGACGACTGACCGTTCAGGAGACTCTCCCCAACCACTGGCCGTTCAGCAGACTCTCCCCGAACACTGACCGTTTAGCAGACTCTCCCCGAACACGAGGAAGTAGAGGTCCTTGTTGACGCCGACCTCCTGGAAGATGGCCAGCACGGCCACAGGATCCACCGCCACGATCAGCGACGAGAAGGTCAGCATCTGCACCAAACTGCGGCACAGAGACACGCTGTCAGCATCTGCACCGAACTACAGCATAGAGACACGGTGTCAGCATCTGCACCGAACTGCGGCACAGAGACCTGGTGTCAGCGTCTGCACCGAACTGTGTCGCCGAGAAAAGGCGTCATCCGACGGAATGTACTGAACTATATATAATCATCTTGAAGCAGCACGGTTAAGTACGTGGTCGACTGGAAAATGCACGCAAAAAGGCGAAGCAGTTGCGCAAACCACGAGAGCAGAGAAATTATATTTTAGCCGCAAGTCTAAACAGCATTGCGCGAGTCAGGCAATACATGATATCCTGTAGATACGGCCAGTCTCCAATCTGTAGTGTTGTGAATGTCACTGCGCAGCCGAAGAGGCAGATCTGCCTCGAACCCCAACCCCGATCGGGACCCGTTTGCCGTGACTGTCAAAGCCGGGAATCTACTAAACGACGGCGACGCACCAACGGAGCGGTCAGGTGCAAACCTGACGTCACGTGACGCCCCTGATCCGCGTCTGGTCAGTTCACTGGTCCAGTGAATCACACGGCACATCCGCCAGCAGGAGGCGTAACAGGCCACAACGGCCTAATCATCGCCGATACAACGTGTGAGCTGACATTGGTGTGTCCGCCAGACCGCGCCTCAAGACGGCGAAAGAAAGCATAAGTTTTACCTGATAAGGGCTTTAAGAGTTCTTGTGTCAGGTTCTTGACCTTCCATATACCAGGAGGGACTCGTTAAACAATGTTATAATGCAAGCTTTAATTATATTGACACCACTCGACGTTTCAAGCTGTTCTCATGATCAGGAGCAGGTGACTCGGTGATCACAAACAGAGCTTGAAACGCCGAGCGGTCAATGCAACCAATGATTGCACGATAAAGTCGTTTCGTCAGGACCCCACCACACATTGAAGGCCGTCGTTAACTCGGCGTTAAATACCTGAACTACAAATGCCGAAGAAAAGAGGAGCTGAAGCCGTTCTTTCGTACATCAAGCACAACGTTCACGGCTGCTCGGCCGGATGTTTAATTGATTATTCAGCTTTGGGTGCGGCACTCGAAGCCTAGCTGCCATGGAGATTCGCTGTTCAGTCAGTCCCTATCGTCCCTCAGTATATCCGCTCCCCTCCTCCTCCCCCTGCCAAGTCCACCGTCGACTGTCTTACCTGACGTTGGAGATGTCGTAGACCCCTTCGGTGGCGTTGACGGCATCGCCTCCGTACAGCATGCTCGAGCCCATGGCACCGGAAACGGCCAGGCCGTACAGCGCCGGGCCGATGATGAACATGTTGAACAGCGTGCCCTGCGCGCACACCGCCTCGTCTGAGCCCTCACGCGAGCCCCTCGCGGCAGGCACCCGCCGTGCAGGCCGGTCCAGGAGGTGCCCGCTCCACATCCACAAACACACACATACACACACACAAACATACACAAGCGCGCGCTGATCGGCAGACGGCTCCGCCAGCGGGGCTGGACACGTAGCGGCATGACGCGCGTGGTGGGGGTCTGTAATCGGCCGCAGCGAAAGCGAAACATGACGCTGCCGTGTCGACGACCGTACGGCGCGTGAGAAACACTGTCACGTGCAACACCCCGCGGTGGCTATAATTTGGATGATGGGTGCGGCAACATGTCGCCATTGCATGCATCCATGAGGCGCGAAGAAGGCAACGCCCGGATCTATGATGGCAATGGGTACGAATCCCAGGTGTGTGTTCGGGCTTGCGCGCCTTCATTCATTTCTTTTCGCGCAACCTTGATTAGTGCATTATTTGGGCTGCGTGAGCGGCAGATGCATAAGCACACCGTGATCATTCGCGTGTTTATGCGCACATTACGTGTTCAGTAGCGATCATGTTTGCGTGCATGCCAGCAAGTGCGTGTGCGCGCGTGTACGCGCGTGTGCGTGCGTGCGTGCGTGCGTGCGTGCGTGCATGAATGTGCTTGCGCGTGTGCGTGCGTGCGTGCATGTGCGTGCGTGCGTGCGTGCGTGCGTGCGTGCGTGCGTGCGTGCGTGCGTGCGTGTGCGCGCGCGCGCGCGCAGGCGTGCGTGCGCGTGCTTTCGGCACTGCCGCGTTACGCACCACGACGGCGAAGAGCAAGACGGTGCCGAGATTGTCGAGGAAGGTGCGGTCGTGCAGCGAGTAGGAGGCCTCCAGCACGATCCTGCAACGACGGCGGGCGGCTGACGGTCACGGACCGCACGGCACACGGCCGGGCCTCCCGGGTCGGGTCGGCACCAAGGCCGCCCCGGCGGGGACAGGTGGCCGCTCAGCTGGTGGCTGCCCGTCACGGCGACCGGCTGGGCACCCCGGAGACGGGGCCGGTCAGCTCGGGATCAGTCCACGGGCAGCGGCGGGGTACATCGGCGGCCGTTATGACCACTCTCGCCGAGTGCTCGCGGCCGAAGCGGCAGTCCGCTCGTCCGTCTCCTGCCAGTGGGCGACGTGCGGATGTACCGTCCGCCGTCTATCAGCGGCGAGCGCTGCCTATCTGAGCGGCGCCGCCGGCCGGCGACAGCCCCGCTCCCACTGGAGAGCGGCCCGGCCGCGGCAGACTCGGTCAGCCGCAGTGACGGTCGCCGTCGGGGTGTCGCCCTCTAAGTCCAAGCATGGCACAGCCCCGCGGCGCGTCGGACCGACAGAACGGTAGGCAACGAGATATAACGGACCGTTCCCAAAAGGCAGGTGAAGAAGAGGGCACACAAAAGCCGTCAGTGGCGTCAGTCCCACCTGCCATTTCATCAGGTGCCTGTGGATGATGCGCTATGTCGGTATTCAGACGCGAAATAAGGCAAAATGCATAGGCTGCATTCAGCAGTTGTCAAATGAACGTGTAATTTCACTTCATTCGGTACCCAAATGCTTGTTTAAAGGAATTCACTACATTGGCCCATGCGCTTTAAAACCCCGTGTATACGAACTGCGCACATGAACGGTGAAACGATGGGCAAAAATGTCGAAGAAGAATTTGGGGCCGGATAGCTTCGGAGCAAAGTTCATTCACATGAGCAGGTGGAATGCTTGCGTCTTCAGAAGTCCACAGCTATATCGCACCCCTGTCGATAAGAGACGTTTCCGTGTTTGCCCGGACAAGGCTGGCGGGAGCTGGCCGGTTCTGGGCCGGCGGCCAGCCCACCTGGAATCGGCGGCTAGCCGCGCAACTGATTCTGTCACTAGGTGACGGCCAATGGCAAATGCAGGGTCGCAGAACTGGTTTCACTTTTGGGTGTGTGGTGAAAAATCACCGCTTTAGAGTTATTGGAGTTGTTTCATTATTGGAGTTATTGCTAAAGGTCAAGAATTGGTACCACCGTGGCCCTCCTGGGCCACCTGTCACAGCGAGACTGACTCCGCCCTGGTAACACCGCCCCGAGCCGTGCTGGTGCTCGGGCGGGGCTCGCGGCAGGGGGACAGTATGGCTGACTCATGTCTCACGGATACCGCACACTCCCCGTGACGCCAGGTGTGAGGGTATCCGATGGGCCGTGAACGTGGATAAGAGGGAGGACGTGCGGCAGCGGCGGCCGGGTCATAGTTTTGCATGGTCCAGAGCATCCCAACGCACCACCTGGTGAAAAGGTGAGTCCGAGCCGTCCCCCAGCTGAACCGCTTGGCTGGCGGAGTCAGCAGCAGCCAGCACCGGCGCCGCTTCAGACACAGATGTCGCTACCACTGGCATTGTGTCAATTTGTTACTTGCAATCATTTTATAAATTTATTTGGTGACTTTTTCTCTGAGATAGACGAAAAAGAGTAGGGGAACAGTTTCACGAGTCCCAGTGCTGGAAACGTCTCGCCAGTACCGATAACAAAATTTGACCATTCCCAGCAGCGGAGCAGCGCCCAATCCGCCTCATCCCAACGGAGGACAACCGGGAGTTCAACGAGGAAACCGCCTCGCGCCCGGCGCCGTACCGGAGACAGCTCTGCCGACCGGGTCTGAGCTGGAGGGACTTCCCGAACACATCTGCCCCGGCCGCCAAACGGCAGGTGGCCGGCGTAATGCCGGCGACTCGCCAGGGCCATCGAACTTTGGAGCGGCCCCAACGTCACGGCCGGCTGTGCAAAACAGGTTGCGGCAACTCATTACTGGGGGGTTGAAGACTGAAGTTTATCGCGTGCGTTCATGACGCAGGCTATTTGGACCTCCAGCTGGGCATGCATGATCAGGCAGCGTTGACGAGCAATGAAAACCGAACTGACGCACGTCAGTCGGAGGAGAGCTTCAGCACGTCCTGCCTTTCGCTCGACGGAAAGGTAATTCTCATCATCAGGCTGTGGATACTTTCAGGGGGAGGAGAGGCGGTCAATGTCGGAATAAAACGTCACAAAACATGATAAATGTAAAAGGCAAGCATACGGAAATGCACGACGTTCAGCGCGGTATTTGATTTTGGAGTTTCGCCTGACATCTCCAGCAATCCCACAACCGGTTATATTACCCTATCTAAAGGGGCTCTCCTAAGCGAGAGCGGATAATACAATACATCTTACCTACGCTGACACGGAATGCCTGTGCATTGGCTGCAACGACCCACGCGCAACAAATGCAAATATCTCACCGTTGGTAGGCGTTGCACGCGCACATACATGCAATATTATGCGCTGCTCATTCTACCCTCCCCTCCCCACTTGAGGCCTCGCCTCAGGGAGCAGCAAAGAACCAGCGCCAGAGCCCGCAGGGCAGACGACATCGGGTAGGCTCGTGATCCAAGCTATCGGGCTCGTCAGCGACTGGGCCCAACTGGCTGCGGTCAGCAGATCGTGGCGTCTGGCCTCCTCCGCGCCGCTGGAGACCGCGGCGCCCGACATAGCGTCATCGAGAGACTCGCGCGAGAAAAATGTCGGTCGAGTGGGTCTGATCAAGCTCGCGCATATCCGCATGTTTGTCTAGTGTTTGACAGCATACGGCACACAACCTCTGCCTAGCACCGCAATTATTAAGCGACCGGATACAGTGCAAATCTTTTGAGGGCGCAACACCGATATGCAATGGCCACATATTCCCTACGACATCGATGGTACCACGACACATCTCATCTTAAACGTGATGATATAACTACGACGTTCAGGAGAGCACTGTGACCGCCTGCGCGAGGCCCAGCGGACAGGGACCGCGCTGGGGTCGTGATCGGTCGACCCGAGGTCACGATCGGGTCAGGTCAGGCGCTCCACTCACGGCGGCAGCAGCACCAGGAAGAACAGCTCCGAGTCGAACTTGGGGAAGAAGCCGGCGAACTCGTCCTCACAGTCGAGCACCCGTACTGAGGTGTTGACGAAGGCGATGGCCGGGAACGTCTCCCCGTCGAGCCTGCGGCAGATGACGAGGTCAGGCTGCGCCTCCCGCGGACCGCGCCGGCTCGCGGAGCACGCCACTGAGGCGAGCGGCCCAGCACCGAACGGCAGGCGGACGGCCGACACTGGCAGCTGGGCAAGTGACGGCGCACGTCTGCGCGCGCAGCGGGGCACGCTCCAAACTACCTGCCAAACTGCCACCCTCGCGACGACGACGACGGCGCTCCCGGTCGACAGGCATGGAAGGTGTGTCGCACTGCCATGCACATCCAAAGCGGTAAGGGGCTCGTAAGAATCGGATAATCGTCGAGCGCGGGCTGTTAACGGATATCGACATTCTGGTTACTTTCAGCATTATTCTGGACCAGCATTATCATGATATAAGCTGGGAAATCCTGTTTTAAAGGCATGCAAAAATGGCAAAACAAGTGTAACACCACAAACTGAAAACCGATTGGCGGAACCGACCGAACAGGAAATCAAGAACATGAACAAGAACAGGGACAGGGACAGAAACAGGAACAGAAACAGAAAGAGAAAGAGAAACAGGAACGCGAATAGGACCAAGTATAAGAACAGGAATAGGAACAAGAATAGGAACAGAACCGGGAACAAGACGGAACCGACCGACGGGAGAGGGAACATTAAAGCCTGAAAAATTTTACTGCACACGAAGGAATGTGAGACGCAGCCTACACATTTCCAACACAATAAAAACACAAATTATCATGATCGCTACCATGTGCTCCTTGCTGGCATGAGAAATTGCGGCGCAGGGGTAGCGCTACCTTCGATGTGCTATCTATGTGTGCTATCTATATGTGCTAAATGATAGTGTTATCATCGTCTGCTCAGACGACGCTCAGGAACCAACTGGCCCGGCCACTCTTCGCGAAACAAAGGCACGGAACTGATGTTTTTGCAGGGTGCCATTTTCCAGCGTCGGTCACGTGAGGCAATGCCTTAAGGCGTTACCTTATACTAGTCGTGAGTGTACCCGGCTGACGTTCAACACCAGACCCCTGATCTTACGCTACAGCCGCCTCGCGGAGGACCCGTCAGCCAGTGTTGCAGCTCGGGAGCTGGCTTGCCGTCAAGGGGGCGCCCATTGAGACAACTGATACAAATCTGAGCCCGCTCCGAGCTGACACCGGCAGGGCGTCCCCGAGCCCGACCCGACTGGAACTAACAAGACCAACAAGACAGGGCCCAGGCCGACCAACGGTCACCTACTGCAGACGTTGCTCCGCCCGCTGAGCTGCGCCTCGCCGGCCGTCTCTCCTTCAACAGCGCACAATGCGGGCCTCCCCCACCCAGCGTGACCCCTCCCCTGCCCCACACCAGCGGGCGCGCGCAGCCTCGCGACCGCAGGGGAAGGCTTGGCCCGCTTTGGCCGGCGTCTGCGGAGGATGCGGCGGTTTTGTTAGTGCGCCGCCTCACGGACGGACGGAGGGACGGACGGGGCACACAGCACGCGTCACGCGGCACGCCTTACGAGACGCGCTCTCCCGGCGCCAGGTAACCGGGCAGGAACCAGAACACCCTGCGGCGGATGGGCTCCGGTTACCACACAACACCTACAGACAGGGGCGAAGCTTCACAAGCTAGGTTTGAGTTGGGGGAAGCTAGGTTGAGTTGAGCTGAGCACAGACAAATGCCTAAATCTGCTCCAAAATAGTCAAAAACGGGGAACGGTCCCCGAATTCGGCCCACTTCCTTCTACAAGTTTGGGTGACTAGAGTAGCTAGCCCGCTCAAAATGATTAAGAAACTTCACCCCTGCCTACACAGATATGATTATACATTATAGTCAGACATGATAACAGCGAGTGATCATCGAGTGATCATCCTGCGAACACCCATTGAGCTGATCCCCCTCAGCGCGCACCCGTGGCATTCCATGAGCACACCCTGGCCGCCCGGGCAGGCGTCATGACCTTGACGGTTCCTGCTAGCCGGTTACTACCCCCTCCCCCTCCCCCTCCCCCATCGCCACTCCGCGCGTGCTGCTGACAGAGCTGGAGTTCGCTGCAGTCGGTGCTATCGCAGCCGCCGGAACTGCCAGCCCAGATCGCCGGCCGGGTCGACGCGCGGAAATCCCGCGCAGGCGGGAGAGAGTGTGTGGCTTGGAGCCGCACAAGGCAGCCCCTCTGTCGCAATGATGCCGTGGAATCATTCGCTGGGAGTTCTTACTCTGGCAACAGTCAACCCCATCATGCTAGGAAGTGCTGGTTAAACGACGTTTTCGAGTAAGCAATGGCTGTATTGGTAAAACTTGACCATGAATGGCCGTGAGCACAGCCTGAAACGTGGCGATTGCCATTATAACCAACACTTCCTTTACGTCACTGAACCAGTACCTCCTACATTCCTGACGGGCGATTATTACCAGCGGCGCTCCCATCTAACTATTTTGAAAACCGGGAGTTAAGAGTCCTTTTGGTGTCGCCAGCAATGAAAGCAGTAACAAAAACAACAAAAATCCACCGGCCCAGTGCCGCCACCAGTCACTGACCTTGGTGCCGGGCCACGCGCAGCACGAGGTAATACCTCCCCCATCTCTACCCTGCCCCTTCCCACCCCGCCCCCTGCCGACACGCGCCGAACGAGTCGTGCGACCCCTGCAACCCGCCCGCTCAATGCAGAGAGCGCCCGGGAGCAGCGTGGCGCGCGGCGCACACGCAACCCCGGTCGGCCGACCGAGCCGGGCGCTCAGCCCTACCGCCCGACGCCCAGCGGCGTCGACGACAGGCTCTGGCGCGAGGGGGAGCGGACGCCTGCCATCGCCCCTCGTGCGGAGTGCCTGCGGCCCGGGGATCTCGCTCCTTCTGGGGAGCAGGCGCGGTCCCCGCCGGCGGAGCTGCCGGCGCGGTCCCCGGCGGCAGCTCAGACGCCACCGGCTTAAGGACGGCGTCCTCCGGCCGGCGGCAGCTCAGACGCCGCCGGCCGGAGGACGCCGCCTGTCCGCTGGTCAGACCATGACCGGGCGCCAGGCGCCGGTCAGCCCCCGCGACAGGCGACAGGCCACGCGGCCGGCGCGCAGCAACGCACGGCTTGTGAGCAACACCGGGAGCCGTGGCCGCAACGTGCAGGGTTCGACCCCTGGCTGCTGTGTATTACAGCGGGCCCAGCGCCGCACCCGGCCGCAGCACATGGCGCCAGCGGCGACCTTAGCACCTGCAGATGTCGACCACACGCCCCTCTGACGCCGGTCCGAGCCAAGGGCTTAACAAACAGCCAGGCCACGTTCTGTTGACCAAACCGCGCCAGTCGTCTGGTCCTGCAGGCGCAGTACGGATATCACACGGGCCGCCAGGCCGCGACGGCCACGGCACGTGAATCGCATACCGCTGACCGACCTGACAGTGCCCGTGACGTGGCCGTCCGCGTGACCTGACCGTGCCCGTGACGTGACTGTTTGCGTGACCTGACCGTGCCCGTGATGTGGCTGTCCGCGTGACCTGACTGTGCCTGTGACGTGACTGTTTGCGTGACCTGACCGTGCCCGTGACGTGGCCGTCCGCGTGACCTGACCGTGCCTGTGACGTGCCTGTCCGCGTGACCTGACCGTCCCGTGCCGTGGCTGTCCGCGTGACCTGACCGTTCCGTGACGTGACTGTCCGTGTCTCCGTTGACAAAACGCCGCGGTCGACCAGCCATTCCGCTGACGAGCCTGCTGTTGACCCTGGCGACCCGGCGGTCTGGCGGAGGTCAGCCGGGGCGTGACACGGGGCCGGCGCTGGGGTCATGCCGATCAGGCCGCCGGCGACAGCGGGCGGCATCTGAACGCACCCGCGGCGCGGCAGTCGTGTGTATCGCGACCTTCGTCGTATCCACGGTTGTCTTGTGTACACTTAGTGTATGCAACTGGCTGTTCACAAGTTGTGCATATTGACGAGTAGCATGTTATCACTAGGGAAAAATCCTTTGATGTATTTACCCGGGCATTGCAGTGTTCACAACGTTCCGAAAGAAATAGCATTAATTTTGTTTCAGTCGTTCCTGTTGCCGTTAGTGCGTTCCCTCGATAGCCGTGGTTGTGACTGAGTTTAGAGACTTGACGCCAGGGTTTTGTGCCAACAGCAGCCCACTGTGTTCTATTTGCATGCTCATGGCTTCCTTCTTTGCTTGGGACGTTCTAAATGCCGGCAGTTTAGTTTTCCTAAGCAACCTTATGGCTTCCAGGCAGCGCCGGAAGATGATCAGAGGACAGAATGGAGAACGTTTTGCACGCACGCTTTTCATATGATGTTCTCTTAACACAGATACATGCCGCAGTCCAGGATATTCGGGGGACGCACGTGCCCGTCTTGTTTGCCGGTGGCGCTGTCTCTGGTAGCACCGACGGCGAGTTGATGGCCGCATGGCAGCAGGATCCATTTTAGGACCGAGCAAAAAAAGAGACTGACTCCATGCCCTACCCCCTCACCCTACCTCGTGCAGGGTCCGTCCGCACGCAACCTCTCTGTCGCTGGACGACGCGGCTGGACAGCACCGGACCCGCGGAACGTGGCAAGGGCCGCTGCCCCGGGCGGTGGCGGCTCTGGGGCGCTGGACACCCCAGACGAGTCCGGGTCCAGAACACGGAAGACAGACGCGACGATAGACGGCGGAACAGCTCCCACGAAGCAGCCGGGTCCGCTCGTGACGTGCACAGGCGTGACCAGACGCCCTCAGCGGCAGCGCTGTGGCGTTCATGCGCCGCTAGTGCAGGGCCCGCGAGGCCACGTGAGAGGCACGGTTGTGGGGAGCGCGGGGCGGCGGCGGGGCGTTCCCAGACTCGGAGGAAGCCCGGCCGCCGGCGCTCGTCACCGACTCACCGGTGACGGATGTGGTACGTGATGATGCCGACGAAGATGCCCAGGATGATGAGCAGGCTGAAATGGGAGGCGTGGCCGCGTCACAGCCGACAGAGACACCTGCATCAGGTGCGCGAAACATGTGTATATGTGGCGGTAGTTTGGAAGGGATATAGGCAAATCAGTACAAAATAGGGACAGGAAAATATGACCAACATCGTTTCTCGCATTAGCACTTTGAACTAAGCATTCATAGTTATATGATAAATTATGTACAACAATCCACAGTACTTTATGAGCTACCTATAGTGGTGTTCATGGTAATAAAACATGATCTACCATGGAAACACACATGAAAAGATGCGAGCACTCACCATGATTCTGGTAATTTAGATGACAGAAAGTGCGCATGATGAAAGCCTGTAAAGAAATCATAAGGTAGTAAGAACAGTGAAAAATATCCGACAAAAAGAGAAAAACAACGCCTTTTTAACACGCATTTTTGGCGCGCGGTTAAAGACATTCCATAGGAAGTTTATCATCCATTTGACCAGACCCACGCTAAAAATCCATCAGACCACTGCGGCAAACCCGCCCAAAGCGCCAACAACGATGACAGTCCAGTGCAAGTGGCTCGGAAAACCCCAGTAACTTGAGTCAGCAGCGCCGGCACGTGGTTCACCGCACGTGCTTCCCAACAACAACAATAGCATCAGCCAAACAGCCGCTTCTGTCGGTGCCCTCGCGGCCCTTTCCACCCACACGGCGGCCACGATAAGACGAGGCATGCCCGCGTTTAGACACACAGCGCTGGCCACTCCAGAGTCCAAGAGTGGAGCTGAAGATTAGGACACACTTGGCGGGGTGACAATACGGTTGTCAAGCGGCGGCCGCGCGACAGTCCGGGACCGCCCGTGGCAGTCTTAGGCGGGGATTCTTGGGCGATGAACAGCACGTGAGCCGTCGTCACGCAGCGGCCGCAGGTTCCTGGCCCCAGGCGGCTGTTGTTTTCTTCCTAAACGCGAATTAGATGGCCAACAAGGCGCAGCGAGATTGCGAACAAACACGCTCTGAGCTTGATATCCTCGATGTCATAAACGATATGTCACCGTCCCCGTAATGTGTTGTACTCATAACATGTACCTTAAGGAGTCCTCCTAGTGTGTTGTACTCATAAGGTGTGCCTTAAAGTGTCCTCCTAGTGTGTTGTACTCATAAGGTGTACCTTAAGGTGTCCTCCCAAGGTGTTGCAGATTCCAGATTTCCCCTTTTTGGTCGCTTTACGTTCCTGAGCAATGAATCCAAAGAAGAGTCCATTGAGGCATGTCTCATACATGGCAAAGCACCGACGAATTTTTAAGTGCAAGTTCAAGTTGCACTTAAAAATGTTCAAAGCCGTAGCCCAGGCGGTAAAACCTCTAATATCGAAAATGCTTTCAGTAACGATGGTCATTTCTATCTCGAGTTGGCTCTCGGCCGTTTCCATTTATCATCATTATGCTTCAGGATAACATGTCGCCTATGTTGCTTTCAGCCACAACATGAAAGTCGCATTAAGCTTCCAATACGTTCCCGTTTCGTAAGCGACATTCGCGAAAGCATGAAAAACCGTCCATTCGACTAACAGTAAAACTGAAACGTCGCTAAATGACGGTATAGATGTAAATGAGTATACGTAAGTGTAAATACAAATACATTAATGTAAAGCTGAATGAGAACAAATACCCAATCACCATCAGCCTAATTCCCACGCATTTCGTTACGCCTTCATACTTGTGGGTCGAGCCTACCAGTTTCTGTTTGTTGCTTTCGAACTTATCCTGCTTCTCCTCTTGTGAGCGATCCGACAACGTACGAAAGCCATCCATCGATTGCTTGCTCCATGACTGGGTGTGCGCCCCGGACATCGAGGCTAGTGTCTCGTGACCGCCGTGTCCGTGACCGGGGGCTCAGCGCGCGGCCGGCGAGCCGGGCCGGGCCCTCACGTGGGGCTCCTGCACCGCCTCGTGACCGCGGTGGCCGTGACCGGCGGGTCAGAGCGCAGGAATGTGCGAGCCAGCGGCCAACTGCTGGATGGCCGGCCAGGCCGGGCTCTCATGTCGGGCTCGAGCAGCCCACCCGCCAGCCGACCGCTGGAAGAGCTGCCGGCGAACGGCGTTCGGCGGAGCCACTGAACATGACAACGCGGACACCTACGCGACTCCGTCCGGCTAGAGGTCAGAAAAGAAGATTGGATGCTGAGTAAGAAACGCTGGAATTTGGCCACGCACGCCGATGCTTCCTCGACGCGCTGTACAGTTACGAACGCTGCGTCATCTGACCCCGACTCCACGACAGTGTTCCGCCCAGTGCCGCTCACCAACCCGCCGTCCCGGGCGCGGCCGTCAGCCTGAGTCGCGGCCCGGCCAGGTCCCGCCGGCTGGTGTGGCGCGGCGCGGCGGAGGCCTACACCGCACAAGAATGCATGGCATGCCGGCCATGTGCGGCGCAGTAACACCAGAAATGTCAATGCACATACGCTGCGGATTTGGGTACCTCGAACCAGGCACAAGATCCCCGCTCATTTCAGCACATGGAGAGCCAATGTTCCGGGGCATTAGAACGTTGTCATTGCAATTTCAAGCGTTCCCGGCGTGTTGCGGGAAAGTGCCCGCAGCATATCAAAAATATTGGTTTTAGGCAAAAATGATGTGCAAATTCTGAGCAATGTCGCCTGAGGCTTGTGTCACTTGCACAGCAGATGGCTTTGTTTATCGTCTGGGCGGTGGCGGTGGCGGTGGCGGTGGCGGTGGCGGTGGCGGTGGCGGTGGCGGTGGCGGTGGCGGTGGCGGCGGCCGGGCCGGGCCGGGCTGGACCGGAGGTACAGTTCCGCCGGAGCTGGCGGTCGACTGGCCACCGATAAGCGCGTGCCGCCTCGGCGCCACACCGAGAACCGCTCGGCCGCCGCTGGCCCCGCCGATAGGAGCAACACGCCGGGAATGCGACTGGCGCGGCACGCAGGGCGATGGGGGAGGGTGTGCGCGTTACCCAGTGGGTCAGACAGGTTGTGTAATGCATACATTCTGTGAGGGGCTTGCGGATCAACGGGGCTGGACAACGAGCAGGCGCATTGAGCAGTACATGTGCGGGGGAAACGACGGCGGACCGCACAGAGCGAGTGCTGCGAACAGTTAAGTTGTGCATTTCGGGGGGGGCGACCTCGCAGTGTCCGAGGCATGAGTGGTGTAGCGGTGAATACCTGAGCGATCCACGGCGGCGTGACGGCCCGCAGGGGAACAAGCACCAACACAACGGATGTCCGAGGGCGGAGAGCAGCAATGATCATAGCTTTGTCATAATTACAATCGTGCACTATTATTCGGTTGGCGTATGCATGGGCTGTTTGCTATGTTTGGTTGTTTGTTACAAACCCCTATCTGAGTTTCTAGGTTGTGCGTCCGAGCTCTGTTATGATGCGGGTCAGCAAGGGCAGCGACGCGACGCGCGGCTTCACGCGAAGTTGGGTATCGTCCAAGCCGCCCACGAGTGACCTGCACTGGACTGATACCTTAGTAGCTGGTTCACAGCTTGCAAGGGGCAACACACTCAGGGATGTGGATATGTGGCACCAGGCAGAAATTTCCTTCGCCATCAAAACACGTTCAGCAGCCTGCCGCGAAGAAGTGTACCCAACCAGAATGACTTGCGTCTAGATTTGTGATAAAGAGCACAAAAAACAAACGCTTGCATCACGACCACGTCTAATTAAAATCGGATTCAGACGGCACAATTAGCTCGGCGACTCTAGCAAAACGAACTGTTTCATCATTGTTTGACATCACACGGGCACGCTTTCTGAAGGCAGCAATATCGACCACACGTTGAGAGCCCCCGAATAAAATGAATCAAGAAAATCGGGGAAACTGAAAGTGGGCAAACCAGTTGCACTCCAAGCCGGGCCTGGGCTGATAAAAATCAGTACGCCGTCAGCCCGATCAGGCGCCGGGCTGTCGGCGCCTTCTCGACCAGCAGTCAGCAGCGGTGCCCTGCCGACCCCGGCTCGGCCCGCCCCGGCCGTCGGCGGGGGCGAGCCGCCCGCCCGGCCAGCCGACAGACTGACCTAGCTTGGCCAGGCCGGCGATGACGATGAACAGCGTGATGGCGTAGTAGGTCTGCACCTCCGTCCAGCGCCAGGACGCCACGTGGATGCCGTGCTCTTCCTTGACCTCCTCGCGCTCCACGCAGTACTGGTACTTGGTGCCGTCACTGTCCGTGTGAGTGGCGACCAGCCGCTCCCGCTGCACGTGGCCCGTCTCTGCAGCGGTGGGCGGCCCGGCCGACCGGGCGTCAGCAGACAGCCACGGCACATCGCCGCGCTACTTTGCGCATTACGGTCCAGAATGGGGGTCCAGAACGCTGTCAGGCTCGAGGTGCACCATTCTGCATAGCATGTTCTGCCGGCATCAAAAGCAAGAGCAAGATCCACATGTGCTTCCCAATCAGCGCCACGGAGCTCCCGAGAGGCGGCAACGATATGGCGGTGCCGGTAGCGAAAGCGACAGCACTAAGAAAACGGTCATGCACAGAGACGACCACCACACAACAGCGCATAAAACGGCGCCGCCGGCGGCACAGACGGACGGCACTTGGCCGGCGCACAGAGGCAGCACCCGCACAGTCTTGCACCGCGCAGAGGCCCCTCTCGCGTGGGGGTGGAGGGCGGCATGTGAGCGGCGCGACGCTGTCTGGACCCGGCGGCAACGGAGCCCCAGCAGGCGGCAGCGGACGCGGCCGCCACTGAGGCAGACGACTGACCACGGGTTCATGCAGTCGAGGGATCACAGCCAAGGACAGGGAGCAGACAGCAGCACGAAAGCCGTCGCGCAGTTAGCCGTCCGTGACGGCGGCCATAGCCGGAATGTGGATGCCAAACAAAATCGACGCCCCTCAAGGCTGGACACGGACAGACCCCACTCGCCAACAGTGACGCAAAGCGTGCAGCATTCTGGTGTGAAGCTCATACGAGATGAAGCGAACGTAGTTCTAGTCGCGCAGCAGCGAGTCAGTAGAGCTCAGTTCGTGACCGGGACGTGCTTGGCTTTCGTGCGGTCGCCATTATGTTGCTTTCATGACGCTTTGCATGATAAGAGCCCGATGCTTTGGTTCATACGACACGTCAAACGACCGCAGATGTGCACCGTCGCGTCTGATTTCACGTAGTCAGTTATACGGGCACAGCCAAAGCAAGCTGGACAAGCCGCAGACAGACATGTGGTCAGAGCAGCACCGTCGGCGAAATGACAGCTTTGCTTTTTGCCGCGACATTCTAAGTCCATGAGACTGGCACACAGCTCCCATCGACGGGGGCTGGACAAAGACAGCTACGCTTCCAGACGTGTAACAGCAGCATTTCCGTTCGAAATCGGCGGTGCCCTGATGATAATTCATGGGGAGAAAAGCTGGGCGAGGCTGTTTACATGAACCGCGAAGGTGTGGTATTCGATTACCACAAAGATAAACAATCACTAAGCACGAGATGCAACGACGGACTTTTCACGTAGAATGACTGAAGCAGTGCCTGTTTGACACGAGAAGAGGAATTATGCACTGAAGCATGCATAAGGGACGGATAGACCCACGAATGGATATTCATGCCAGCCACCCCACACCCGGGCTACTGTTGCAGCATGAACACACGGCACGAGCTGGGCCTGCAGACCAGCCAAGCCATCCCCAACAAAGTTAGCGGCAGCCCGTCTCCAGCCCCCAGGCGGGCGACGCTCGGCGCCTCCAGCCCGTCTCCAGCCCCAGGCGGACGGGCAGCCAGCACTGTGCGTACTTAACCGTCGCGCGCTTCTTTGGCGCTGGCCACCACGCTGCGGGCGGCGCGCAGGACGCGCCAGCTGGGCGCCCAGCGCGGCCGGCGAGGCGGCCCGCAGCCGGCCGGCACCAGCGTCGCCAGCGCCAGCTGCCAGCAGCAGCAGCGGCGGGGGTCGCATGACGGCCGATCCTGCAGACGGAGGTCAGGCTCAGTTTTAGGGTCGGACGAGGGTGCACCGCGGACACAGTCCACCGAGGAACGGAGTGGCACCTCACGGGGCCGGACAGAGGCGGCCTCGCGGATGAGAGGGCTTAAGACGGTCGTTCGGTAGGTCACAGAGTCGCATGCAACGTCAAAACACCGCCCAACATTCCGCAGGTCGCAGACGGTTCGCAGAGTCCTAGCCTAGACAGCAGCAGTTGTCAGAGTAATCAGGAACCCACTCGACATCCCGCCTCAAAGCCGCACGTCGACGGCAGCACGCGCTAGGACATTCAGTCGGCGCTGCATCTGAGGGCGCGACGGACCAGGCCGGGCCCGGCGCCCATCCTCCGCAGCCCGCCACAGCTGGCGGGTCCCGACCGGCGGGCACGCGGCCGGCGGGGCGGCCCATTCAGAGCCGGTCTGACGCCCCGCCCCTCCCCCTCCCCACACCCGCACCCACACAACTGGCACGCGTTACCGGCGACGGGTACAGCTTTGTGCGCCACGTCAGCACGTCCCTCCCCACACCCCCACTACCCCAGTAATGAATAGTGGATAGCGTGCGGCAGCGCCTAACACGGCGAGATTAGGGATCATCACGCATGTCGACAATGGCGGCGTTTCGCGTCAGGTTTGCCGCCCATTTTCATGCTGGCAGCGGTGTAGTTTCCTATTCGGTTGTGGAGGTCGGAAGAGGGTTCCACCTCGCATCCCAATTTCAAGAATAACGTGGATCAAATTCGGTGGAACACGTTTACGCGCTTCGGGGAAAGGTTTGGCAATCTCTCCCTTGTCAGCCCCTCCCCCCCCCCTCCTCCCCCATTTATTTTGCGAAAGTACGCCACTCCACACAGTGCTCCAACCGGGCCAGTGGCACGTCACTGGCTGGGTGAGCAGCACCCTCCGCGTCCGTCAGGCGGCGAGATCGTTTGGTCGGCACGTCGCTGGCTGGGTGAACAGCACCCTCCGCGTCCGTCAGGCGGAGAGATCGTGTGGTCGGCACGTCGCTGGCTGGGTGAACAGCACCCTCCGCGTCCGTCAGGCGGGGGAGATTGTTTGATCGGCACGTCCACTGGCTGGGATTGAGCAGCGCCCTTCGCATCCGTCAGGCGGAGAGATCGTTTGTTCAGCACGTCACTGGCTGGGGTGAACAGCACCCTCCGCGTCCGTCAGGCGGCTAGATCGTTTGGTCGGCCGTCACTGGCTGGTGAACAGCACCCTCCGCGTCCGTCAGCCGGCGAGATCGTTTGGTCCGTGAGCACGAAAAAAGGCTGAACAATACCCGCCGTGACGTACACCGGTTGGCGGCATTCGTTGGGTCCTACCTTCGAAGCACGACACACTTGCGCAAAAGGAGCGTATGAACCTAGTGACACGCTATAAGATGCAAGATACACGAACACGGCCTGGGATTATTTTTACCACACGCGTTCGCCCATATATGGGCCGAGTCGGCATGCGCTGCATGGCAACTGCATGCAATGCGTGCAGCATGTGCGCGGTCATGTTAAAAACTGCGCCTTGCCGCGACATTCCACTAAAACCAGCACTGACACGTGGCGAGTAAAATGAAAGCAGGCTTAAAAGTAGTAATGCATGCGATAATAGCTATAAAAAAACGTTGTAAGGGTTGGCCGGCGAGCTCAGCCGCTGCGACCGCTGATCAGTATTCAAGCATCAATAACCGAATCCTCCGCTTCGGGACCACCCGGTCGGGCGGTATCGCTCCCCACATAGATATTCCGCCTGAAAGATATTATCTGCTGCATATTTGTCCAGCCGGAGAGGTAACGTCTTTTACGTGGCATATAGTCGAGATGGTAGCATCTCTTTTACATGGCTACGTAGCCAGGGCGGTAACATCTCTTACATGGTTATGTAGCCGGGGCGGTAGCATATCTTGCATGGCTACGTAGCCGGGGTGGTAACATCTATTACATGGCTATGAAGCCGGGGTGGTAACATCTCTTACATAGCTATGTAGTCGGGCGGTATCACTTCACACAAGCCCACCCCAGAGTACCACCCCGCTGGTGTTATCATATGTTGCATGGCTAACCACCCACGGCGGCGTCATCTGATGCAAGGAGATGACACCGCCATGGGCCCATCAAACCCCACGTTACTTCAGCTATCGCCAGACATCGTCAACAGAAACCGAACGCCTCTTCAAACAGAGCCGGCGCGCCAGCTGGAGCGCAGAGCCGAGGCCAGCAAAGTCGTTTAGTTCCGGTTATTTGCCTGCATACGCTGCATGGGAGGCCAGCGCCGCCGGGGAAGACCACCTCGAGTGCAAGTCATGTCCCTCGCTATCCACTTGCATACATGCACATCTGGGACCGACTGCCGCCACGCAACTGACGTCTGGCCAGCGAGATCCATTTCGATCTGACCGATAGGCTGCGGCCATGCGACAGCCTTGGCCCACCGCCGCTCGCCGCCGATAGCGGTATCGCAGCCGAGAGAACAGGCGCCGAGTACGGGCGCCGAGCGGCAGCGGCAGCTCACGGCCCGCGGGCCGACCCGCGCCATTCGGCCGGGGGCGTGGCGCGCCACCACTGCCGGACGGCGCGTCGGCCGATCCGTCTCCCCCATCAATGTACGGTCGTCTATACACGGCACCGAGCGGAAACTCGGGTAATGCGTTTCGTCCGATCTGGTTCTCGATAAGCGCACGGTATCTGTAACAGGCCATCAAGTGCGACAGCGGTAACGGATATTCGCAGCACATTGGTCCATTGATGGCGACACAATGCACGCTGCATTAAGGTAAGCTATCAATCTTTTCAACCGGGCAGAATTTGAGGGTCCGCAAATTACGGCCGGCAAAAACACGGTAAAACACCAGCATAGGTACTGAAAAATACAGTAAAAACACCAGCATAGGTACTGAAAAACACTAAAACACCAGCATAGGTGCTGAAAATCTGCATGCGTTATGCGAGCAGAGCCGATGGCAAATGGGAGCCCACTAGGTCCACAATGATTAGGACCAACACACCGCGAGAGCCTGTGGCGCTCGCGCCATGACGCTGCATGATGCGAAATGGCAAAGACGAAAACGAACAGGCACAAGCCGTCTGTTGCAGCGAAAGTGCTCGACTGCCAGCCCAGAGAACTGGGTTGCGCGTGAAAAATGGTTTAGAAAAACTATGACTACGAGCATAATTCTAAAATGATACAAATTTATTTTAGAATCTTTCTCAGGACTCGCTCACAAGAATGCACCCAAAATCCTCTAAAAGAAGCGAGAGGGCCGGGTGTTTGCCACACCCTGCTTTCGTTGTTTGCTCCATTATATGGATCTGGAGATCGCTTGAGAAGGATTTCCAACGACACACATTTCTTGTGCAACGAGTCCGTGAAAGCAGCCACAGTCCAAAACTGAAACCAGACATGCGACGGGATACCCAGAGAAACGAAGCAATCCAATAATCCCATCGCAGTCAACGCAAATATGGCTCTCAGCTCGATCAATGGACGGAATGAGCGCAGTCACGGTTTGCCCGCTTGATCGTGCTAATCGGTATCTGGTTGTCATCACGACGCAGCCGGGGGTGGGGAGAGCGCTCACGAGGTTTTACCCTCCCATCCCACCCACCCCCACCCCCGGCCAGGGTCGGGTGCAGTTTTTCACTGAGATACAATGGAATGAGACTCATCAATCGCGTGATTATGAAAATTATTATCGCTTTGCTTTACATATGATCAGCTGTCCTAAGCGTTGACACGTCGAACAGAGCAGCAGGAACCTTCGTGATGAGGTTAATGAATAACCATGTGTTTCACGCGGCAAACGGCTATAAAGGTACGGTCCTCGTTGTCCGGACAAAAGGCCGAATGGGAAATATTTCAAAAAATGTAACTACACAAAAGCCTGCACGGCTCGAGGTCTAAGGACCAAAGGTAAAATACAGGGAAGTCGACAGGGATTAAAATTCGAAAGACAAAGTCGAGTGATAAAGATAAAAGGAATAAAGGTGAATCCGCGAAAAAGTCGAAGGAACAAAAAGGCGACAGGAATACAAGTTGAAAAGTCCAAGCGGAAACAGATTCACAGCGATAAAGATTGGAAAGCACCTTCATCAGTTGAGACCAAACACGGCTGGGAACCATAAACCACGTCCTGTGGTCTGTAATAGAACTGGAGGGGGCAAGGACACTAGGATATCACGTTCGCAAAAGGTGAGTGGGAGCCTTGAACATGTCCTGGTATTGCTGACGGTACCAGCGGGACCCAGGAAGCTATGTTTGTATTTGGAAAAGAACCAGAACCAGAAAAGAACCAGAACCAGAAAAGTGAGGGCCAGAAGCCAGCTTGCTGTGTTCGCGAAAAAAAAAACAAGGGGCATTCTATTGGTTGTTTTGCGGTCGGCAACTTACCTTTTCATGCTAGGCGTCATATCATTAACACGCGCTCGGACGGGGGTGAATTGGCCTCCCGAAGGTTTTCCAGAATAATTTTCTAAACATGCGGCGCAGGGGCGCCGAACTTTGCAGAGCTGTATGCAGTTGAATGGCGGATCCTTCAGTATACAACTCACATGTACTGTACCTTGTAAGGTCGCTGACCTACGGCAGGCCGGCCAGGACAGGGGTGTCCACGAATGCAATTCTAGGAAATTATTCAATGTGGTGCGGCACGGAGTGATAGAAAGGAAGCCACACATCCCTGAGATAGCTTGTTGAACAAATAGACAATTAATTTTAGCACAAACGGAAGATTGGGTCAAGTATAAAGGTCAAACGGAGGTCACAACCTGCTTTTTACTGAAGACCGCGCTGCATGGGTAGCATCTGAGGCACATTCAATTCCTAAGTCAAGATCGCAACAGATATATTCCATAGACTTCTTAATGTGCAGAGATGGTCACTGACAAAAATAGCTCAAATCGACCATTAGTTTTTAGGAACATCCGCCCTCGCGCAAACCCTTGACGTTATTGACATTCCAAAATGAAACTAATTTCTTAGATTTTGGGACACCGTGAATTTCTAAAGTAAAACAAGGTCACAGACCCCTACTTATACATTAGTGACCTTTTTTCTCAGAATACATATGTAGGTGTAACGGCGGTTGCATGAGAAGGTATGGGGAACACGCTGGACCACCAATCTTGAATTTGACTTGTTTTGATCTTATTTGAGCGGATCATGACCTAGGAGCCTCACAAAAAGGCACAAGTCAAATCGCACACGGACCGATCCATCCCATGAATTCGGTACTTTCCACGCGAGCGAAGAGTATTTATCAACGGCCACCCGGACGCGTGTTGAGGCACTCCTGTCTTAGATCCTCTTGGCTACCTGCTATGCGGCTTAAATTTTTTCCATCGAATCGTTTTATCTGGCTTTTATCACTTAATACTTCCTTTCTAAGACTTCTTAAGATTTATCCCAAGACTTCTTTAAGGCTTAAGACACATTCCGATCCGAGTTTTATCCCTATTCGCTTTTTGTCCTTGACAGTCGTCCCTTTCGACTTGTTTTCTAGTTGGATTTTATCCCAGTCCACTTTTACCCCCTTTTGACCTGCTGTCCCTCGACTTTTTCGTGTTCTTTTTTGTCATCCCTGCCAACTTGTATGTTTTTTGACTTTTTGTCATCGCAATTTTTCCCATTCGAATTTACCCCAGTCAATTTTCTACCCTACCCCTTCAATATTTTCGGTCGCGCCCAGGCCATTCCGTCTGGGCTCTCTTCATTCGGCTCGCCTTTCATTTCGACTGTTTTTGTGCGGGAAACGCGGTGCTCAGGCTGAGACACGCCTTCCGACGTCTGGGCAAGCCGAAATTTGATGGCACCATTGATTGCGCTGGCCATTGCACACACAAACGTTTAGGACAGTCCGTAGTCTTTTCTCACTTATGTGTCCTGGTGAATGGGGCGCGCAATTCGGTCCTCTAAAAAAAACACTCCCTGGCCTCCCCCGTTGCAACAGCCTGTGTAGCGTACCCCCTCCCCCCGCTTCCAATCATCCTGGCTTCGCCCGTTTTCATTTACACAGCCAAAAGCGACTCAGTGGCACAGACGCACGAACGAGCATTCAGTCAACAAAAAGTTTAAATAAAACAGAAACAGTAAATAAACCCAGCCCTCCGCCCCTCCCAGCAGGTGACCGATACTCACTGGTGCCGAGCGCCCCAGTGCTGCTTTTGGCAGTTGTACAGACAACCTGTAAGGCTTCTAGAACATCATGTGTGGGCCCCTCATGCATCAACATGATCCCAGACATCAAAAGATCCCCGGAATCCAAAACAGGCACCTAAAGCCACCAAGTGGTTCCGTGGCTGGACGGACTCCTTAGGCCCCGGTGTGACCAAATCCATCGAGACGCATTATATGTAAATGTTTCAAATCAAGCGTTTAGCCGATAAGGGAAACGTACTAGGGAATAAGGGGAACGATAAGGAACGCTCAGCCGATAAGGGAAGGGGAACGAGAAGGGGTAAATAATATGGAAACATCAGTTCGCTATCGTCAGACCACTTCACTTTCAACGTATCTATTTTATTCGGAAAACACTTCAATGATTGGTTGTTATGAATCGACCACAGCTACTCTCCACCGGGCCACTCTCCGCAGCTGGCTCCGGAACATTGTATCAGTCCAGCTTCTAACTGTATCCAATATTTGGGCCAGGAGTGCTGCCAGGGGGACGTCTATGAGTCTAGTGAGAACGCATCACTAATTCTTTGTTTTTGTCAGGAGCCATATATGGTGAGGAATATGGATGGAATATCTTTTATATATAATGAAAATATATATATATATATATATATATATATATGGATATATATATATAACATAAGCATTTGGATGTATAATATATAGATATGTTTTACTGATACGTATTTATATATATATTATATATATATATATATATATGGAATATCTTTTATCCCACTGAGTGTTTTAAAACAAACTTAACGAAGTTGAAATTGCTTCAACCTTCTTCGAAGTCCAACAACGCGTCGTGTTTTGTTCAGCTTGGGCCATCTTGGGGGTATGGCTGGTCTCCCGCTAAACTTGGACCGGCCATTGTTCCTCACAAGCACACGTGCTTTCCATCCCCATGCCAGAACACGTCCGACCACTGGGTTTGTATTGTTTCCATGCATGGCCAAAGGCGTTTAATGCCACCTCTACCAAGTATGGGGAATAGCAGTCATTCCACAAAAAATCGATCCAATAAAAAAACAGCTGATGACTTAACAGATGACAATTTACCGAGCGAGCCAAGAAAGACTCCAGCAACCCAGACGCTCCCACAATGAGCCCCACGCCCACTCCAGGACCACTGCTCGCGTGCGTGGCTCGGCCCCACTCACCGGCGGCGCCTCGGGCTCGGAGCCTCTGCTGCGGCGGAGGCCCAGCGGCGGCACCACAGCGCACGAGAGAGTGCTGGTCCGGTGCTGGTCCGGCGCCGCCCCGGTCCGCTCCAGGCCGCCCGCAGTCACCGCTCGCGCCACGCACCCCTCCTCGGCCGGCCGGCCATCCGCGACTGGCCGCCGCGCCGACCGGTATTATTAGCCGGCCGGCGCCGGGACCTCGGCTCAGCTGACGCCCCGCGCGCGCCACGGTCAAGGTCGCGCAAGCCGGCCGGTCGTGGCCAGTGCGCCGACCTCACGCTAGTGCTCTAGATTCATGCTCAGGACCTAGGCCGCCTCTCACTCGCGCCGCCCACAGACTTAACTCCTGGTCTCCGTAAGTCGGAGGACTGAGACAAAAAGCCTCGGGCGACGGCGCCGTGGATCGTCTTACTCGACTACACCTGTCCACGACTAAGCGACGATGTCGTCCCACCACGATCGCCTACTTGGAATTCAGCATGGTGCCCCTGGTTTCACAATCTGCTGTAAGTGGGGAGGCGAATCTGGAGAGACCAGCCACAAGTGATGATCAGTCAATGTGATCAGACGGCGACAAGGAGCGGCGCTGGGCGGCTCTAGTGAAGCCAGAGAATACCACGGTTTGTTCCCGATGCAGATACAGAAACACGACAACGATGACGCATGCCTACCGACGGTCTTCAGCGTACCGCATGCTAACCCATGGACGAGAACCTTGGCGTGAGAGTGTGGGGCGTGGCAAAAGGGGTCCGAGGCGTGGCGGAAGGGATGCGGGGCGTGGCAGAAGGGGTCTGGGGCGTGACAAAAGGGGTCCGGGCACCATGGCGGATGGGGTGGCACCAAGGCATAGCAAAAGGTGTGGGCGGTGGCGGGGCGTGGCGGAACGGGGTGCGGGGCGGGGACAAAAGTTGGAGACAGCATCATAGGGGTTCCTTCTTGCGCCAGTGGCATCTGCTGCCGACGTCCGAATCCCACTGCTCCGGTCAGAGGGAGGAGACGTGATGCAGGAAGTGTTCATCTGAGGCCTACGGGACTGGCCACGGGGGGCCTCGGCCGCCGGACGCCGCGGCGGTAGCCGGCAAATATCCCTGGCTTGGAAGGAAGCGCGCTTCATCCCTAACCGAGAAAGGTCGGTGGCCCTTCCTAGGCGACAGTCCTTGCGAGACCTCCTGTCCAGGAAAGGTACACAATCGTCCAACTCGTCAATTACAGATCAGGGTCTCCTGAGTGTTCAACCCATGAGGGTCACTCAAATGCACGCTCCTTACCGGCATCAACTTATAAAAACCGAGGAAAATGTGGCTCGTCGAAATAAAGTATGTCATATCTCGTGATTTGTGAGGGGCGGTCCTCGCAGGGGAGGTCACTATCCAAGCTACTGTGCTCCTCCTAGCCCTCGGACGATACTACTTGCAGCGCCCCTGTTAATCCTGTATAAGGCTTAAGATGGGATTGCACAAGCTCTGATTTGAGAGCTTGAACTATTGCTGCTTTTCTATTCGGATCCCCACAAAGCATTGGGTCACAGAGGCGAGGCCATAAGTCACAAGTTAATTAGCATTTTCCCTTTAGAAGGGAGGAAAAGAGCCATGATATGTCATGGTGTTGCTGAGCGTTCATTAAGCAAGAAAAACAGGTACGTGTTTAAAAAAACATTACAGGAAAAACTTGCCAAAAAACTTGTTACTACTTTCAACCTTTGGCAAGCCTCTAAAGCGAATTCAGCAGGCCCATGAAGTTTGAGATCCTTCAATACCAGAGGGGGTTTAGTGTCCCCAGACATAGCTTAAGTCTGCCACTTCACAGCACTGAACTTTGTTGAGACTCTGTTATCTGTACGTAGGAGGGCGTGCAAAGGTCGCTGCCCAAGGATTGTTTGCTTCAAACGTTTAGGCTTTGCAATCCCGCCACGCGTGACGCAATGGTCGTATCAGCCATGTTTGCAAGTCCCAGCACGTTAACCGAATAAAGGACCTGTATCGCATCACGCAACGGTCGCATCAGTCGCATCAGCCATCATCAGTCGCAATCGGTGAGAAGTCATGATATGACGTCAGTCATGATATGACTTCAGTCATGAATGACTTCTCACGACAAAATCTCTCCCCCATTGGGAATAACACAATCGCACCCTCAAGCAGCACTAGTTCCATTCTCAACCGGCTCACGCGCTTACAACAATGCCGCGGACTTAGCACGCGCGCGCGGCTGCACGACGTTGCTGAGGAAGCGACCCCCGCGCCGGCCCCCCCGACGCTTTCATTTGAACCGCGAGAGCTGTTGGCGACTGCGACAACACGTGTGGTACTGTGGCAGCGAAGAGTTCACACGCGGCCTCGACCGGTTCGTTTACGGAGCCCAGCCAGAACAGACGCTGGGTCTGCAAGTACAGGCTGACCACAGTACCAACCGGCACACGGCAGCACTGCTTCAGTTGCGTCAGGACCGCGTGACGCCCGAGCGGTGGCGTCAACGTCGTGCCACGCGGCGACGTGACGTCACGCCACGCGGTCCTGCCTCGCCACACGCATATATTTTGTCGTGCGTGGGTTCTCAGGCAGCTAACGTAAACGAGCCCCACGCCTGACGGCGTGCTGCCATAGCGTCAGGTTCGCCGCCGCGTCTGGGTACGCGTGTACAGAATCCGCCATCTCATCTACCGCTTACTTGGCTCTATCGTGTCTAAGCAAAACGTTGCGTCGAAGTGAATAATCCCGCCACCACCCTATTACCAGTTTGTTATCAGGATTATGATACCATTTGCGTCACAAACGTCCAAGAATTTGCATGATTTCCAGAGAACAAAAATATACCATAATTAGCGCGAAGTAAGTAACATCATAAAGGTAAGTGAGCTACTGTCCGCACAAAAGCAGGTAAACAATGGTCAGCATTCGAAGTGAAATAGGTAAATTTAAGAAAGCACAAAGGTCCCACAAACTACCACATAAGTCCCTACAGTAATACACAGCGAGCAAATTAGCACAAAGTGAGCTTTTTTAGCACATGAGGACTTACCACCCTTTCCAATTCACCCACCCGTGGCGGTGTAGGTTCGGGGCGGCTCAGGCGCCTCCTACTTGCCCCTGACTGGCATGGTCTGTGGCCGGTGGCAGGGACAGCGCTAAAAGTCACGTGACGTCAGGCCTACCCGTGTCGGACATTGCGGCACGTGAAGCTTTGGCCGCAAACATTTTGTCGCTCTCTCGGAATTTCACGATGGTCGGGTCAGGCTCACGCAACAAGCACTGATTAGCTCGCTCGACAATTCATCATCCAATCAAAAGCCTCGGATTACATCTTAAAAAGCGCTCGATTATGCACCAACTTAATAGAGAAGCCGGTTTAGTTTGCGTAACCACAAAGGTGAGCAAACCGTGCGCAAATATCCTGAGAACGAGCCGAGGGCTGCGCGGCAACCCGCACGAGCTGCTCCACCGGTATCAGCTGGGACGCGCCGAGCATAGCGCAAGATTCCGCGGGTGGCGGCGAGCAGCTGCACATAGTGCGACAACTCGCAACGGAGAATCGTCGCGAAGCGCAGTACCGCTCCTGCTCCGACGCGGTATGACAAGCACATCAGCCTGCCGGCGCGGCACGTCACGCGCACACACGTGTAGTCTCGTTCGCCGCTCATGGCTGGTTGGCTGCCAAACACCTGCCATGGGTCAGACAACCGCAGACGCAGCACAAAACAGACTTGGGACTGCCTGCCCTCCCCCCCAAAAAAAGAAAATAGGTGGAATGCTACGGTGTCTTCCCTATCTCATTTGGAATCTTTCTTTTCCAGAAGTACGCTCTTGCACCATCAAGATCCTGTATGGTTCTGGTCGCGCATGCGCCTCGTGGAAGATGGCTACGCGGTGCTGGTACCGACACCCATCGCAGTGCCTTAGGTCACATCGTTATGTTTAGAGTAAAAGCACCAGTGTGGTATTGGAACACCAAATGTATTCCTTCGGAGAAAAAAAACACCTTGAAAACTCCTTTGGCGGGTCGGTCCAATCCCTTGATGAACACAATCAAGATACCAAAGTTATCCTTTGTTGCTCATTCTCAATACTTGTTATCGTATCTGCTAGGCGTTATTTCCGAGTCAAAATAAAAACCGCAGTAAGATCATGACATGTTTGGATAGCTCAGAGCATTCAACATTCCGTCCCAACTGTCCCGCGGCGCAAAAAGAGCATCTATAGCGTCGCAGGGTATATCATGACGAGCGACCGATTTGAAGGTCACCCCTGAGGCCAGTG
>NW_023596545.1:652641-703423 GCF_011947565.3 Pollicipes pollicipes
ACAGACAGGGTAGGGATAGGCGGGAAGTTATTCCAGTCGGGCCGGTCCCCAGATGTGTGAACAGGTACGACGTGAGCCATTTTCCAGGCGTTTTGCAGCATCCCTTTGGTGACAAATTTGTTGATGGCATTAATAAGATAAGGCCGGATAACATCAAAACACTTTGCCGAGGCGTGGAAAGCACAGATGGCCGTAAACCTTCATGAGCGGGCATTTGGGCCGATTTGCACAGCTCAGATCAGAATCGGTCGGGCAGATCGCCGCTGGCGAGCGCTGCCGGAGGTCCGCAGCTCCCCCGTCCCTGGAGGTCCGCAGCTCCCCCGCCCCTGGAGGTCCGCAGCTCCCCCGCCCCTGGAGGTCCGCAGCTCCCCCGCCCCTGGAGGTCCGCAGCTCCCCCGTCCCTGGAGGTCCGCGGCTCCCCCGCCCCTGGAGGTACGCAGCTCCCCCGCCCTGGAGGTCTGTAGCTCCCCTGCCCTGGGGTCCGCAGCTCCCTGCCCCTGGAGGTCCGCAGCTCCCCTGCCCCTGGAGGTCCGCAACTCCCCCGCCCCTGGAGGTACGCGGCTCCCCCGCCCCTGGAGGTCCGCAGCTCCCCCGTCCCTGGAGGTACGCAGCTCCCCCGCCTTGGAGGTCCGCAGCTCCCCTGCCCCTGGAGGTCCGCAGCTCCCCCGCCCCTGGAGGTCCGCAGCTCCCCTGCCCCTGGAGGTCCGCAGCTCCCCTGCCCCTGGAGGTCCGCAGCTCCCCCCGCCCTGGAGGTCCGCAGCTCCCTGCCCCTGGAGGTCCGCAGCTCCCCCCCCTGGAGGTCCGCAGCTCCCCTGCCCCTGGAGGTCCGCAGCTCCCCTGCCCCTGGAGGTCCGCAGCTCCCCCGCCCCTGGAGGTCCGCAGCTCCCCTGCCCCTGGAGGTCCGCAGCTCCCCTGCCCCTGGAGGTCCGCAGCTCCCCCCCCTGGAGGTCCGCAGCTCCCCCCGCCCCTGGAGGTCCGCAGCTCCCCTGCCCCTGGAGGTCCGCAGCTCCCCCTGCCCCTGGAGGTCCGCAGCTCCCCTGCCCCTGGAGGTCCGCAGCTCCCCTGCCCCTGGAGGTCCGCAGCTCCCCCGCCCCTGGAGGTACGCAGCTCCCCCCCCTGGAGGTCCGCAGCTCCCCTGCCCCTGGAGGTCCGCAGCTCCCCTGCCCCTGGAGGTCCGCAGCTCCCCGCCCCTGGAGGTCCTCAGCTCTCCCTGCCCCTGGAGGTCCGCAGCTCCCCCGCCCCTGGAGGTCCGCAGCTCCCCTGCCCCTGGAGGTCCGCAGCTCCCCCGCCTTGGAGGTCCGCAGCTCCCCTGCCCCTGGAGGTCCGCAGCTCCCCTGCCCCTGGAGATCCGCAGCTCCCCTGGCCCGGGGTGGGCCAACGCCCACGTGCGACGCGCTGCTTGTCGGGCCTCGAACAACTCCACGGGATATGGATTGATCCACACATTGGTTGGACCGGCGGATCATCCCAGAAACATGGGCCAAGACATGTTGGGATGTAATGATGTATTGGGAAGAACAAATGTGGAAGCGAGCTCGTGCATATCTATTCGTTCTGCTCGTGACGAAGACATCTGAGTGTTTCCTCAGATGTCTTTGTCACTATCAGGTAGAATTAAATGTCACATCCGCTGGAAAGATATGATGCCCTCAGCATGCTGAATTACATTCAGGAGATGCAAGTAAATATTCTGCATACATTGGTTGACCATGAATTCTGTGTTTAGAGATAAGTAACAGGTGCAATAAATTTATCGTGCAAATCTAACCCATTTGAGGTCATGATCATTCAGTGAACGCGGGCAAGAGAGTTTACGATTGATATGACCAGTTGGGTGTTTTGAATTGGCATAGCCAGACTGCAGCCCTTAAACATTCTAACGTTCATAGCCATAAACTTGTGATTATTTGGAACGCTCCAGTTCATGACATTAAGTGTCATTATGGTCCACCGGCCTTATTGCAAGCGAGGATGCTTGAAGAAAAGAGAAGTGTCACGTGCTGAGAAATCACAGCACCATCAGCCTGCAGCTGACCACGAGCCGCCGCTGTCGTTCGGCGATTGACGGAAGTGTGGTGTAACGATAAGGATGACGCAGTGGGGCCTAATGTATTCTCGCGAAATGTGATACTTCCAGGGCTCCGTCACAGAAACAAAGAGCGCAGAAATATTCAAGAGTATGGTTTTGATTATTTTCGCTTTTCCGATGGAATTATTTTCATTAACCTGGCCGCGCATTCACAGGAGACTAAAACTCCCGCTCGCCGTGAAGGCTTACATGGTTGTGTTAATTATGCAGGCAGCAACGCGCAGTTTCCTTCTCTTTTTTTGCCAGTAAGTATCAATCGTGGTGCACAAGGTCACACTAGTTCCCGCGATAGGTCACATGATATCAGCGTTTGGGAATCGAATTAAGAGGCGTCGTCCCGGTGATCTGCGATGAATGCATAGGTTATACGCATACAAACAAGGTACCACATAGCAAACAAGTAGGTACCACATAGCAAACAAGTCCATACCACATAGGTACCACATAGCAAACAAGTCGGTAATACGGATCATGTAAACAAAAGACGAGGAAGAATCGTGAGCAATGGGGTGGCCTGACCCTAGCTTTGCTTGGCCTTGACCTGACCTGACGTATCTCGACCCTCGATTCCTCTCAAACCTATGTCGACAATAGCGCTCGTTACAAAGGCCTGTGACCATGACTGCGGGTGCTGGACGTCCCGGAAGCAGTTTAGTGAGCTTGTTGATTCTTCAGATATTTTGGTCGACCTATGACGTCACGGGTTACGTGACACACGTCGATGTTCTGATTTCTGGGGGCGGGGGGGGGGGATGGACTAGAGCTATCGGTCGCCGTTCGGAAGTTTCCGATACGAAAATTGTATCCTGAGATAGCGGGAGAGAATGTACTTGCTCCCCGCTGGCGGACTCGCTCGTCGAAATACTTCTGACAGTGAAGAGCTGCAGCTTAAACACTTCCCTCAGGCTTTCCACAAGGTCATGATAGGTCTTAGAAGTTCTCCATTCTTTCAAGCTTTAGAAAATGACCAAATTTGTACAAAATGTACGTAGGCTTGATATTGATAAATGTTTTTGGGCTAATAATAGTATCAAAGCGCGCCGAATATTTAAATGCAGACGTTCTCTTGAAATATGTCTCTAGGTGAAAGGAATTTCGTCACGCAGCTCATGAGCAAACAACATCAGACCAGTGGCTTATCTCATCGAAATTGTATTGTGCGAGGGATAATACACTTCCGGTACGACTAAGACGCATCAGATATACGGTGATTACCAAACTTTCAGATGTCCAAGAACATCCTGTCTGACCATGACAAGGAGCAGTGATGTGACGAATACACCAAAGAACTGTTAAACTGCCCGAGGACGCCATTAAATAAACGCCTCGCCTTATGGTCAAGTCAGCTGTAACAAATATTGGCTGGATTAGTAGCTACCGCCAGTCGCCCCACCAGATAAGCAGTGGCATGATGAAACGAATACTAAGCGGCCGACTTCCGTGACGCATCTGACATGCATGACGACAGCCTTCTGGCCGAAATGCGCAAGACGACGGTGTTGTTTCCGATATCTTGGAAATAACCAATTCCTATGTTGACATTATTCGGAAATGGCTTAGCTGCACGAGGCTTTTTTGTTGTCGAGCCTCGGTCCTTCTGGGAGCCTTCTGTTTTAACCTTGCATCTGGAAAGAAAACGTGCTGGCGGACGCTTTTTGCACGATCCGCTAACTGAGGCGTGCAGGCGGTGCGGAGTGTGGTTCCGGAGCCGCCGCCGGGACGCCGTCCGCGCCAGCGGCCAGCGCGCGCGCGACGGCGGGGTCAGGTCGGCCTGACGACATTGCTCCGGCCGCCTGCAAGACGATACGAGTGACGCAAGCGACCGCGGCCGACGGCCAGCGGCGCCGCGGCGACCTGCACGGAGCCGGCCCGACCGCAGCCGACGGCCAGCGGCGCCGCGGCGACCTGCACGGAGCCGGCCCGACCGCGGCGACGGCCAGGGGTGCTGCGGTGACCTGTGGGGAGCCGGCCCGACCGCGGCTGACGGCCAGCGGCGCCGCGGCGACCTGCACGGAGCCGGCCCAACCGCGGCTGACGGCTAGCGACGCCCAGCGATGCCGCGGCGACCTGCACGGAGCCGGCCCGACCGCAGCCGACGGCCAGCAGCGCCGCGGCGATCTGCGCGGAGCCGGCCCAACCGCGGCCGACGACCAGCGGCGCCGCGGCGGCAGAAATCCCGCCGGCCGGGGAGTGGTGGGCTCAAACCAAAGCCCGATACTAACGCTGAAACCGAGCTGGGCGAACATCGAGGAGAGTATAGTGTCTCTCAGTGTTCTCGGTGCTCGAGGTTGAGTTGTTAGGAATGTGATGATGGGAGTGGGGTAGAGTGATGGTGATTCATGCTTTGTTTTCTGTTCATGACAATGTTGATTGATGGCGACATTCCGCCTGTTGTTTGCCTCCAAACTAACAGGTTGTGTCTGCATTCCCTTGCAATGTTGCAATGGCTCTGTGCTTCGGAAAACAACCTGGGATACGGCCAAAAAAAACGAGCCACTTGGACCCAGCCTTTTTGTGGGTTTGGACATTGGCCCACACAACGTTGCACACGCTCGTGCTATATGTTTATCGAAATGAGGGCGCCAGTCCGCCGGGGCAGCTTAGTCACCGCACCAGTCCTCCGGGCAGCTTAGTTGCCGCACCAGTCCTCCGGGCAGCTTAGTTACCGCACCAGTCCGCCGGGGCAGCTTAGTTACCGCACCAGTCCTCCGGGGCAGCTTAGTTACCGCACCAGTCCTCCGGGGCAGCTTAGTTACCGCACCAGTCCTCCGGGGCAGCTCAGTTACCGCACCAGTCCGCCGGGGCAGCTCAGTTACCGCACCAGTCCGCCGGGGCAGCTCAGTTACCGCACCAGTCCTCCGGGGCAGCTTAGTTACCGCACCAGTCCGCCGGGGCAGCTTAGTTACCGCACCAGTCCTCCGGGGCAGCTTAGTTACCGCACCAGTTCTCCGGGGCAGCTCAGTTACCGCACCAGTCCGCCGGGGCAGCTTAGTCACCGCACCAGTCCTCCGGGGCAGCTTAGTCACCGCACCAGTCCCCCGGGGCAGCTTAGTTACCGCACCAGTCCTCCGGGGCAGCTTATTTACCGCACCAGTCCTCCGGGGCAGCTTAGGTACTGAAATGGGGCCCGGCTTTCTAGGCAGATGACGGTTATGATACGGCCTACGCATGCCCTTCTGATCACGTTCTCTCAAGTCAATTAAGTTCTCAAGTTATGTTCTGATCCACGAATTACGCACCACGCGCACACAAATATTGGCCCGCGTCCGCTTGCAATGCGGCAAGTGACGTCAAATAACTAGGCGTTAAATGTCGGTCACGGGCCGAGATGTTGGTAAGATCCTGGCCCAAACCAAGACGGTTGGCGAACAGCGGTGGCTTTGGCAGGGCTAGTCAGCAATGCTGCAGTGCCAAAATTTGTGGCGCGTAGCCGCCTGGTTCAATGGTCCTTTAGCGTCATTAGGAATACTTGCTTGTAGGGCTTTATTGCAAGATCAGTTCTTAAAGGGAGGTGACAATTGTGTGGATATGACATTGGGTATCGCAATGTGCCCTCGCCATTCACTACGGCATATTGCAGTAAGTATACCGAACGAAAGTTGAGCATCGCAATCAACGCCATGGAGCTTGCAGCAAGAAGAGTCGTTTAGATATGCACAGAGAGAGAGAGAGAGAGAGAGAGAGAGAGAGAGAGAGAGAGAGAGAGAGAGAGAGAGAGAGAGAGAGAGAGAGAGAGAGAGAGAGAGAGAGAGAGAGAGATATATATATATATATATATATATATACCGCATTTTTGGCAAAATACAAGTGTCACGTAAATGCTGGGGTGGCCATACTAATTGTAATGCTGTCGTCGGATGGACGATATCGATGCCATACCCAAGCCACGCAGTGTGCGATATACGGCTGCTTATCATGTGATCCAGTATGCTGAGGCGCATGAGATCCGTACCGATCAGCTGACCCGCGGGGCCAGGCGCGCGAGATCCCTTCTGATCAGCCACTCCTGAATGACGAGTGGTCTACTATCGCCCGTTCTATCGCCTCCAATCAGGCAGCGAGTCTGAATGACAACGCAGTTCGCTGGCTATGTGGCGAAGCTGAACTGTAGAACCAAGCTCAAGGGAAAAGGAGGTGCTTGATCGAGCATCTTTCCTGCAGCTTGACCATGCCATCTGGCGGTACGAAGTGACACCCCGCCTGTACAGACTTCGGTTACGTGAGTCACTTCAGCCAGAATTAAAATATCTTGTGAAACTGTCTTTACCTTAGGTTTTTTTCTGTTGTTAAAAGTGCTAAAAATGACTGGGCAAAGCAGTTTGCTTGGTGGTGCTAGTGCTAGGATGTTTGCCAATCAATATTTCACTATATGATCGCTGACCCCTGCTCCCTAGTGCCCGCCTTGAGATATGCTTGCCCGGACCGGAGTCCAATGGCTGCGGGGATGCGACTGCACCGCTCCACATCACGGTACGACGCGCCACGGCTCGCCGGCGCCAGCTCCGTCTGCAGGTTCCGCCGGACCCCGGACCGGCTCCCCGTGCGGTCCGCCGGCACCAGCTCCGTCTGCAGGTGCGGACCGGACCGGACCGGGTCCCCGTGCGGTCCGCCGGCATCAGCTCCGTCTGCAGGTGCTGACCGGACCGGACCGGGTCCCCGTGCGGTCCGCCGGCATCAGCTCCGTCTGCAGGTGGTGACCGGACCGGACCGGGTCCCCGTGCGGTCCGCCGGCACCAGCTCCGTCTGCAGGTGCGGACCGGACCGGACCGGGTCCCCGTGCGGTCCGCCGGCACCAGCTCCGTCTGCAGGTGTGGACCGGACCGGACCGGGTCCCCGTGCGGTCCGCCGGCGCCAGCCGTGGCGTCGGTCCAGGTACCCGTGACCAGACGACGCCAGCCAGTCCGGGCTATTCACATTGCTCGTAAATCAGCGCCTGCTGGCTGCTGCGGGCCTTCCTTCCCAGTCGCCCGCTATGAGCTCCTCACACCGTCCCCAACCAGCTACAGAGGCGCAGCTGCACAGCGGGCATCGCAGCTGTGTATCTGCGGAGAGAAGCGCCGCAGCTGCACAGCGGACATCGCAGCTGTACATCTGCAGAGGAAAGCGCCGCACCTGCACGGCGGACATCGCAGCTGTACATCTGCAGAGAGAAGTGTCGCAGCTGCACAGCGGGCATCGCAGCTGCACATCTGCAGAGAGAAGCGTCGCAGCTGCACAGCGGGCATCGCAGCTGTACATCTGCAGAGGAAAGCGCCGCAGCTGCACAGCGGGCATCGCAACTGCTCATCTGCAGAGGAAAGCGCCGCAGCTGCACAGCGGGCATCGCAGCTGTACATCTGCAGTGGAAGGCGCCGTAACTGCAGAAGTAGGCGCCAGACCTGCAGAGGGGACATCGCAGCACGTACATCTACAGGGTGTAGCGCTTCAGCTGCGGAGCGAGGCGCCACAGGCGCATAGGGGGACATTGCAGCTGTATATCTGCAGAGGGAGACGCCGCAGCTGCAGAGGGAGGCACCGCAGCTCAGCTGACCGGCGACGTGTCACATGACCACTCAGGGGCGCGCAGCGCCGCTCACTGACGCCCTCAGCTGATACGTGACGTAAACAGAGCCGGGCGGCGCTCAGATGACGTGCGTCAACAAACAAGATAGGTGAAACTGAGATGTGGGCGGCTGGCACAGGCTGCATCTAGATCAGCGATGAGTGAGGTGCACTTCAAAGAAACAATCACAAGCATGCATCATGAAGCGGAGGAGGCGACAGACGCTTGTTAGGGTATGCAGCCAATTAAGAAATGATCCAGTGCAGGATTGCCAGACATGTTTGGGGCTATCGGGGGTGCTGTAGCGGGCGGTGTGTGGCCCCTGATCGGTCTCACACGACGTTTGGCGACGCTGACCGGGCTACCGGTCAGGGGCCTGAGTCGGACCTGGTCAGATCCCGCCTCGAATTGCGCCTGCGAGGTGAGGTCAGCGGCAGAACGCACCCGCCCGGTGCTGGTCCGCAGTGGTGGCTGGTCCGTCGGCTGCGCGCGTCTTCTCCAGCTCCCCTCCCCGCTGACACCGCTCTCCTCGACCCGCCCGGCGACCCGCTGACCCGGCCGGGCGGGTCGGGGCACCGCGAAACAGCCCCTCTCTTTGGAAAATGGCGAGTTGCCACATGCCGACGTATGGAAACGACACAGCATTCCCCGGGCTCAGCGGAAGACCCCGTCGCCTCTGGCGCTGACCTTCGGTAAGCGATGCTGCGCCGGTCTGAGAGGGTCAGACGGCTCAATGAACCTGGGGTCAGCTGGCGGCGCCGATGAGTTCGGAGCCAGCCCTGCTGGGAGAGGCCAGCTCGAGAGGACACGGCCGCTGACACGCGCGGACGATCAGACGTGATGACGTCAGACGTGGTGACGTGATGACGTCAAGCGTGATGCGATCGCATCGTCAGACGTGATGCCATCGGTGGGTTCATGTCCGCAGTGGTGCAGCTTATGCGGCGGGCGATATACGAGTGGGTGTTGTTTGAACACGCTGCTTCTACTGACAAAGCAAGATTTAACACGATTGTCAGTGCGATTGTGCCCCGGTGCCGCAGAGCCGAAACAGCTCCTTTAGGTGCTGCACTTAATGACGGTAGGTAAAGCTCTCGAAGACCGAAAGTATTGAGGCTATATGTTAACAAATAAGGTCATGGGACAAAATTTTCAACGAGCAGGGATTGGCGCGTTGATCCTGAGAGGTCCCGCCGGATCTCGAGGCTTAGTTTTCAAGACTCTGTGTGTGTAATCGCCTACCATATAAGATATGTTGGGAAAGTATTGCAACCGGCATATGTCTAACCATATATTGTGCTGTATTTGTGTATTTTTGCTTGAAATGTGTTATCCCGTTTTGGTACCGGAAGAAATCGCGTGCAGTACACGAATCTGCGGCACGATTTTGTTCGGCGTGCACCCTGAGGGATGAGATGAGTGTCCCACGAGGCGCCGCGGACGGCGCTCTCAGTCCGGCCGTCTCCCCGGCGCCGATGACGTCAGTGTTTTGGCGCGGCTGACGCCTTGCCATCGGTTGTTTGCGAGAGGTCGTGATGGCGGCCCGCCTTGCGACGTCGGATGGGACAATTCTGCTTAGGATTCGGCGCTGGTATGGCTTTCAACGTGATAAAAAGTCATCATTAACTCAACACTTTGCTGGAGTCAATTACGAATTCAGACAAGGCGGAGATCACTTTCAGTGTCTGACGAGACTGATTGATTCGTATTCGCCTCGAGAAGGACGTAGCCGAGATGCCAGCCGCGACAGCACGACTGGGTGAAGGATGCACGATGTGACCCGACGACTGGCAGCGGGACTGGCCGGACGCCGCCAGCGAGACCTGGCGGGCGGTCTGCGCCTGCGGGTGGTCCCCGCACCGTTGAGCCCCTCGCCGACAGCCGTGGGTTGCATTCCTGCTGCGGGCAGAACATTACACACCGTCCAGCAGACACGCGGGGAGACCAATCCGAATGAAATGCCTTTCCGCCCGTTCTGCGGGCCAGCGACTGTTTATTTTATGCCGTGGATGCTCGGGAATTTGGCCCGGTTACAAGAGCTGTCGCAGCGGTATGTTTAATGCACACAATGCAGCACGTTTTGCCTCGCCCATGCCTCGACGCCCCTGTTCCATTGGCATGACCCTGTGTAACCCAACCAGTAACCATAACCAAACCTGTAACCTTGTGTTCTACATGAGCAGGCTATGTGGTGATGCCACGCTCTTGATCTTTGACCGCATTTTTGTTGGCTGAATCCGAAGCAAGGCCACCCTCTCCCCGGTTTTGGGTGGTATGCACATGAACGGGTCTGTTTACCACTACGCGGCTGAAGTGGTGCCTAGGGAGCTGTCGTGGTCAGCACACTGTCTGCTGGTGACCTCACACGTTGCTCTGAGACGCAAGGGCCTTCAGGGTAGCGTCAGCCTCAACATAAGCCACCGGAAGAGCATGCATTTTTGGCATAACCCGGTTCCAGAGAAACCCGAACTTTTGAGAGGACTTGCCTTTTTCCGTGGATTTTTCACGTAAAGGAACATAAGCTCAAGGTGCAGCTGGAACAACTGTTTATGACGCCGGTCAAGCGAATGTCGTATTGTTTGTAGGTATATGCAGTACTCCCTGCAGTGGCTGCAGTGAGGCAGATTTACATGAGAAAGCTGCGATCCTTGCAAGATGGACGCCGTCATTGCGGAAATAAAACTCAATGCCTGAAATGGAATTCGGAACAGAACCACGCTAGGGTCACGTGCTACTTCAATGGACATCGCAGCAGTGGCTGGAACGTCGTAGAAAGACTTGTTTTGCTTTGATACGAGTGCTGCGGACATCAGCGTAGTCGGCCAAAACCTGGGCTGGGCTGGTATGCTGCAACGTATAACTCCAAATCCTGATCCACGTATCATGATAGGAGCCATTATTCTGTCCGTAATGTCATCAAATGATGTCGTAGATGAGGTCAAAAGTGCTGGTGAACGACTTGCATCGCAGGAAAGATTATTTGAGCCAAATGTATGTCATTTGCACCGTTTTCTTCGAGAAATTGCCTATCACGTCTGCTTCGGTGTAAATGGTTGTCGCCCCTCAAGCGACATTGATTCTTGGCTCGACCGTTCGCCGTCGGTCACGTCATGTATGTGCGCGTGACGGCTGGCTGACCGTCACGTTCAGTTTGATCGCCGTTCGACACGTCAAATGTCTTCGATGCTGCTGGCCTGTCAATCGTGGTGCCAGAGGTTTCATTCAGCCCCAGCTCACTTCGTGCGCCCCCGCCTCAATTCGCTTTGTGTGGCGCAAGCGCGCTATGAATGGACATCACGTGCTATCAGGAACGAACACAAAAACACGACCGAAAAACAGTTCCTCAGCCTCGGGAGTGGGCGTCCGTCTGCGACCTTGTAAGGAGAACTGGCGGCCATCCGGCCCGCTTCCCGCGCCGCAAACTGGTTTTTGGCGGCGCCGATCTGCGGTCCGTGCCCATTTTTGGACGGAGTTATGACTGCAGCGGGCCGCATGCCGACTGCATGATATATCAGACGACCTTCATATTACGTCAGTCATATTTATGGAGCCGCTCGGCTGAAATCGACCAGGCCATGACCGTGCTAAGAGGCTACCTGTCGTCACTGGGCAGGACCCGCCCGAACAAATGGTACTATCCGTCAGACTTGAGCCATGTAACGTGACAGCCATGTCATACGGTTGTCTTCTCATCTTGAACTTCAGAAGCTATCAGTAACGTCATACGAAGCTTGTGCCAATAAATAGGGCATTTCTCATGGCGTACACGCTTAAGGTCTCTGGCTCGTGACGTCATCTCTCATCAAGCGAATCGGGGCCCGCAATCTTCCCCATGCGTTTCTTTTCCGCGGAGACATGATGTTCAAGGCTGCAATCTGCATTCTCTGGCTCACCTGTTTTGTACGCAAGCATGGAGATGCACACCTCTTCCGGGGGGGGGGGGGACGATCTGATCTCTACGACGCTACAGATTCGTGCTGCCCCCTCGGGCCGTCGGATGTCCACGACCCTCCAGATCCATGCAGTCCTTTCGGGCCGTCGGACGTCCACAACCCTCCAGATCCATGCAGTCCCCTCGGGCCATCGGATATCAACGGCCCTCCAGATCCATGCTGTCCTTTCGGGCCGTCGGATGTCCACGACCTTCCAGGTCCGTGCTGTCCCCCCGGGCCGTCGGATGTCCACGACCCTCCAGATCCGTGCTGTCTGTCGCTGTTGGCTGGGCTCGTCTGTTCCCCGTGGCCCTCCTGCTCAGCGCTGCTGCCGCCGATGGCAGCGCCCGGTCTGTTCCCCACGACCCACGGACCCCGCGCTGCCGCCGCTGGCCGGGGCCGCCGCCCGGGTCGGACGGCCGGCCAGCGCCGACCGTGTTGTTCTTGGCGTTCTGGTGATGAGTTACCCCATGTCATCCGATCCGTATGTATGCACATACCTGCCGGCGGTTGTTTGGAGACGAAGCTTCCCCTGCCCGCCCCCCTACACTCAGTCCAAGTCAGGTGGAAGGCGCGTGCCCTGCTGAGGGGAAGTGACAACGTGTGGGATCAAACATGCATGCCAGTTAGTCGCGCTTTAAAGTCCCCGCGTTTACACATTTGGAGCTGATGATGACGAACGATGGGTGGACGTGCCGTTACGCTATAACGATGGCTGGACGTGCCGTTACACTATAACGATGGGCGGACGTGCCGTTATACTATAACGATGGGCGGACGTGCCGTTTACACTGTGACGACGTGTGGGCGTGCCGTTACACTATAACGATGGGCGGACGTGCCGTTACACTGTGACGATGTGTGGGCGTGCCGTTGCACTATAACGATGGGCGGACGTGCCGTTACACTATAACGATGGGCGGACCTGCCGTTACACTAACACGTGCCAAGTAATAGTGTTATTAATAGGCAACAGAAGGCATATTAGTACTCAGTAATGTGCATCGTCTGGGCTGGGAACGGTGGGTGATAACAGATGTAATTATCGCCGTGCAAAAGCAAATGCTATCTAAACATAAGGGAATGGTGACTGTCGCCTTAAGGAATCCTCTTGATGGGAGTTATCAATGCAATGTAATATACCACTTCATGAGTTTGGTACTCGGAGGCGCATTGATGTTTAGCGTCCGCGGTATGCTTCGCTGAAATATTGCCTGGCGTTGCGTCTGTCAAAGATCGGCAATTTTAAGAGGTGAGGCAAATAAATATTGAAGGAATGAACGTATTTGGTGACTGGCAAGAGCATTGGAAAAAATGCCTATCTTTTTGAGCAGGCACTGGTCGCAATTAATTGGACCACGTGCCTTTCCGAGGTGCGATTCGTCTCGTTTTAGGCCACGGCGTGTTGTATTGGGGCCCGGTTCCCAGTAAGGTGACTGGTGGCATCCCACTGTATTTCTGACGCGCCTTTGGTTCGGACAGTGTTTAGATCGCGTGGTGTTTGTTGACGGCACGAGCACCTACGTCACAGGGCTGATTTCTTGTCTCCGCCTGCTATGGCTGCCAACTCCCGAAAGGGGGCAGATACGTGGTTCGTGCACGGTTGCACATGACGGTCTGCACAAGAATTGGTCTTTTGTCGACGCGATTGCCCGTTTTCTTCTTTTTTCAACACTAGCCAAGCTCGTCTTGACGCAATAACTGGTCGCCGAGATCCGGACTTGTTTCCTACCCGGGGTGTTCGACTTCCTTCCGAGCTAAGAATTGTGTGCTTCCCATATGAATGGAATGGGGAGGTGAGGTAGCGGGGATTTTGCAAAGTTGCCGAAATACGCCGCCTTGTCAAATAGCCTGCATTTAACCATTTGAAATCATCACGGCTCATGATGTAAAGTATCGTCCCACAGGTTGTTGAAAATTTCTGGGCGGTGCGGCCTGTGATAGCAAAGATCTACCAAGATCAAAAGCGTTACAAACCGGGTTGGGCCGGTCTGAGGGCAAGTTACAAATTTCGCGGTGAGTTAACAATAGGACCCGTTCAACCCACGGACGCACCAGTAACAGCTTTCAAACCCAAAACATTAGCTCTGTGTGTTTTTTTCGTAAACGTTAAAATAATCGTACACGTCTTGCGAGACCCTATTTGAGGAGAGACGTTGCGTCATTGAATTAGAAGGGAACAAAGCAGCGCTGTGTGATCAGTTCCAGAGCAACCCCAGGCCATGGGGCAAAGCCCACGATGATGTACAAAAAGAGGCATGCAAAACCAATGTTCCGATAAGCTCCGTTGCAGGCTCCAGGGGATATCAGTGGGACCATGGAAGGCGGCGACTATCGCTGCTAACTGCAGCTTCTGCACCACTCTGATTACTGTGGAAATCAACACTGATCTGATACGGAGGTAATAACTGGTGCTCCGTACTGATGAGCTTGAATCGTTTGAAACACTTGACTCCGCCTTCCGTTGACTGCAGCATACTTTATTAGCAGTGTTGATTGCCGCCTACAGAAAAATTAATTCGCCACGCGAGAAACTCGTTTTTTTAATTACATGCATTATTAGCATGTCTACGCGTAATAGACATGTAGGTTTCGGTGAAATAGGAACATTTGTATGGTCAGTCATGCCATACAAATGCATAACCAGTTGTGCTTCAAGTAACCGATTGCCGTATCGTAAGAATAGACCAAGAATTAGAAGAAAAAAATCGAGAAGCGTACAGTATCCAGTCATCTATCCAAGGGGCTGTAATAGATCGAAAGTACAATTGCTATCAAATGCAGAACTACTGGTGGGCCGCACTCATTCATTTCAGTTTCTCAACACTTTCGCATGTGCGCGTATTATGCAGCACAAGTAAAGAAAATGTTTCGCTATCGGCGAAATTCTTTTGCTACGTATCGAACTATCACTTCCCATCCGGTCATTGTTTTAGACCATAGTGACAGCACGTAACGAAATACCCTTTTCCGTGTTACTCATGTGTCCTAGCGCCAGCATCAACATATCTTCGCCGGCCGTCGGCACGCGTGGGTTCGGGGCGGTCGATGTGACTCATGGGACTGAACTGAGCTCAATGTGACGGAGCGAGCTCGGTAGGGAGTTACAATTACCGTCTTCTACTCCCGGAACGAACTCTGTGCCTTATCTTCTTGTCCTCTCCCATTATGCCGCACGCGTCCTCGTCCTTGAGACGTGCCACGCCCTCTCTTTCAACACATCCGCCCAGCTCTGAACACTGCCGCCGACGATTCGCTATTAATTAGAATGGCTAATAATGATAACACCTCAGTCGCCCACGATGATTGGTACATTCCAAATACTCCAAATAAGCCCTGTCAGGGATCGCGGCGTCCTTTACAGCAGACCGCGGGCAGGCGTGCGCACGGCCAAGAGAGCCGCCCCGCGAGAGCGCCGGCAGTGGGCGGCGGCCCGGCCGCCGGCGGAGGGCGGCGGCGGCCGGGCAGCGTCTCACGCACCGCCTGGACGACGGAGACGGCCGGCCGGTCCTGGTGGGCCGACTCTGCGGGCGCCCGACGGCCAGACAAAAACGGGTCCGCACGTGACGCGGCGCCAACTCAACGCTGCTGGCGGGCGACGGAACTTAGTCAGCCAGACGCGAATAAAAGTTCGCATTTATCTGAAACGGATATGTTTATGTGGCAGGCTACGGTATCCCTGGAACGATGGAAGACAATAGCTTTGGCCCTGTGCTTGTGACGTGCTTATTTTAAGGAAACCCGATCTGCGCTCTGACGTGCCTTGGCTTTGGTCGGTCATTGCAAACAACTTGGAATTGTGTAACCATCTAGATTAAGTGAACTGTCTGCAAAGCAGTTTGTTTTCTCAGGATGAGCTTTTTCTCAAATTGACATTTGATTTGCATTTAACCTAATCGATGTCGCTGATACCATTAGGCTTCAAAACGTGCCGCGCATCAATGCAATACGCTTGCATTTTGGGCGTCTGATGCTGCGAAGATATACGGCATTTACGTTAGTTTGAGTGCATTGACATATTGATATGCTCTTTAAAAGGTTTGTGATGCAGGAGCGCTTTGGTAGATTTTCCTCACAATTTATCCAATATTTTTTAGCAGATATGAGGCAAAGACACAGGCTTGTAATTTTCAGGCAGCTTTTTGGGGTTCCTCTTGTGCACCGGTATCACGTTCGCCTGCTTCCGCATGGCAGGGAGGACGCCAGAGTTTAGAGAAAGCTTACATAGTATTTCTAACAGGAGAGCTAGCTCCTCGGCACGCTCCGTGAAAATCCGGGCACTGAGCCCGTCGGGACCGCAGGCCTGGTGTGCACTGAGATCGGGTAACGGGAGGGCGATACGGCCGTGTGGTACGGTAAGCCATTCTAATCCAGGCGCATCGACCAAGTGTGGGTCAGGCAATATGCGAACGCTAGCGTCGCAGAACTTACGGGCAAAACACGTATGCAGACAGTTGGTAGGCTCCTCATCACCGTCGCGCACATTACCATCACACGCAAGAACGGGAGATATGTGCGCTGATGACTTCAAGGACTTAATAAAGGACCAATGACGTTTCGGGCTGTCCTTAAAGTCTCGCACTAGACCCAACACATTATCGCGATATTTAGCATTAGCTGCTGCTTTGGTGGGCTCTAGTAGTACGGTGCCTGGCAACATTTTCGGCTGTCCACGCATACATTCTGTTGGTGTGGACAAATCATTGTTTTCATTCAGTCCCGGCTCTCGACCATCCCCGCCTGCCAGCGCCACCTGTCACGCCGGTGTGTGAGGTATTCCATCAGGCATCCGCTGGCCCTTGTGCTCCACTTGATTTCAAACCTTAAAAACCGACGCATATGTTTCCAGGTACGACATTCGATGTACACTTGCTGACCACTACACATTATGATGTTGCCGTGGCACCACAGAGCACGGCTGATGTCTTCTTTTCACCGCTGTCTTGTCACTATAGAGCACTATCCATGCTTTTTCACCGTTGCCGTGTCACTACAGAGCACTACTGATGTCTCCTTTGCACTGTTGCCGTGCCTCTACAAAGCACAACTCATGCCTTCTATCCGCCGTTGCCCTGCCACTGTAGAGCACTACTCATTCCTTCTCTCCGCCGCTGCCGTGTCAATACAGAGCACTACTCATGCCTTCTCTTTGCCGCTATGCAGATAATCTCTCTGTGATTTGTATAAACGTCAGCCGTCAAGTCAAGCCTAGCACTCGAACATGGTTATCAAGTTAACGCTGCCGAGACACTAAGTTAGACACTAAGTTCTTTTTCGCATAACGTGATGTGCAAGTGTGAATGTAATGCCTTTGAAACAAAGGCTTTTGCACATGAACGCCTTCCTATCGCTCTTGGGTTTGCTGTGAACTTTTATCGAAATGGGCTTGCTTGTCTCCGAACGTTTTCACCCTCTTCCGAAATTGCATCCGATTCGGTCAGTGTTTACTGGCAACGTGACGTGGAGTATGGTCAGGCCACGGGTTAGCGCGTCACCAGCGGCCGTTTTCTCCACCCCACCCCCCTCGCCCGTGTGTCGCCGTCCCCCGGCCGCGTGCCGCCGTCCCCCGGCCACGTGTCGCCGCCCCCCGCTACGCCGATCCGACGGTGTCTCTATCGTTGACGCCTGCGGTGGCTGATTCATCCGTCGGCATAAAAGATAGCTGATGGAAAGACGATCTTGATGGAGTGGGTTGACGTCACAGTACGTACACTGGGCTGATGGGGCCCATACCCTGACCTCGGGTCAGTATGCTGGGCGGGCGGAGTTTCACACCCTGACATCGGGTCAGCACGCCGGGCGGGCGGGGTCCCGCACCCTGACATCGGGTCAGCACGCTGGGCGGAGGAGCTCCGCATCCTGACCTCGGGTCAGCTGGTTAGACGGCTGCCGAGCCGTACAAGGCCCGCAGACTGCGACTCATACTGGTGTGCAGCCGTGTGACAGGATATCGGATATCCGGCATATCTGCCGCCACGCAGTCTTGTCTTATCTGGGGCCCTGCCGCGAGCACTTACCGTATCTCGACAATGCCACCTGGCTTGAGGGCGTGTGTGTTTCCAACGCAACCTGCCGTGGGTGGCAACCGGCGGTGCGCCGGCGGACCAGGCCGGTTGTGGCTGTATGCTGATGAGGCCGACGTCTCGCATGCTGATTGCCTTGATAGCTGCCCGATGAATAATCGCGAGTCAGCGCTCTGCGAGGCAAGGAGAAATCGCTGTTGTGGGCATTCGTTCAGCGGCCCTCTCTCGGTGCGATCGAGCCCGCCTGGCCCGTTTCCGGCCGAAGTCGGATCGCCGGCGCGGGCAGGAAAACAAGCGTGCGTTACCGGCGCAGGTGCGGCAGGCGCCTCGGCTGGAATGCCTGTTCTTTGACAGGGTGAAAGTGTATTTGACGTCCAGCCGTCACAAGAGTGTGATTGCGATTGCGTGTCCATTGAACGCTGGAAATGTTGCATACACTTGAGTGCTGTATGCAAAGCGACGGACTCCGAAATGTGATACATTTCTCATGGCGTCAAGTACGAGACGCCCTACCAGTTTCATTTATAGCGTGCAGTTGGTAGAAATTAACCAAAAATTCAGATTATTGGAATAAAAGCCTACGCTTTATGGGTGATTTGTGGTACGAATGTGACGTGATATTTCAGATATCTGCTGCTCTCGAATGTGAGATGGTCATTTTAGGCCATAATAGGTGAGTGTTTGAATTCCCAAGCAGTCGCTTAGAGCCCCGATCTTCCCATTGCACATGCCGAACACGCTGCCCCAGACGAGGCGTCCGAATTCCTGAAGCCTCACTTCAGACGATATTTCACAAACGTCAGACAATGGTTGAAAGGAATCTTCACCGTTGAAGTCAACTAGAAAGGATTGAACTGTGAATAAACAGATTGCGATGACGGTGTACCTGCTGTTCGTTTTTACTCAAAAAGTGTTTGAGCCATCAAAATTTTCCAAGGAAGGTTCTATGCTATGCGTCATATTATACATAATGTAGCACATTACTTATTGCCTTCATATACCGCGCGGTATATGAGTATACTGCCGAAGGGTATTTGCCCATCGCAAGCATTTCTACATTCACACCTTGGCGCTCGTTGTTAGGATATAAGCCTGCCCCAAATCGTTCGCATACACTTGACTCACATGAATGCATGGCCTACGGTTATGGCGTGTTGTTACATGATCTGCCATCTACTTGATCTACCTGCCCACGTTCGAACTCCACCCAAAATGTGCGCAAGCATTTTGGCCCAACTGGGATACATAGGCAGGGAACATGCATGAGCAAGGAACCATAGTAACCATCTAGCCCGTACTGACTACCGACGTATAGTTGCACGTGTGTACCTTTTTCAGACACGCACAAATTCAAATTATAATAAACCCAAAACATCAAAACCACCCCGCCGCATTTGTAAGATGTATTTACGTGGCTGCACAAACGCGTGCGCGCGCGTATAGGCCAGAGCTTGAGGCGGCTAGTTCTCCGCAGGCTGGCTGAACAACCTGGTGGATGGATATTTTCGCTGCCAAATAGTGCTGCCGCGAGATTGGCCGTGGCTGGGAAGCACCACGTGACGCATGGCCTCCCTCAGCCTTCCGTGCCTTCGTGTGTTCTTGTCGCTTATGATGCGGGGCTTGCAATATGACCTGGATGAAATCGGCGCTGCGTTGTACGTCTTCAGCCTCACGAACTCTGGCCTTTCCGGTCCAAAGAGAATATGTTTGTGAATATGCCGACCGCTGGCGCGACGGTTCGGTGATGTCATCTCCAGATACCGCAGAACGGTTATGTCACTCCTTCAATCAATTCCTCTTCCTTGTGCATCACCTTATGAGGATGCACTAGTGACCTGTCTACGCCCTTGGTAGCTGTGGTCTGGAATCATCTATTTTTGAAATCCTCGCTTGAATGATTAGGTGTTATGGTCAATGAGCCCATGGTTTACGGGCTACGTTTGCAATGTCATCGTCAATATTTTGTTTCAGAAGACCAGTAGCCCTAATTCATTGCTGTTTACACAGCTGAGGGAATGAAATATGCAGCGGGGCGTATGTATGTACGCTGCTTCACACAACTCATGCTGGCAGATCATGAAGTACATGATGAAAATTCTACAAACATTTATGGCTGACAGAAACACATGACCATAAGCACTAAGTCTTGTTATGAAAGCAGCAACCTCGTTGAAAAGCGAGCTAGTTGTGCTGAGAACCTCCATGGGTTACACGCGGTCCTTTGTGCTGAGAACCTCCACGGGTTACACGCGGTCCTTCGTGCTGAGAACCTCCACGGGTCACACGCGGTCCTTCGTGCTGAAAACCTCCACGGGTTACGCGCGGTCCTTCGTGCTGAGAATCTCCACGGGTTACACGCGGTCCTTTGTGCTGAGAACCTCCACGGGTTGCACGCGGTCCTTTGTGCCGAGAACCTCCATGGGTTGGACGCGGTCCTTTGTGCTGAGAACCTCCACGGGTTACGCGCGGTCCTTTGTGCTGAGAACCTCCACGGGTTACACGCGGTCCTTTGCCGGCTGCGCAGCGGTGTGCACCTGGTTGCCGGACGCTGGTGGCACCGCTGTGTGCCTCTCCTTGTTGGGGTGTGCTCGCTTTCGTGCTGGGTGCGACACGCCGCCATGACGCCGCCATATCTGGCGTCCTGCCGCTCTGGGGACGGCTCCAGCTGAGCCCGTCGGCGGCCAGGACTGGCTCGGCACGTGTCGCCCGCTCCAGATCAACAGGACGTGCACAATGCATCAGACGGCTGACTTCACGGCGGTGGGCAGGCTGGCGCCGTCTCGTGTGGTGAATCACGCACTCAGCCGGCGCCTGCGCCAGGAGCGCGCCTGTCTGGTGACGCCACAGGGCGTACCCTGACGTGGCAGCACGCCCGACGGCGATCTTTAGAGAACGCCCACACGTCCGCCATTCTATCTTCGGAGAACATCCGCACGTCCGCCATCATATCTTCGGAGAACATCCACACGTCCGCTATCATATCCTTGGAGAACGCCCACACGCTCACCGTCATATCTTTGGAGAACGTCTTTACGTCTGCCATTATACCGGGTTTTACCGATTGTAAGAGAACTTGCTGCGCTGAACGAGAATTTTAAGTGCACGATGCTGCTTTGGACCCCAGCCACGTGTGACTGGCGGGCAACGAGTCGGCAGACCGGACTGATAAGCATGCCACGCTTTTTACATCTGACGGTACATTGTGAATGCCCGCAAATGACATGTACATAGAAGCGAGTGAGCATATGGTTGGCAAATGACAAGTCAAAAGGCAAATGGCAAGTCAGGTGGAGCAATGAGCACCATTCAAACAAGCTGAAAGCTATCAGACCAACCAAAGGCGTCCGGGCGTCACCATTTCTGGAAGGCAACACTTACACACCCACACATTGGCCATACGTACAGCCCGCACATGTTTCGATAAAACAACTCTCGAGAACTTCCCTTATGCAGAAGATGCGGCGCAATACGTGCTGTAAGTCATCTCTTAATCGGCTGTCGACAGCTGTCTGCAGGGAGACAGGAATTCTTCAGTGGCCCCAGGTCACTGAAGTTATTGGTTAAACAGCATACTGAACAAGAGCCGCATCAAGTGCTGATATTTCTGTGCACTACACTTGCCATTTACTCCCCGTATTAGCAGCATGACGCTCAGCAAGTACTGTAATCGAGTGCGAAACTGCTTCAATGTCAGTCGATGCGCTCATAAAACCCTCAAACATGATCATCATCAACTGATGACGCATTAAGATGCACTCTGACGTAGCAGGATGCCGATGACGCAACAGGGTTGTCTCCTGACGCGTCAGGACCCCACTGACGCCACAGATTGTCTCCTGACGTATCCGTACACCACTGACTCCACAGGCTGTCTCCTGACGCATCAGGATACCAATAACGCCACGGGGTTGTCTTCTGACGCATCAGGACACAAATAATGCTGCAGGGTTGTCTTCTGACGTGTCAGGACACCAATAACGCCACGAGGTTGTCTTCTGACGCATCAGGACACAAATAAAGCTGCAGGGTTGTCTTCTGACGCATCAGAACACCAATAACGCCATAGGGTTGTCTCCTGACGCAGCAGGATATCAATAACGCCACGGGGTTGTCTTCTGACGCATCGGGACACCAATAGCACCGCAGGGTTGTCTTCTGACGTGTCAGGACATCAGTAACGCCACAGGTTGTCTTCTGACGCATCAGTACACAAATAACGCCGCAGAGTTGTCTTCTGGTGCATCAGGACACAAATAACGCCGCAGGGTTGTCCTCTGACGTGTCATAATGTCCACTGTCCTGCATGGTGACTGCCTGAGCGTGGAGATGCGCATCATCACACGCACATGCCTCTCACTGCAGCTCCGGCCTCTGAGGGTGGCATCGTTGGCGTCCACTGTCACACCGAGAGTGGCAATGCGCTCTCTACCAGGAGGCCGCGGTTATATGAGCTTCGCTGTCTGGTACTTACTGATGTTCGGCTCTGGTGCACGAGGCTTGCATGAATGTGCGTAACGACAGAATGAGATCCAGGAGCGGTATGCAGACTCTCGCACGTTTCACTCATTTTTCACACTCTTGTGTGATGGGGCGGCCGACTGCGGGTCACAACTAACGTCTGACCGACCCATGAGATTACCAGATAGCGGCCGCTCCCAGCTGAGGCTGAACCGAGTCTGCTCGCAGCAGCAGCTTTCGTTAAATGAGACTCGTGTTTCCCAGCGGGCGACAAGCGGGATTTGATCTCCCGTCGACAGCCCTCTTCAGCTGTCACCAGTTCTAGTCCGGTTCTCTGGAACGGGCATTGGTACCTCTCCGAGCCGAGCCAAGCCCAGCGGAGACACACCTCCGGTCGGTCGGCCTGCGCTGGCCACCCAGGACTCAGGGGATGATGACGGCAACGAGCGGCCTGCGCTGGCCACTCAGGACTCAGGGGATGATGACGGCATCGAGTCAGGAGGGAGCTCAGATGCAGGCGATTTCACTGGCTTAGATCTCCAGCGTCCATGAAGAAATGTGGTAACCAAACGTAAGGCGACGTCATTGTTAAATGCTCAGGACGACAGGGTAGATTTTCGATGGTTTTATTCTCATCATGGCTTCTTTAGTAGTGTTGTCGCGCACGATGAACATCCGGTGAGATAAGCGTCGTAGCTCCCACGAACAAGGTCTGTTCATGGCACGGCTATGTTTATGAAGAATGAAACTCGTTGGAATAGCAGCTACCACGAATCAGGCGTCTGGCTCATCAAGAGCCTCAATATGAACTGGGTAAAGCTCTTACCCGGCTCGGCTGTGCCATTCTGAGACGGACATCGGAATGTTTAGACGGCTGTGCTGCGGGCGGCTGGCGGACAGATCTGTGCGCCGAGATGAGTGGGGTAATTGGGCTGGCGACCGCGCTGTCAGAATGGCGGTGGCTGCTCGGTAGCACTGTCCCTGTTTGCCTGTCATTATATGCCGACAAGCCCTGTGTTGACATGTCTGTTTTCTGGGACGCTCATTAGTGACTGTTTGCCAGCGTCCAGCGGGATGTGAGCCCCAACGGAGGTGTGAGCCAGCGTCCAGCGGGGATGTGAGCCAACGTCCAGCGGGGATGTGAGTCCCAGCGTTGGTGTGAGCCAGCGTCCAGCGGGAATGTGAGACTCAGAAGGGGTGCGAGCCAGTGTCCAGCGGAGCTATGAGCCAGTGTCCAGCGGGGATGTGAGCCAGCGTCCAGCGGAGGTGTGAGCCTCAGTAGGAGTGTGAGCCAGCGACCAGCGGGGTGTGATCCCCAGCGGGAATGTGCTCGAGCCGCTGTGCTCCTGCGAGCTCGCCACTAGGGTTCCGGCGTACACGCTTTTGTCTGTCTCCTTGTGACGTACAGGCTGGCCGAACTGGGTCAGTTCACACGCCTGGCCCGCTCTGTCGCACGCTGAGCGACGATCCGAGTGCGGCCCGAGCTTGACCCGAGTGCAGCCCTGGCTCGTCCCAAGCGAGCTACACGCTCCAGCAGCAGCCGGCCTCGGCACGGTAGGTACTGACATGACGATGAAAGCTAGCGGCTTCGCCATCTCATAACTTTGCACTGCCCGTGTGATAGCAGCGAATTACATGGGAGGGGTCTATTAGCATATCTGGCCCCCCTGATCAACGCCGAATTAATCAGCGGCGTTTTCCCACGTTCTCCGAATACGATTTGATTGCAGCGTCTGAGCTTTGGCGTCCCGAGACAGGCCCGGCCGCTTGTGGCGGCGGTCAGGTCAGTTCAGTTCAGGTCTGGTCTGGTCTGGTCTGGTCTGGTCTGGTCTGGTCAGGTCAGGTCAGGTCGGGTCGGGCCCCGCCCCGGACCACATCACTGACCCGACCTCGCCCCGGGCCACATCACTGTCCCGGCCTCGCCCCTGGCCACATCACTGACCCGACCTCGCCTCGGGCCACATCACTGACCCGGCCTCGCCCCTGGCCACATCACTGACCCGGCCTCGCCCCGGGGCCTCCGCCCAGCGTGGCTCGGCACCGCACGGACCGCGCATGACCGCGGGTGCCCGCAGCTGGCCCGGGCCGCCGTCGTCCGTCTGCGGCGTCCTGGCGGGAGGCGCGGCGCCGTCGCTCCCGGAGCCGCGGCGCGCATTCACGCCGGCTCATTACGGGAGCGGAATGCGTGTCTGCGTGTCAGGCGGCGAGCGGCGGCGGCTGGCCGACACGGGGACGCGCCGGCCGGGGTCGGACGCCTGACGCCACGAGACAGCCGGCCGGCTGGGCTGCGCTGGACGGCAGACGGCCAGGTGTGGATCGAGACGCGATGGCGGATGGCCGGAGGCGCCGGCGACACCTGCGAACGTGGCGACGGGGCGCGTCCGGGACTGGACGGCAGCACTCACGGGCGCGGCGGCGCGGCCGCGTGCCAGCGGACGGTCGCCGTCGGGAGCGGCCAGCGGACTGCTGTGAGATCGGGCCGGCGTCGCACGCGCCCGCCTCCGACCCTCGGCAGCCGTCCCCGCAGATGGCGGCTCGTGACCCGGCGCATAAACAACCGGCTGTATTGTCCGACACCGGGCCGCCCTTCCATAAACAAGGAACCTCGACGCGCTCAATAGGTAGATGTTAGATAAGATCGAGACGATTTGCCACCGCCCTTCTCTCACAAATACGAACCTGAATTGGCTGTACAGAAATGGCGCCGAACGAGGACAGCGAGTTCTCAAATAACGCTGATCTAAGACGGCGCTTTATCACCAAAATTACCGTTGCTCGGCGATGGCCATTACTTTGCAGGCGAGCTCGGCCACACACCGGCAGTATACCTGACGAAGTGCACGTCTCGGCGCCGAGTGCCGCTTGCGCCGGGGTTCTCGGGGGATTTACAGTCGCCGCGCGCGTGAGATCGGCGCGGTCGGCGACGCCGCCGGCGCCTCGAGGTGGCGTAACGCGGCGGGCGGCGCGCGCCGAATTACGGGCCATCAATAAGGCGCTGCGCCCCGCCGCCACGCTATCTGTGAAAAGCAATTGGTAATGAATGCCACCGAGCCGGAGACCACACAGCCGGGGGTCGGCCGGCGCCGGGCGCTCGCGATGAGCTGTCGCACACTGACGAAATCGCTGGCTCTGGCGTCGGGGAAAATCGCTCGCCCCTATGCTAGAGTAGGCGAGTATAGCATCGTTTCGTCTTTGAGGTATTTCAGTCAACTTCGGGGGATGTTTCCATTTTTGAAATATATTTAACATGCGAATCGGGTCAAACTATGTTGTCCCACCTTCTATCAACGATTGCCGAATGCAAAGTTCGCGCGTCTTGTTGTTCGGAGGTTCGCCTGCGGACGGTGTCAGCGGCCCACCGGTGACCGGCCGCTGCCGCCGCACCCGGGAGTGCTCCGCGGGAGTGGGCGGGTTACGCGGCGCCGGCGACACTCGGGCTCAGCTGCTCCCGGACACTCGGGCGACGCCGGAGTGTTCGGAGTGTCCGGGCACGGCTCCGCGCGCGCCGACTGGAGAGGCCGGCCTGTGAGGCTGCTGAGAACCTCACGCCGCCAGCTGGTCAGACCACTGTGGTGGTCTGCACTTCGGGGGAACGCCAGCGAGTTGTGAGTACACGGGGACCGACCGATGCAGCTGGTCGAGCCCGAGCGCCAGTGTGGCCGGGTGCGGCGGCCGACTGCCCGGAATGAGCGGGCGGCGGTGACAACAGGGCCGACGTCCGCTGGCGACCCTATGCAAATGCGTGTTGCAGCCCACATCCCACTCCAGTAGACGTTATCGGGTAGCTGCCACGGCAGACGCAGCCGTCCTCGCCTGCGGTGTGACGTCATCAGTGTGACGACCTCGCCTACAGTGTGACGTCATCACCAGCCTGACCTTCGCACGGTACGGGGACAGACACACAGAACATGGTGGTTTCTAATGGTTTCTATGGTTTCTAAGCCGATGTCTGTCTCGCCGGTTTCAAGTGAAGAAGTCGTCAGGGGTGGAAAGCACTTAAAGAAAGTGTAATTCTTCTGAGCAGATAAATTCATGAATGGCTGTGTAAAGGTTCGGTCAAAGCAATTTCATTGGAGGAAGTTCTGAAATCAGAGCCCACGCTAAACAGTGTTTGTTGCCTGAGGTCTGACCACACCACGCAACTTTCAGCACGGTCCGTCCTGCCCTTCGACGTCAACTGGCCTTTAGCAAAGCCGTTGCCACCGGTCGCAATCTCACAATTTAAGGAAAACAGCGAGCCTGAAAGCATCTTGAATCATTTCGCCACGGGCAGGTGAATCGGAAGACAGACGCTTCAACCAACCGAGCTTCCAGGTCGATGGTCAGGAAAAGGATTGAATGAAAGCCAAAGTCGATTACAGCCCGGAGAGTACTGCGTGTCAGAAACCATGGTCGCTTCTCTTCTGGGGGGTTGGAGTGTAATGTGGCGAATAATAGGAGCGGCATCACGCCGAGAAGGTGAACGGGGTGGGCCGCCACAGGGCAAGAAATGCGGCAAAAACGGCTGCCAGACCGGGCACCTAGGTAGAGTCACTGGATATCGAAAACAACGAGCAAATACGCTGCCCTTAGTTCGGCTGGTGCGCCCTCTTAGCCGGGTGTCGCGCTAGAGGCGCTGAAGTCCGGATGAGCTGAGAGGCGGTGGTGTCTGGCGGAGATGTCCCACGCGGCCCGGGACGCCCGGACCCAGCTGTCGGAGAGAGCGCACGTTGGGTTGCCAGCTCGGAGCCGCGCGCCCTGAGTTGGAGCGGCAGAATTCGGCGGCGAAGTGAGCCGCGGCCGCACGAGGCGTCGGCAGGCCGCGTGCCGCCGTGACACCGCCGTCACGGCCAGCTGTTTGCCTGACCGGCGCGCCGGCTCATCGTTAGGCGGGCCGACGATGGGGTTGATAGGACGGTGGCGCTGGCTGGACCAGCGCTGGCTGGGCCAGCGCTGGCTGGCTGGCGTGGGTAACTGCTGTGCCAGGCTGCGACCCAGCAGGCAGGTGCGCCGTGTGCAAGTCACACCCACGCCAGCCAGGCAATGGTGACACGCCCAGCAGGCGCTGCTTGTCGCTGGTCGGACATCGGCCGCCGCCGGACTGGCCTCCGCTGGTCAGAGCCGGTGCACAGTGCCGGTCAGGAGCTCAGGGCGATGCTTACACGTCACGTGCACGCTTCTCCCAGTCCTAATGGGCCGTGCACGGCCACCTGCGCGGGTCAAACAGGCGCGACATGGCTGAGCAGACGCCAGACGGGATTACCCCCCTCGGCCAGGCAGGCAGGGGGGGGGACACGTCCAGCAGCGTACAGTCAGCCAACTCGCCGGCCTGCAGACGACAGCCGCGACGAGGCACGCTCGTGGGGCGAGTCTAGACTGCTCGCCCGCTGTATTGAATCGTTTAAGACAATTCGCTGTTTCGCCTTTGGTCGCCAGCGAAGCGGCCGTGCAGCAGCGGCGTCCCTGGGCTGTGTTTGCCCAGTGCAAAGGTCAATCTGCCGACGTGAGCTGGCGGAGCCCGCCGAGCCGTGATTCCATGTCGTGGCGTGCCGAAAAGGGCATGGCCAGCCCGTCGCGTGCATTGCTTTTTTTATTTGCCAGCAGCCGCTTGTGCGAACGGGGGCTCGTTTCCAAGGGCTCACTGCAGGGGACTGACACACGAGTGCACCCTCACACAGGAGCAATGTGCCCTGCCTGGTGCCGCGACACTAACTTTTATCCGTCTCAGTCAGACCAAACTATTCCTAAGAATAATGTCAGCTGCTATGAAGTCCATCCTCGTCCTGACCGACGTATTAGAATTGCTGTAACGGTGTAGTTGTGGCGGTATTGGGGATCCGCCGTCGCCCACCGTCACCATGCCAGCGCTAGGCCACTGTCCAGGCTGGCCTCCGCTGCGATCTCCTGACGTAATCTCCCGCTGTGATCTCCTGACGTGATCTCCCGCTGTGATCTCCTGGCGTGATCTCCGGGGACCCGGTTGGCTAAGTTGGATGTGCTTCTGGTAGGTGGATCCAAATATTCAATTGCGATTCGATCGGCACTAACATTCCGCATGCAATGAAGCTGTCGTGACATTTTCGTGAGTCGTAATGCGCAACTTAGCTTCAGTGATCTGGGGTCCAGTTTCTATGAAATATGTGACATGAGGAAACACACTCATCATTCGTGTTGATGAAGTAGATACTGGACATATATTGACCGGGGACTCCAACAGTTAGCTGACAGCCTAATCTCGCTATGGACAAACCCAATTTAACGCCTGCTGTGAAAGATACTGTGTTGGACGCGTGGGGACTGGGCGAGGGTCCTGAGTGAGTCGCCCCACGGCCTCAATAGCTGCCACCCACCCGCCCGGCTCGGGCAGTGGGCGGACCCAGGCCAGCTCTCGGGCCTCGTCTGTTGTCGAGGCCTGAGAACTCCGCCGCTCCCGCGCACGCCCGGTGGGACAGCCGCTAGCCTGTACAGTTGTGCACGGTTCCCGCCACACAGCCGCGGCGTCGGAGACTACGGACGTCCTGACGACGCTAAGACCATTTTGGCGCCCCTGCTTTTTATAATTATGACTGGAGGACGCGAGCGTGGTGACCGAAAAGTCGACAACCCTTACATTTCCCGTGAACGCATGCTCCGATAATCTGTGGCACTCAAAGACCCATATCGGGCTCTTCGCAGCCGCCTGAGCGGTTGTGCGGAGGCGGAGGGGGCACGGTCTGGGCCGGTGTGCCCGGCAGTGGTCAGATGCCAGCGAGTGCGGAGGCGGAGGGGGCACGGTCTGGGCCGGTGTGCCCGGCAGTGGTCAGATGCCAGCGAGTGCGGAGGCGGAGGGGGCACGGTCTGGGCCGGTGTGTCGGCGGTGGTCAGATGCCAGCGAGTGCGGAGGCGGAGGGGGCACGGTCTGGGCCGGTGTGCCCGGCAGTGGTCAGATGCCAGCGAGTGCGGAGGCGGAGGGGTCACGGTCTGGGCCGGTGTGCCCGGCGGTGGTCAGATGCCACAGAGTGCGGAGACGGATGGGGCACGGTCTGGGCCGGTGTGCCGGCGGTGGTCAGATGCCAGCGAGTGCTGAGGCGGAGGGGGCACGGTCTGGGCCGGTGTGCCCGGCGGTGGTCAGATGCCAGCGAGTGCGGAGGCGGAGGGGGCACGGTCTGGGCCGGTGTGCCGGCGGTGGTCAGGTGCCAGCGAGTGCGGAGGCGGAGGGGGCACGGTCTGGGCCGGTATGCCGGCAGCGGTCAGGTGCCAGCGAGTGTGGAGGAGGAGGGGGCACGGTCTTTGCCGGTGTGCCGACGGTGGTCAGATGCCAGCGAGTGCGGAGGCGGAGGCGTCACGGTCTGAGCCGGTGTGCCGGCGGTGGTCAGGTGCCAGCGAGTGCGGAGGCGGAGGCGTCACGGTCTGGGCCGGTGGACCGGCGGTGGTCAGATGCCAGCGAGTGCGGAGGCGGAGGGGGCACGGTCTGAGCCGGTGTGCCGGCGGTGGTCAGATGCCACAGAGTGCGGAGACGTAGGGGTCACGGTCTGAGCCATTGTGCCCGGCGGTGGTCAGGCACGGTTTACGGCCGCTGATTAAGCCGGATGGGGCGTAACGAGCTCGTTATCAGGCGCCGCGGCGGCGGCCGTGCCACTCCAACGGTGTCCCCGGGCGGCCGCTGGCGGCGAGGGCAGCGGTCGCCCCGGGAGACAGCCTCCATCTCTACCGGCGCCGGCGCAGAGCCGTAACAAGGCGTAGCGGGGATGAGAGGAGACAGCCTCCATCTCTACCGGAGCCGGCGCAGAGCCGTAACAAGGCGTAGCGGGGATGAGAGGAGACAGCCTCCATCTCTACCGGCGCCGGCGCAGAGCCGTAACAAGGCGTAGCGGGGATGAGAGGAGACAGCCTCCATCTCTGCCGGCGCCGGCGCAGAGCCGTAACAAGGCGTAGCGGGGATGAGAGGGAGCTCGCTCCCCTCTCCCCGTATATTTTAAGGTATGCTTTGTATGCAACAGACATAATATGAATGATTTTAACTTGTGACGTATGCTAGCTTTAAGGTCACCTCAATATATTTCTCGAGCCACGTGGAACGACATGACTACTTGATTGCAGGCTTCTCTTGCACCTTTATCAACGCCTGGCTGAGCACCTGGCTACCTAGTAACCATGCATCTCTTTGTGCAGGTGGCCAGAGATAGATTCATACCATGAGCCCTCGTGAAAGAGAGCAATTGACTTCCATAAATCAGCTTGACTGCCTGGGCAATAGGTTATACCGTGCGGTAATCTTGGCGTACCAGTAATGCCAGACTGCGGACAGCCTTGCATCATGTGGATGGCATTTGCCGCATCACAAGCTTACAACGAAACCGTTGTTTTCACCCCTACACATCTTTAAACGATATTCAAATATGATGGCGAATATTTGAAATCGGGCCTGTTCGCAACGGCGGGTTGGAAGTCCACGCCATGGTGTGTAACCACTTATTTGTGTGGAGTGGTAGCTAATGTCAAAACAATAAATAACTAAATATGCCGTGTATGTTTAATCTTATGCTGTCTGGCTGGTCACCATAGAGGTTTCGGAAGAGAGAGAGAGAGAGAGAGAGAGAGAGAGAGAGAGAGAGAGAGAGAGAGAGAGAGAGAGAGAGAGAGAGAGAGAGAGAGAGAGAGAGAGAGAGAGAGAGAGAGAGAGAGAGAAGAGAGAGAGAGAGAGAAGAGAGAGAGAGAGAGAGAGAGAGAGAGATGAGCGAGAGAGGAGAGAGAGAGAGAGAGAGAGAGAGAGAGAGAGAGAGAGAGAGAGAGAGAGGAGAGAGAGAGAGAGAGAGAAGAAGAGAGAGAGAGAGAGAGAGAGAGAGAGAGAGAGGGGGGGTGGGAGGCTAGTGTACCAGCGTGTTTTCAACCTCCGTCGGGCGAGAGACCTCAGAATCTCCATTAGACTTTCTCTAGAAAAGTTGCTAAACTTGTAAGCGCTTGACTTTGAAATTTCCAGTAGACTAGGCTTTAACTTCCTTCATCTTGTGTCGACGTTTGACTAGACAAGTCACATTGCCTATGAGTGGTGGCCTATGCCGAGGACGCGTCGGCACTATGTCGTGTTCAAGCATGCAGTTGCACCCGTCCGTCATGATATGCATTCTGGAAGCCTCACCTTAACTCTGTTCTCATGTTGGGGTCATATTGACCCACGGTGTTTTTGTTGTGGGTACATTCCAAACCGTTGCAGGTAGTTCTCAAACATAGCGACTTGGGCAAAAAATGCGTTAGGTATTGCCCGCCAAGTTTCGAGCTGCCTATCACTAGATCTGATCCAAAAGTGTGTCGGCAATCGACCAAGCAGTAGTCCATGCCACGGTCTTCGAAAGCCGCTGTTAGTGCATCCTGCTGTGACCTTAACCAACATAGATTGGGGGCCATGAGATCTGCAGCAGAGACAGCAGCCCAGTTTATTGAAACAATACCCATCCATTTTTCGTTTTGCGCTATGCTTTGGTCACAGTTTAATCGAGATTGTAACCCATTTTGAATGCCTCGATGTCATGTATTAAATTTTCCCGGTCTTGTCAGGCCCAATGCGAGACGATTTTTAAGTGTTATTCTTTGCAGACATATGCACGAACACTAGATATCAGTGTACATCTGTTTATCGACCTCATGAAAGGAAGATCGATGCTCCTGTCAACATCTTGATTCACTGGTCCCCAAAGCAACGGCTAAATGGGCTTACGTTCCGTTCAACATTTCAAGCATTCGCGTTTGAGAATGCCTGCCTTTCTCACGCAGGAGCAGGCGTTCCCCAGGCTATTATTACGCAGTGAGACAAGGAAAGCAAAGTGAAGGGTGGCTACAGGCTCGAAGGGCTGGGGAGAGGTTCAGAAGTAGAAGGAAAACGGGAGGAGCGAGTCATAACCTCCCCGCAGCTTCTGCGAGCTCCAACGTCCTTACATCGTAGGATGTTGAACACAGAGCATTTTGCCTCGAAGTACGTTTCTGCACAGGTAACCCCGATGAAGGCTTTGAGCAGGTCAGCCATGACCAGGGCCGTTCGGGGAACGAGTGAGGCGAGCAATCGTTATTGGTCAGTATGATCCGCAACACGCTGGCCGGTCAACCCAGATATGTCCAGTACTTGTTCGTGATGCATGCAACTCCTGGTTGGTCCGTCACGCTAATCCTCACCTCGCGTGAAAAACAACTAGATATTTGACAGACATCTCCTCTCTTCCAGGGATCTCAGGTTCAACGAGATCGAGCACCTGCCACCGGGCAGCTTTCTGCGCATGCGCAACCTCAACACACTGTGAGTCGACCGGCTTCAAGCGAGGAGCTCATCCCTGGGATTGTGACCCCGTGCTCTGTCCGTAGGTCGTCATCATTGATGGTTGGCGCCGGGTTTGGCATCCGGCCCGGGCGCCAGGTCGCGCTACCCCGCCTCCGAGACGCTACCCTGTGTTGTCGCCGCGGCCACCCTCTCTCGCGCGCCGGCGCCGGCGCTGCACGCGTAGCCTGCTCTGGGCGGGGCCGGACTGCGCTGCCCGGCCTCACCCAGCGTCAGCAGCGGCGACCGCCCTCTCCCGCGGCTCCGCGCGTGCCCTGCCGCCCTCACGTGCTGCCCGGTCCGCCGCCAGACTCCTCAACAACAACAAGATCGGCCAGCTGAACAAGGGCACGTTCGCGGGGCTGGACGACCTGCGCTATCTGTGAGTACGGCGGGCGACTGTTGCCGGGCGGCCGCGGCTGACTGCGGACTGCGGCGGCGCCGAGGAGGCCTGCCGACGACTCCCGACCGCGACCCGCCGGCGCTGCAGAGCCGCCCGTCCTAATCCTGCCCAATGATTCATTGTATGGTCTTTCGGGCACAGATTGACCATTACTGCAAACGGTAGTCATCCCCCGGCGGCAGTTAGCGGCAGACAGTGGGATGAATGATGCGCCACCGCCATTTTGATTTAAATGCACGATGGGGTTTTACGACAGTGCCCAAATCACATGAAAGTGCGATTGTATTATTCCGCGTGCGCTTTGAGAATATGAGATCGGCCGTCCATGCAGCTCACTATACCAACACGCAGTTCATCCTCTCAGCACACGCTCTCACGCACGAGGTGGGCACTCTCTCTCCGCTCCTGCACGCGGAGGTCGGTGTCGGGGTGTGCGTAAACGTCCGGGGCTGCACATTGTGCTCGCAGTTTTCGGGGGAGGCCCGCCCGGACCGCGGGGAGGCCCGCCATACAGCTGTGGTGACCGGGCCGTTTTTGGTGTGCGTGCGTGTGTCGCACCAGCGCCGTGAGCCGTCTGCCAGTCACATTGACCGCCATTGTTTGTTCACGTCGGGACGTATGACTAAACAAAGGAATCGAGTGCGGCGCGGGCGACTGAGCCGGGCTTATCGGGCGGCACAGCTGGAGCCTGTGCTGGAGAGACGGGCGACGCTGGCAGACGGCGCGCTTTTGTGTTGTGTGACGGCACCTCGTGCTGCTCCGTTGGAATCACCTTTGTCAGGTCGATGAACTTCTCAGCACCAAATGGGGCGATGCTCTAAAACAGGCTTTTGCTCCGATGCCTGGTATTTGGTGCTGGCCAAAACGTTGGTCGGCATAGACGTCATCCCTCTTAACATTAGATGATTTGATCATTTTTTGTTGGATTCCAGTCTGAAATCTTGTCATGTTCTCATTGTTTGCTGTTGATAAAGGTTTGCGCTTCTCAACATTTATTTTGATCATGTACGACGCGGCTTAGCAAAAGCCGCCGATTTCGTCCCCGTCCCTGGCCAAGCAGTCTAAATGCAGCACGAGGCTCTGTCCCAGGCCCTGTTCGATCTGTTCTCAGCACGAGTGCGGACTGGAGCGCATGACGTCATGTGTGCTGACGGAGCGTTTGATGTGTAGCCTGACGGGAAAGCTTTTTAACTTTACCATTCCCATTTCATTTATGATTATTTTCTCTCATTTTGAATGTTAATTGATAAAGCTATGAATTTTCTGTGGAGTACAGCCAAACGCTTCACCAATATCACTATCACTCGCCTTTTCATGGCCACTCTTGACGATTCAATTTCTTCCTTATCTATCTTACATAATATTCCCCCCAAAATAGAGGCAAGCACCCCCACCCCACCCCACGTACCCGCCAACGCAAGAGCTACCAAATCAAACTACCGCTCCATTGTCAGAGGACGATCCAGATGAAGTTGCGACGAGCTGTCATGTCCTAGGTCAATTTCATGTTAGGTACTCTTTAAGACGAACACGACACCTAGCCTGCCCGGCTTAGCCCGTGCTTGCATAGCGCGCGCCGTATACATGCCCTCGACATCTATCAGCGAGCGCACGCTGTATACCGGCCCTCGACATCTATCAGCGAGCGCACGCTGTATACCGGCCCTCGACTCTATCAGCGGGCGCACGCCGTATACCGGTCCTCAGCATCTATCAGCGAGCAAACGCTCACCTTACCAAATGCAGGCATTTGATATCCGGTGGTTGTCAAAGGACGTCATTGCCAAATACGGTTATTTGGGATCCAGCAGAGCTATTGGTTCCAATTTTAGCGTTGGTATCAGCTGTGACAGACGTGCCTGTCTCACCAGATGATGTCATTCAGAGACAAACGGCTGAATCACCACGCCTCACCTTCCCTATGCCTGCAAGGTCATTTGTGATCCCAAACAACTGGAGGCGCATAACTTACCTGATATGGTCTCTCGGGATTGAAATATTAACGGGCGCCTGCCGTATAAAATCAATGCAGTCGGAATAAAACAACCGGCATCTGCCTGCTGCACCTCACGAGGTCATATGTAATTCAAATGGCCGGCATCCGACGGCTCCTCTAAACGAGGGCCATCACTTGAAGAGGACACCTCCAATACGCAACGTGATACCTGCTTAAGCGACATGAGAGCAACGGTGCTAAAAGAGTGATGGTGTGTTTTCCTTCACAGTGACGGCATATGTTATTGAATCTTGCTTTTGCGCGGCTCTAAGCTTTCAGTAATGATGGCTGTAGTGTTTGCTGTGATGCTATGTGTGGTTATATAGGCTTTGGTATCTGTTGTTAGATGGCATTTGCGTGGTATCTTTCGACTCATCTTCGACATATACCTATTGCTGTTTTGTTTCACAAGATGGACCCGCTTGCATGGCTACTGGCGTTTTAGGCAACAACTCGTGCTGACGTTCTGGTGCATTTGTTCTCAGATATATGTACAAAAATAGGATACGCCACATTGATAGCGAGGCTTTCCACGATATGCCGAAGCTAGAACAACTGTGAGTATGCTTTCTCCGTCGGCGTAGCCCAGGGCTTATGAAACATGGAACATGAAGTGTGGATGAATAGTTGTGCGCTCAGAAATTATTGCAATGTATTTGGCCTTTTTTATAATCACTTGTATTTTCAGTGACCGCTAAATCGTTCAGCTTTAGCTTAACGTCGTGAGACTGTGAAGCTCCGACTCGATTGTACTCGATTGTGCAGCGACTGTTTTGAGGTGTACAATATATTTCACTGTAATTGTAATGTAATTGAGGTCTGAGGCCTCAATGTAATTGAGGTGTGCTGTATGGCCTTGTCCATATCTTAAAGACAATGCCTGCTCTCTTCCTCCTCCCCTCCCAGAGTCCTCCGGGCGCTCACTGAGACCTGGCTCAGAAGTCAGTGATGTCCCCTCGTCACCACCGCCGCGGGCGTGCGCCGTACCAGCTGACCCTGCCGGCCGTCCTAGAGCCTCGGATCGGTCCACCGACCGTTTCGGGGCCTCGGAGCGGCCAGTCGGCTGTCTCAGGGCCTCGGAGCGACCGGCCGGCCGTCTCGGAGCGGCCCGCCGGCCGTCTCAGGGCCTCGGAGTGGCCGGTAGGCCGTCTCGGAGCTGCCCGCCGGCCGCTTCAGTGCGGCGGCCGCTCCCGTCCCGGCCGACGTAGGCTGGCGGCGTGCGGTCTCGTGTGCTAGTGTCAGTCGGCGGCAGCGCCCGGTCAGATCAAGCGTAGCCGCCGCGCCTGTCCGGGCAGGTGTTCTCGCGCGGCGCCGGGGCGGCGGCACGTGCTGGCAGCATGTGCAGCCGTGCACGCTGCCAACCCAGCGCCGCTCGCCGGCGCTCCGTTCAGGCTGGCACTGCGATCGGACTCCCGGCCGACGCTTTGGCTGCCCTGGGCGATCCGATTAGCCCTGCTCCGGCCATGTATGGCTGTTGCATGTCTGAGCGCCGCTAGTCCGGTACTACGCCGGCCTGCCGTCAGAGGCGCCGGCGAAACATCTATCTTCCCGGGACATGCTCACGCGCGGGTATGTCCGCGGTTTGTCCTCCCCTGTGACCGCTGCTGATGTGCAGCGCATTGTCCTGTGCATATTTGGCAATGCTGGCAGTGAAAGAACGTCCGGAGTCCCAGCACGACTTCCAGCAGGCGTTGCGACGCAATTCAGATGACAGGGCTTTCATTTTCGGCGATGTCTGGCCACCGCGCTGGCCCCCACGCAGAGTACGCACACGTGATGAGCGTGCATCGCACCCCAGTCGGAGAGCACGAACTTATCGGCGGCTCTGTGACGGCCGCTGCACCCGTGCGACCGGTCGCCGGCGTCGCTGCCGTCAGCCGTCAGAGCCGGGCCGGCGCCCGCCGGCCGCCGCCCGCCGGCGTCTGCCGACCTCCCGCCGGTCGGCTGTCCGCCGCCAGACGCCGACCCCAGGGCGGCGCGCGACGCTGACCGATGCGGCGTCCGGACGCCGGGTCGGCGCGCCCGACCGGTCCGTATTTGTCACACTGGGGCCGGTGTCCTCTGGGAGGGAGCGGCCCGTCCCGGCCCGGCCCGACCCGCCAGCGCACCGCCGACGCGCACCCAGGCGCCGCCCGCCCCGCTCTGAATTATGGATGAACCGTTTTCCCAGGTACCTGCATTACAATTACATTGAGGATGTCAGCGCGGAAACGTTCAGCAACCTACCGTCCATCGAGCGCCTGTGAGTATGTGGCACAGCGGTGCGGGGGCGTGCCGGCGCGTGCGCGCGTCAGATGTCCGCCCAACACCTCAGGTCTCGGAAAGGGTGGCTGATGAACTGGGTCGTCTGAGCGTCGCTGGTGCGATGTGTAATAACGCATCACTTAGATGGCCGCCACTTTGCTCGCCGCTGTGTCCACGCCACACAATAGTGCGGGTTGTCTAGCCGAGTGATTGGCGTACAATGCCGGCGGGACATCTCCGCAGCGCCACCCCGCGGCGGCCGCCAGCCGGGCCGCAGCGCCGCTCAGTTACCCTGTCCTGCGGCCGGGGGCCTGTTGTTCCACTCAGTCGCCGATCCGGAGCACGGCTTCGCGCCGGCAGTCCTTTGAAGGCGGCGCGAGGCCGCAGCTACCGGCCAGCGGCGGGGCGGCTGGCCCAGGACTATTGAGACGTTAGCTACCAGCCGACTGTCGAAGTGTCACTGGGGCTTGTCTCCCGGGCAGAAGGTGGGACCTCTCCCGGGTAGCCTCTGGCTCCCTTTCCCTGGGCAGCCACAGGAACCTCTCTCCCAGGCAGCCACTGAGATCTTTCTCCCCGGCAGCCAATGGTCCCTCGCTTCTGGGCAGCCACTTGGGCCCCTCTCGGGCAGCCACTGGAGCCTCTCTCCCGGGCAACCAGTCGGGCCTCTCCCGGGTAGCCACTGGGACCTCTCTCCCGAGCAGCCTCTGGGGCCTCTCCTGGGTAGCCTCTGGAGCTCCTCTCTCGGGCGGCCTTTGGGGCCTCTCTTGGGCAGGCAGCGGTCTTCAGCGGGGCTCGGACGAGTGGTCTGACGCGCCCTCTACTGCTCCAGGTTCCTGCACAACAACAAGCTGCAGCGGATACCCTACGGCGCATTCAGCAACCTGACCTCCCTGAAGCGACTGTGAGTATCCGACACTCCGATAGTCAGGATATTCCTCCTTATGATCAGCCAAGGCCAGCTCCTCGCTCTCCTTTTCTCTCCTTCACTGGTTGCCGGGATCTCCCTTCCTCCACCCCTCCCACATCGTTTAGGGTGTGACAGTCCTCTGTCACCGCCAATGTCTCTCCGTCTGTCACTGACCAGGGTCTCCCATCAGCCCCGTGTTCTGACCTGTCGGAAACGCCCGGAAGCCCATACAAACCGCGACCACCTGATGGGTCGACGGGCGCGTCGCTCCGGCCAAATAAACCCCGGCGCCGCCCCGCCGAACGCGTTTATTTTGCTTTCCTTACGCGCGACTCGTGTGGCGCCACCGTGCGGCGGGCCGTCCGGCGGCCGAGGAGCCCGGCTCGCCGCCGCCTCGCCCCCACCGCGGTTCAGGATGGGCGTCGGCCGTCTCCGGCGGCCGGTGTCGGCCGGACGGGCCGACCGGACGGTTCCAGTGGTTGACAGGAGATGACTGCTAAGATCTGGCAGGCAGAACAGCGCATGGGCGGAACAAGAGTCTGGTGATTAGAGTTGTTTAACGCTGACCTCGACAGACACGTGCTCTTGCATGGCATACACGTTTCGATTACAAGTGCGGCTTCTCGTCGTTTCAGACGGCTAGACAGCAACGCTCTGATCTGCGACTGCCGCATGCTGTGGCTGGCGCACATGCTGAAGGAGCACGCGTCGCGGTCGGTAGCCAGTGCCACCTGTCAGGAGCCGGCCGAACTAAACGGCCGCAGTATAGCCGACATCGAGGATCAAATGTTGCGGTGCTGTAAGCGATCCGAGCGCACGCCCGTTGGTTTGAATGGTATCACGTGCGGTTGAGCCGTGCACATGTTGGCAAAGTTATCGTGGCGTGATGATCATGAATGGATTTCTTTAAACGAGGTGTGAAATGGGCAGTGTTGTCGGCGTTGTCGTGGTCAGGGTGTCGGGTCCGTACCTGGTTTGTCTCAGAAACTCGGTGTGCACCAGGCGTGAGTTGAGCGTTGCCGCTGAGTAGGAGTGCGGCTGCCTGCACAACATTTCAGCAACTTATCACCAGGGATTTGACGTTGCATGGAATGAATGGCCCAAAAATGACATTTGTACCACAATATGTTATGGAAATTCTAAGTTCTGGCACCGGGCGTGGTGATGAAGTGAGTGTCTACGTTGGACTGGGTATTGTGCCTATTTGATAGTGTTAACAATTGGAAGATGTAGAGGACAATGCTCGCGTAGCCTAGTGTTGTGTCCTACAGCGCATCCCCTGCATTGGCACGGGGTCCAGCGCAGGCTTACAGGGTCCTGGGGGTGGACCGACGCCGACAGCAGTGTACCCCGGGGAGGGCTTGGAAGGACTGCACGAACGCAGTTTTATCTCTCTTCCACAATCCCGCGGGGTTAGTGTGAGACTTTTGCAAGGGCGCGAGGCGGCCGCTCCACGCTGCGCCCGCCCCGCCGGCCCCGAGCTGTACCGGATCGTGTCACGCGGTTGGCTGAGCTAAAAACTCGCTGCGGTGAAGCGTGCAAGGCTGGCTGTCGTCGTGCAGAGGGCGTGGGTCACCGAGGTCGGTCTCAGTAGGGGCTGAACCCGTGACCTTGTCTTTATCGACGCAGCTGCATCTTCACACGAGATGGGTCGGGTCGTGTACTAATTGTGTGGCGTTCGTTCGCTGCTACATCCTCCGTCTCGCCTCCAGGGATATGACCTCTCGCGTCCACTACGCTTCTGCCAACTGTCTCTCCGTGCTGACCCATGCATGACACCTGCGTTGGGACTGGGCCACTCGAGCCGACACCAGACAGCTGACACACAGTCCCTGGTACGCCCCCGGGAGTCGGGCGACGGGGGTCTCACCAGGGCCGCCTCCTGAGGCGCGCTCTCCTATGCTCCAGCGGCGCCCCAGCTCACAGAGCAGCCACGCAACGTAGTCATCACGTTCGGCAAGACAGCTTACTTCCACTGCGAGGCGGATGGCGAGCCGCAGCCCGACATCGTCTGGCTGCACAACAGGTACGGCGGCCCCGGCTAGCGCCGCCTGTCGGACGATTTGCGAACCCGCCACGAGCTGAACAACAGCTGCCGGGTGCTGACGGCAAGCGCCCCCTGTCGGCTGACTTGTAAACACATCACTTCGCGCCGGAGGATTAGCCCGACTGCGCGGTGTGTGGCGCAACTTGTGCTGCTGTCCGGCGCTGAGTTCGTGATCTGGCGCTCTTCGGGTGAACAATTGCCAACGGCGCTGTTGACGTCGGCGCGGCTAGTTATTTCTGTGACGTCAGGTGCCACTCGACTGGGTCCGATATCAATGCCTTATTTGGACGGACTGGTGGCATACGCCTTGAAATGCGGCGCCGCGATAGAATGTTGTTAACGTAATGAGCTTCATGGACGCTGCAACTGTACCAATGAAAGCGGGGTGGAATTGGTGAACTCGCGATTTTATTCCTTTGAAAGCTTATGAAGCGGCGTTGATTTCGTTAGTTCCGCACAACGCTAGTTTGCAGTTGTGAGAGAGGCACGCAGTAATCCTAGGCAGGCACGCCTGTGCGTGCTTGCTTTTGACAATGTGAGCTGCCACGGACGATTATTTTTGCTCGTGGGTAGTGCAAACTGTGTAAGTGGTGGTTAGGAGGGCCTCTGCGGTTGGCCGAGAGGATGGTGGCTAGCTCTAGGTAGACAGCTTGTCCACGTCGCGTTCAAAGCAAAACCGATCGGTTTTTCGTCCTGCATGGTTGGTTATCGCCGATCCATTCCCCGCGTCAGGCCACCTACGGAGAGATGGTGTCCGTGGCTCGCCACTCACAGCTGATGGCCGTTTCAGGAACGAGCTCGACCCGGAGAATATGGAGGCCGGCTACCAGATCCTGGAGGATGGCACGCTGATGGTGGAGCCGTCCAGCGACCCGGACGCCGTGTTTGAGTGCATGGCCAAAAACCAAATGGGGCAGGTGAAGTCGCGGCCGGTGACGGTGCGTTACGTGCCCTCCTCGCCGCAGCAGGACGACGGGATGCCGCACCCGGGAGCGCCCGAGGAGGCGCCGCTCCCACCACCCCCGCCGCCCGCCGTCCCCAGGAGTCGCGAGGAGGAGCTCGCCAAGGAGGAGGAGGAGGAGCGGCCGGCGCGGCGCGAGCGCCAGAGCTACTACGACCGGCGGAGCCGCGTGCTCGACAGCAGGAACCGCGAGGACAACCGACTGACGACCCAGCGGCGGCCGTTCCAGCTGCCGGGCCGCACCAGGGAGGACAACCTGGCCACACACAGTGAGCACGAGCAGAGGACGGTGGGTCCGCCACAGTCCTCGCGAGACAGCAAGGTCCGACACGGCCCTAACACCACTCACACATCGCCGATGCAGGTATCAGCCACTGGCGGCTGACAGGAAGGGAGGCGGGGATCTCACCGCTGACGGTGACCATGGCTGGGGCCGACGACGTAAGACCGTGAGGCGTGAGACGAGCGGCGCGCCTGGTGGGACGCATGCCTTTGTCCTGGAGTGATCGCTGTGAGTTCCAACACGGCTGTCGCCGCGGGCCGTTCGCCGCGTCACAGCTTGTCACCGCTGCTGAAATCCCCTGGGGTGACCACCGCGGCTAGATCAGCAGTCAGGGTCAACTCCCGGCTCACAGCTGCTGATCCCTGACAGTGTGCGGCAGGCGCGACGCGTCACAGCTGGTCACCACCGCTGAGATCCCCTGAGGTGACCCCCGCGGCTAGATCAGCAGTCAGAGTCAACTCTCGGCTCACAGCCGCTGATCCCTGACAGTGTGCGGCAGGCGCGCCGCGTCGGCTCATCAGCTGATGACACGCCGCCGCTGCGTGTGAGCTCCCCGTGGCGCGGGCAGGGTTCCCGCGCCTGACACTGGTGGTCGGTGCTGAGCGAGTTCTGCCCGGCAGGTCGGCCGCGGTTTGTGCGTGCCCCGCAGGACGTGCACGTGGGCGTGGGTGACGTGGCCGAGCTGGTGTGCGTGGTCGACGGCTACCCGACGCCGGAGCTGCTCTGGCTGAGAGGCGGCAACGCCATCACCACCCAGACGCCTCGCTACCGGGTGAGCCGGGCTGGCGACCCTGCTGCCGCTGCGGCCGGCGCTGCACAAACCCGGCTTCACGAGGGATCGAGGCTAGGCGTGCTCAGTTGCGCGGTTGTTTGTGCTCAGCCGAGTGGGGCTGGAGCGCGGCATGCATTTGGGCGTCAGAGGTCGAAGAGTGATGAACACGGATATCATTTTCGTCAAATATTTAAAACGCTTTGCTTAAAAGTAGGGCATGTCTGAGTTTCACTGCAAAAGTCGCGGAAATAGTTTAGAGACCTCCGTATCCGAGTAACCACATCAGGAGGACCTCACTGACTATGAACCGATACATAATTGCACGCTCATTGGGAGCAGATAACACAGAGAAGCCCACCAGCACGCCTCACTCCAGCCGGCAAACAGCCCCCTCCTGCTCTCCTCCGTCGCTCTGTTTCGCCGCCCGTCTTCGCCAGCAAGCCCAGCCCCAGGGCTGGAGCTGAGATGCTCCCACGGCGGCTCGGTCCAACACACCACCCTGCCCGCCGACAGCTGCGGTTCGCGGCGCGCGAAGCCAACCTGACTATCATCAACGTGCAGCCGCAAGACGCCGGCGAGTACCTCTGCTCGGCGTCCAACCGGCTGGGGCGCGTGTCGTCGCCCGCGCAGCTGGTGCTGCAGAGTGAGTTCACGGCCGCTCCACGGTAGGGCACCGTGCGCTTTTGTCTGGAATGAGGAGTTGAGGGATAGGTGTTACCGCAACAAACGTCCGCGTGACAACATCAGCGTCTCAATACCAGGCGTCGATGTCCTCCGAGACGAACGTGCGGTTTAGCAGCCTCTGCTCGCCTTCTGCTTCCTCACAGACCCACCAAAGTGTGCACGTTCCATCTTGTGTCAGCCGATTCCCTGTCGTTGGTATCCCGGTGTCTGGCGCGACTAGATGGCTCCGTGAGATTGCAATGCATGTCGCATGAGCGCTGAACGTCACTTGCGTATCCACAGATACGCGTCCATCAGCTAGCTACCCAGCGATTTGTGGTCGGGCCTTTAGCTCCGTCCAGGGTGTCTTGTACCCGCCCCGAGGGTCAAGTGAGCGGCTCCGTCCAGGGTGTCTTGTACCCGCCCCGAGGGTTCAGTGAGCGGCTCCGTCCAGGGTGTCTTGTACCCGCCCTGAGGGTCCAGAGAGCGGCTCCGTCACCAGCGTCCTCCCACTGTTCACGTGGCGTGTGATGAGCCTTGTCCCGGTGCCACGCCACTAGCAGTGCGCAGAGCGTCCGTGCTCAGCCTTGGACCTCCTGAGACCTCCCGGGTCTAGAGCGTGGCCGGCCCAGCGTGCGCCAGTGTGGTGTCTGACCGGCCGGTGGCGCCGCCGGCAGCGCGCCCCCGCATCACGGCGCCGCCGCAGGACCAGCTGAGGCCGGCCGGAGCCAACGTCGACCTGACCTGCGGCGCCGTCGGCTACCCGACGCCCGAGGTCAGCTGGCTACACAACGGTCGCCGCATCCGGCACAGCTCGCGCGTGGCTGTGCTGGCCGGAGGTAAGGTGGGCGCTGGGTACGCGTCCAGCACTCAGTAGTGGTGCGAGGTGATCAGGCGCCGGCGAAAGTTTCAAGCATGACGTTGTTTCTTTTCATTTCAAGCGTGGCCATGCGTCGACCATATCGTTATCATGCGGTCATGTCATTGCATCCTGAGCGTGCTATCATGTGGTCATGTCATCGTATCATGAGCGCGCTTTCATGTAGTCATGCTATTGTATCATGAGCGTGCTTTCATGTGGTCATTTTATCATGAGCGTGCTATCATGTAGTCATGTCATTATATCATGAGCGTGCTATCATGTGGTCATGTGGTCATGTGGTCATGTGGTCATGTAGTCATGTGGTCATGTCATTGTATCATGAGCTTGCTATCATGTCGCCAGCAGCCGGTGCGATGTGACAGGTAGTTTTGAGAACGGTAACTTCGCCGTCGTCTGGCAGCTGAGCCAAACCGCTGTGTATTGCCCCTTCTCTGTCCTCTGTCCGGCAACTGCAACTGCCGGTCAATTGTTTGGTCTCCGCAACCTGCGGCACGAGTTCGCGCAGCTCCCTGCGCAGTTGCCAGTCCTGCGCAGCTCCCTGTCTCAGGGCAGCGAACGCCGCCGCCCTACTTTGTCAGTGCCGCAGTGCCGCTGGATTAGGGCAGCGAACGTCACCGCTCCACTTTACCAGTGCCGCAAGTACCGCTGGATTAGGGCAGCGAACGTCCACCGCTCCACTTTACCAGTGCCGCAGTGCCGCTGGCTTAGGGCAGCGAACGTCACCGCTCCACTCTGCCAGTGCCGCAGTGCCGCTGGCTTAGGGCAGCGAACGTCACCGCTCCACTCTGCCAGTGCCGCAGCGCCACTGGATACTCCGAGCACCACGCCAGCGGCGACGGCCGGTCGTACGCTCAGCTGAGTCCGCTGCTCAGCTGAGTCCTCTGCGAGTACTGAAGCTCCGCCCCGTCTCGCGTTCCAGGCGGGTGCTGCGAATCTCCAACTTGCAGCACCACGACGCGGGGCACGTACACGTGTGAGGCCAGGAACGAGGCGGCCGTAGCCAGGGAGGAGGCCGAAACTCGATGTCAGCGGCCATGTGAGTGTTTCCAGTGGGGAAGGTCATAGGGAGGGTGTGGGGGGGGGGGATGGCACGTAAAATTGTCAGTGTACCCTCTCCCTCCATCATACTGCAAATCTGCGTCGGCTCGTCAGTCAGGCCCTCGCACTGCCTCGAGTCACCCCACCACCCTCCTGCCGGTCCGTTGCGTGGCCTCAAGACTGCCCCGATTCCCAACCTGTCTAAAACTGCCTGAGACTGCCGGCCCTCCCCAGGGCTGGGTGGGATGGCGCGGCTCAGGTGCGTCGGGATCGTGGGCTGTCCGCTCCCGCCCTTCCGGCGGGTCCTGACTTCGGGGGCATTGGCCGACAGCCCCTCTGCTGTTCCGCCTGTGTGACCTGACCCGGCGCTCCAGGCGGGTCCCGGTGCTGACCGAGCGACCGCCCATGACCCTGACCGGGCCGCCCTCGGCGAAAGTATCGCACTGACGTGCCGCGCCTCCGGCTCGCCGCTGCCGGAGATCACCTGGAGAAGGGTCGGCGGCAACCTGTTCGCCGACGGATCCGTCACAGGTCGGGCTGGGTCGCAGGCTGGTGGATGGGTCACAAGTCAGGGCTTGGTCAGGGTCAAGGCTGAGTCACAGGTCAGGGCTGGGTCGCAGGCTGGTGGATGGGTCACAAGTCAGGGCTTGGTCACGGTCAAGGCTGAGCCACAGGTCAGGGCTTGGATCAAAGGTCAGCGATGGTCACAGGTCAGGGATGGGTCACAGGTCAGGGATGATGACGCGCCACCAGCTGAGAGCCGCTCCCCTGGGTACCGGCCGGCACCTGGTTTATTCGTGTATCTAGCAAGATTGTTCATTACAGGTGGTAGGGAAGGACAGGCGATTTCATTAACAATCAGCCGTCCAACGACCGATGGCCAAGCATGAAAGTTACAACCCACCTCGCATTCACAGACTAAAATGATCTGGTCGTGCTGCGTCGCGTTACATTCTTGTGACAAATGTTTCAGTTTTCCCGAAGAGTTTGGCTGGCACTGTAGTGCTGTCAGTCTCCAGTAGCGGTTGTCCTGACGGCGAGGCCTGTGTCCGGCAAGTGCCACGACGGACGGAGCCTTGACCCTGAGGACCCTGACCGCCCAGGACGGCGGCATTTACGAGTGCAACGTCGCCAACGGCGTGGGCCACCGCTGTGGCTACCACACACCTGGCCGTCGCCGCTGGCCCAGGTCAGTGATCACGGTCCGCACTGCACGCTCATCACGGGGCATCAGACCACAGCTGGCCGGCTCGCTGTGTTGGTGATTTCGGACAAGGCTGCCTCTCAGCGTCCGTCCTTCGGTGCGACTGTGCGGTGTCAGTGCTGGGGGCAGTGCTGGGGGCAGTGCTGGGGGCAGTGCTGGGGGCAGTGCTGGGGGCAGTGCCGACCCGAGGCCCGTCGAAGAGCGTGATTGTAGTGGCTGCTCGGTCACGCCGCTGACGTGCTGCCGTCGCCAGACGTCGTCCCGCCGTCCCGGAGACCAGTTCGTCAGCCAGAGCGCGGCAGAAGCGACGCGCGATGTCGAGATCGCGCTGAACCGTACCCTGCGTCAGCTGTTCTCACAGCCGCGCCACCATCGCCGCACGCCGCACGAGCTTGCTGCAGATCTTCAGGTGCAGATCTGGCGCATCGATCGACTCCCGACTTGACCCTGGACTCTCCCCGGCCGGCACTCCGGCCGGCCGTGATCTGATGCAGCCAAAAGGCATAGAAACCTGTGATAGTGAGCGTCGGGAACTATCCTCTTAGAGCAGAGAGTTGCCCGTGTTGTTGACACTTCTTTGTCGTACGTTCAGTTTCGGGTGTTCGTCACAACTTTGGCGCTCGGTATCTCTGTCATTACAACTGTGGGTAGCTTTTATGCGGTGCTTACAATTACTAGCTCAGTTTTCTCGTTCTGCAGGACAGCGAAAGGCCGTTTCAGCCGCTTCTGTTCTATACCGATGCGCTTGTGTATGTGCATTAGAATGGGTGGTTTGCTCAATCTCGTCATTGCAACAGGTGTGTGGGATACTCTGCGTCATGAAGACCGACTCGGTATGTCCACTGCAGCGGCGGCTCTGTTTGCGCTGCGTGAGGTTTGCTGCCGCAGCTCTTGCCACGCATGACACCGGCGTCCGGCTTGGCCGTGCAATGGCGCAGGTTCCCCACGGACGAGGCGCTGGACCAAGCGCGCGCTGGCGAGATCTTCGAGCGCGCCCTGGAGCTGGTCAAGCGGCTGGTGGAGTCCGGATCCCGTTTCAACCTCACGAGTGAGCTGACACCCGCTGCTCGGTCAGGCAGGCATGCAGCCTGCTCCAGCCGGGCTGCATTCGGAGCTGTTCCGCATGCGGAAACAGTGATTGGAGTAACTGTCCCGGCCCCAATGTGATCGGAAAGCGCTTGTCATCCCATGTTAATGCGTTGTTCAATCTTGCAACGGATGTTTTTTTTTAGATCTGCTATTGCATGCTCGCGGTCCTATCATCGTCTCCGAGAGTGTACTTGGACCACGTGTTCCTCTCGATGTTGGTCTTCACTTGTTTCGCGGGTTTTGGACGGCGGTCTCGTACTGGGTTCGGAGTGCGCTAACTGCTTGACCTGTTGCTGCCCTGTTTGGGTGTATTCGGCCGCGGCCGCACTGCCGCCGCCTGACTGGGGCCGGGTCGTTGCAGCATACTCTTACTCGGACCTGCTGTCGCCGGGCCAGATGGAGCGGCTGCGCGACCTCTCCGGCCTGCTCGTCCCACCGGCGCCGCCTCAACTGCAGCAACATCTGCTTCCACAGCCGCTACCGCAGCGCCGACGGCACCCTGCCAACAACCTGCAGCAGCCGCTGTGGGGCGCCTCGCTGGTCGGCTTCCGCCGCCTGCTGCCCGCCCAGTATGAAAACGGCTTCAATACGCCCCGAGGTGAGCGACCCTCGGACCTCGGGAGCTTCAACGAATGACCCTCGAACCTCGACCCTCGGACCACGCCTCGGGAGCTTCAACGAATCTCGAACATTTTATGAGGCGTACGCCACTCTAGCGAGAGAATCGGCGACTGGCAAGACGTTGCGAATGCCGCCCTTGCGGAGTTCGCGCATGATGGCGATGTTGACGACATTTTAGTGTTGTGATCAGAATGCAAGCTCCATTGTCGTCCCTCGTAAAACGACGGTCAGCGCCAAATGTGTAGTTCCAAGCTTGCGTGCTTTTATCTTTGATGACCGTTATTGCCGTCGCGTACAAACTTCATAGAACTCCACAGCGACAAGCCCGGATGAAGACAGTGTTCTACCACAGACTAGTGCCACATCCGCTCGACCGCGGGCGGGCACCACACCTCCAGAGCCCCCCCCCCCCCCGCCCCCCCCTCCGCCGACGCGGCCGGGCGCGCCACATGTTGTTGATCTCATGTATCCGTGAACGAGCCGTGCCGGCGCGTCCAGGGACCGCTCTCAGCAGCGCGTACGTAATACTTCGTACGGCTGCGTTGGTCGTGCGGCTCATAAATGTACAGCGGTGCGCCGCTGCAGTCGGGGCGGGGCTGCTCACCGCCACCGGTCGGCTGCTGCCGGCGCCGCGTCCGTGACGTCATGCCGTCCGGTCACCAGGAGCCGACCGATCACTCCCGATACAACGGCTTCCTGCTGCCGAACCCACGCCTGGTCAGCTCGCGGCTGGCAGCCACCGACGTCATCACCCGAGGACACCCGAGTGCAGCGCCATGCTGATGCAGTTGGGGGGCAGTTCGTGGACCCGATATGGACCACGCGCTGCCCGCCTTCAGCGAGGTCAGCTTTGACGGCCAGCACGAGTGCGACAGGTCAGTGGTGGCCAGCACGGCGGTGAAAACCCATTGGTCCGGCCAGTGTGAGCGTGACGGGTCAGTGGCGTGGGTCTCAGTATGATTAGGCTCGTGGATGGGCTACAGTAAGAGGTCACTGGCACGTGTCTTGGTGCGACGGGTCACTGGTATGGTTCTCAGTGTAACGGTTCACTGGTATTGGTCTCAGTGTCATGGCTCAACGGTGTGGCTGGGACACCTGGCATGAGGTACAGTATGACATGTCAAAGATATGGGGTGTGACATGCCAGCGGTACGGGGTGCAGTGTGACATGTCAGCGGTATGAGGTACAGTCTGACATGTTAACGGTACGGGTCCAGTGTGTCATGTCAGGGGTAGGGGTACCGTATAACATGTCAGTGGTACGGCAGTGTGACTGGTCAGTGGCATGGTACACGGTGTGTAACAGCTCGGAGCGGGGGCAGTTGAATAGTCCGGTGATGCGGAGGCACTAAATGCGAGTGCTCCAAGGTCCTGTGTCGCACGGGGCAAAGTGCTGTGGTAGCTCAGACAGGACGGGGCGTGCAACGCATTGGCAACTTTAAGTACTGCGGAAGCTTATGCACGCAATCGAGAGTTTCGAATGAGGGAGTGAGATTCTAGGTCAGATACGAGAGAGGTCGGGGGCCCGGTTCGGACACTTGTCCTGGGATTAATAATGCGAGGCCCGGAGCCAAGGGTGGAAATGACGTGAAAATCATGACTGGGCCCGATATCCCCGCTGATTTGAAGATCATACGCCCATGGGACCACTGCGCCTAAAAGCCAGACACATGCAAACATCTGCCCTCACACAAATATGCGAATTTCAGCGGGGTGAGGGGTGGCTGCGCGGTGGGAACGTTTTGGTCCTGGCGAGTCTAGCTATGGTCGGACCAGTTGTCCATGGCGGCCGGCGGCGGACTGTTTCCCAACTTGCCCTGGACCAGGCTGACTACAAGGGCGGGCCGGCTGCGTGGGGCAGCGTGCCCCTGGCACCGCACCGCGGTCAGGCCGGCCCGGACCCCGGCCCACCGGCGTACACCGACGGCGGGCTCCCGGCGTAGTGGACAAACACCTGCTATCCCCAGCCGGGAGCGCGCCGCGCGCCGTCCGTGCGTTTCCGACAGCGGTGGGCGGCTTCAGCCGGTGCAGACCTCTTGGATGGATGGAAGGGGGCGGGGGAAGGGCTTAGTGTCTGCCACTGCAGTCGTTGCGCAACAGCTGCCGACGACAATGTTTGCAACCAATGCTGGCACGAGGCTCGCATCATGCGGTGGGATCCTACGAAACGGAAGGACAGCAGTCAACCCACCATCCCGTTGAGCCATCCCTGGAATGGCGGCAAAGCGACCAACTGGGAACAAAGTGTAAAAACTTCTGGTCAGAGGTGGCCTGATCCCGTCCCCTGCTCCGCTCTGCGTAAGTGTGGACGGGTCAGGCTGACGCCGCCTCCCCTGACCGGAGTGGAGGACGACAGAGCCAGGCTGACGCCGCCTCCCTGGCGGAGCGGAGGACGGGTCAGGCTGACGCCGCCTCCCTGGCCGGAGCGAGGACGGGTCAGCTGACGCCCCCCTGGCCGGAGCGGAGGACGGGTCTAGGCTGACGCCGCCTCCCTGGCCGGAGCGGAGGACGGGGTCAGGCTGACGCCGCCTCCCGTGGCCGGAGCGGAGGACGGGTCAGGCCGACGCCACCTCCCCTGACCGGAGCGGAGGACGGGGCCAGGCTGACGCCGCTTCCCCTGGCCGGAGGGGAGGACGGGAAGACGATCTGTGCGTTCCTTGTCAGAGCTCGGCCAACTGGGAAGTTCGTGTGCACTGCATCGGGGCTGCTGGGAGACCGTGGAGTTTTTCGGGGAATTATCAAACAGATAAGGCAGGGCAGGTTTTCAGGCAGGACTGGCTGGCAGCGGTGTCTGTGTGGTGTCGCGGGAGGGCTAACAGGCCGCGGAGTCTGTTCGGAATTCACACGCGAGCGGTGCCGTGGCCGACTCCACAGCCCTTCCCGACAGAAGGCAGGCAGCCGGCCAGTCGGCGACCGGCGCCGGTTCTGTGTGCTGAAAGCATCAGAAACGCCAGGCTTAGACCGCAGACGCGGTGTTGGTCACAGCGAATCGCGTCATCTGAAGGGCTCGCCGCCAACACTGAGTCAACGGCGCCGCTGCGTCGAATGACGGGGGCTATGGTGGCCGCCGCTGTAATCAGGTGGTATCATTTGTCCACAAAAGCCTTGCACGACAGCTCAAGACCAGGGTGGATCTAGCCTGGAGTTTGGGGAGAGGGCCAACCGTTCATCGCTAGCTGGTCGGTGTGGGATCCGAGGTCCAGTGCACTTATCAAACACGATGTTTGCGCAAAGTATGACTAAGCCGCGTCAACATGCGTTTTGTTTTGATACTCTGTTCTGGGAATGCTTTGGAGGGGCCAAGACATACTCTCAGAGTTTTGGGGGCCTGTGCCCCCCCCCCCCCCCCCCCCCCCCCAGGAT